>NC_133312.1:17716730-18084704 GCF_012295235.1 Primulina huaijiensis
TATATATATTCACAAGCAAAAGCGAAAGATAATTTTAATAAAATAGCTTTTCATAAACACGCAAAACTTTAAATCCTTTTTCCTTTCATCATATCATTTTTCTTTCATCATAGTATATGTTTCTCTTTTTATTGAATTCATATCGTTAATTTTGACTTTCGTATCAGCAGTATGTCGATGGATCCATCTACGTATAACCATGGTACTAGGTGACAGGTACATCAACGACACTCTCACCCGTCAATTGAGCTTTGGCATTACATATAATCGTATTAGTCACAACCAAGTCACCTCCTTCAACCTTTCATTATTTTCATCACTTATAAAAATTCGTGCATATATATTATTTTTTCTTTTAAACCAAGCATGCACACGTCTTTTAGCATTTTCGTTTCTCATCATAAAATTCCATAAACTTTAAAATTAAGTATTTTAGGTTTCATTACAGCACGTCTAACATTTTAAGGTGTAAAATGAAACAACCCCCTCTCATGACATTTAAATTTAAAATAAAAAACATACGCGGAAGCATTAACATTTGAAAGGGAACGAAAAAATATCCCATTTAACATCATAACATTTTCAAAACTAATCTACATGATCATTTACAAAATATCATTCAACACATAGCTAATAGCCAACTCTAAGGTTTTTTCCATCATTCGTTTAACTCAATGCATGATATATTTGAAACCTCACATGTTCACTCCACCCCCAAATACAAAAGATATGATAAAGAGTCTTTCCCATGGCGTTCTATATGACCTCTCCTTCCTCGAACAATCCGTGTCAATCTTTTTTATCACCTGCATCACATGATATTAACTGGAATGAGAATAAATTCAGTAAGTAGAAAACTTTACATAACAAATACATATACATGGGTTTGGCTTGAAACATGGCTATGGCAATGGCAATGGCAATGGCAATGAAAATAGAACAATACCATCTTCAATGAAAAATACATAATCAAGGCAATAAAGATGGTATAACATGGCATGAATTTNTACAGTGGTTTATTAGCTCCTTGATCAATGAATTCAATGGAAATGCTTGAACAATGAACATATAACAGTGTATAGATCAACTATATACCAATGAAAGGAGCTAATTATATATAAACATGGCTTATATACATATATTCATCATGTGAGCACAAGCAGAAGTTTCTACTTACAACCCAACCAAACAAATGATTGCTTAAATGTTCTTGAAGGGAATTCTACAATAAAATACATAAATTCAACCATTAATCCTTCCCAATAATCAAAGAACTCAATCAAACCATCAATTTCTACTTACAACCCAACCAAACAAATGATTGCTTAAATGTTCTTGAAGGGAATTCTACAATAAAATACATAAATTCAACCATTAATCCTTCCCAATAATCAAAGAACTCAATCAAACCATCAATTACCTTCAATTTCTTAAACCCTCTATCAACTCAAGAATAAAGAATTCTTACCTTGAAGCTTGAAGATTTAGTGGAAGAAGCTATGCACTTCACTAAATCCTTGACCTTGTAATGAATAATTGGAGAAGAAAAGATTTATGAGGAAGAGGGTAAGAAACGATCCAAGAGAATGGAAGAAAGGAAAAATGAGTAGAAAGCCCTATCCAATGCAATATATAAATCCTCTAGTGTCTAAAAACGTGTTTTTATTTTTTATACAGAATGCTGGGTGTATATGCGCGACTTTCTGGGCGCATATGCGCGCCCAGTTCTGCCCAACACGCGCAATGGCGCGAGATCTGGCGCATATGCGTACCACATTCTGTCGAAAAACTCATTTTATCAGGTCAATATGAAAGTTGTAGCCCTATGTGTTTTCTTGCATTTTCAATTGGCCTCATGTCATTTGAAGGTCCGAGTAAAAAGTTATGCTCATTCTACCAAAATGTGTCAGTGCAAGAACGACGATACGCACGACACCATACGGGCCACTTTTGGCACGTTTTCTCTAATGATTTGAACAAAACTCAAAACATGAAAGTTATAGCCTTATATCTTATCTTTCTAATGGAAGTGGCCTCACATCAGTTGGATCAATATACAAAAAATTATACTAAAAATCAGAACTACTACAGAATTTTTCATACCGTTTCTGCACTTCCAATTCCTATTTGGCTCAATATCAACTTTCTATTCTACCCATTCATTTCAATAATCATCACCAATTATGAACGTAATACAAAAACAATAACCATAAACAATGATCATATAATAACCATTCAAATAAACATATTTCCTAAACAGCCAACCAAAAATAATATGATAAACGATAAAATGCTAAAAGGTTGGGATATTACATAAAATGACCATTTTGCCTCTGAAACCTAACTTTCCCAATTTACCCTTGGACCTTAAAATGACAACCCAAATCCATCCAAACTTAACATAACACCTTAGAATACATCCATAAACATTTCTTAGACGTAAAATTAAGCTCCTCGACTAACTTCTCAATTCGTTTTAAAACTTCAACGTACGTCTCAGTTTTAACCCTAATCTAATCAAAACTTAATCAAACTTTACCAAACTTGAACCATAGCTTATTAACACCTAACCATACCCTATGCAACCCATCGCATTTTGAATCTTACCATTCTATTGTGTATTATTTCTGATAGAGATCCTTGATTTATTTGTCATTTTTGGGAAGTATTGCAGACTACGATGGGGATAGAGTTGAGATTGAGTATGACTTATTATCCCCAAACAGATTTTAAGACTGAGTAGACAATTCAGATGCGGGAGGTAATGTTGTGTGCCTATTTTATGGATTTTAAATCTGTTTGGCCTTAATCTATTCCATTGGTGGAGTTTTCGTATAATAATAGTTATTAGAATAGTATTTAGATGGCTCCATTTGAGCCATTGTGTGGGAGACGTTGTAAATCTCCATTATACTAAGATGATGTTGATCGAGCTGCAGTTACCGGTCCACAAATGATTCAGAAAATGGAATAGAAAGTAATGTTGACACAACAGTGGTTGAATGCAGCTCAGGATAGACAGCCGTCTATGCAAATAAAAGATGAAGACCTTTAGAGTTTCAGAATGACGATCGAGTATTTTTGAAAGTTTCTCCTTTTCGTGGCACATTGTGATATGGTATGAAAAGAAAGTTAGCACCGAGGTACGTCAGCCCGTATGAGATATTGCAACGAATAGGTACTGTCGCTACCTCCATCTTTATCCGGTATTCATGATATGTTTCATGTGTCGATGATGCGAAAATATGAGTCGGATCTTTTAGATGTGTTAGAGATTTATGAGGTTCAATTAGATATTGATATATATTATGTTGAGAGATCAGTTTGTATTTTGGATCGATCTGAACAGAAGCTTCATAGTAAGCTTGTACCGATGGTGAAGGTTCACTGGGAGTATAGGGGTGTCAAATAGGCCACTTAGGAGACAGAACGACATATGAGGGAGTTTTATCCCTACTTATTCTGATGGTATGACATATTTTATTTATGCATGTTATTGTTGTTGTTGCTTAATTTCAGGCTCGGAATTCATTAAGGCAGTAGAAATGTAATTCTGACGTAAATATAAAAATTTGTTGATTTAGTCTTTGTGAGGTACTAAATAATTAACGATGTTTAAATAATGAAATATGATATATCTTGGTCATATGAAGTCCAAATGATTTGAAATTTCGAGATGACCTAAAAACTCATAAATATAAAAGTTTCGTGTTTTAATTTTTGTTAAATTTGATCGTTTGACTGGTCAAAATGGATATATAGGTGTTGGAAATTTTAAATATTATATATTAATATAATATAATATTAAAAAAATTTAAAAACAAGACGGTGTCCACCGTACAAAAGATTTTAAAATAGAGATCAGAAAAACAGTTGAGAGAAATATGGTTTCAACTTTTCTTTTCAATATTGCGACTTATCGGTTTATCCAATTGACGTACCGACTTCAATTTTGTGATTGTTGACACGAGGTCTTCGATTTGATGTATAAATTTTATATTTTTGATGATGTTTAAAATTCGTTGATTTTTGGAATACAACAGATAAATTATTAAATCATGCAAAAATTGAAGATTGTTGAATAATGTTTGATTTTAACGAAGAAGAGAAGATTATTGTGACATTATTTTGAATTATTCTCAATTTATTATAAATAGAGATTTTAATCATTCAATTGAAATTGAGGAGTTGTTTGTATATTCGGAGTCTACGAAACATAGGTTACCTATTGATATAAAGTTTTTGTAGTTTGGCAGATGTTGTAATATTGTCTATTAATTGAAGTTAATCTATTATAGCGTATTTGATGTTAGTATTGTGATTTAAATACATTAGAATATTAATTTTTGAATCATGAGATTTGTAATCGAGTTTTATATTTAATTGAATTAATTATTGCTGGGATATTCGATGTTATATATTGAGGTTGTTATGATTGTGTTGATATGATGATAATGATATGATAATAGTTGTTGAATTACTTAGATACTTCACAAGCATCGAGATCAAATAAAAAGGCAAATTTTATATATATTTGATTACCATGTACGTGTTAACATACGAGCATATGTTGTTATTGTTAAGTATTGATGAATACTATTGTGTGGAACGATGGTCAATCACCGAGAATGGATGATTTGATATTATATTTGTTGTTGTTCATTATTGTTGATATTGTTGGCTACCGTTTATTGAGAGACGTCTTGACGATATTGCTATCGTCGGAGTAGAGGTGCGACGTATCGTTGATATTGTTGTCACAGGGGTGCGTCGTATGGTTGATGTTGTTTGTCACATTAGTAGGAGAGCGACGTATTGACAATAATGTTGTCGTCGGATTTGGAGTATGACATATCGTTGATGTTGTTGTCGTAGTAGGAGAGCGACGTATTGAAAATATTGTTGTTGTCGTAGCATGGGTGCAAAGTTTCATTGATGTTGTTTGTTATAGTAGTATGAGAGCGATGTTGATATTGTTTATGGTTTGGTTGTCCAAAACAGCGAAGGGATTATTCCTATTATGATTTAAGTTTTATCTTATATTATTGTTAACATAACTGTCATGTATTATGATCATGTGTGTTGTGTATGCTCACCCTTCAGGACTGTTTCTGTTGGATATGTTACATGAATAGTGCTAAGGCAGGATTGAGGTGAAGGACTAGGTGTATCTAGCCAAAAAAGTCTTATATTTGATATTGAATAGAGACAATATAGCTTATTATCGTATTCGAGTTGTGGGTTGTGTAATTATTATACTGTCTCTGATATACTGTTGTAAGTAGTGTGTTGATTGTACTATTTTATTGTATATATATATTATATTATTATGTCATCAGAAGGAAAATTTTAAGATAATTATTTTATATATTGTATGATTACGGGGCAAGGTTTGGAGCGTCAAAGCTAGTGATACCAATGTGTGAATGTGTAAAGCTATGAAAAATACCTTATATTTATAAAATTGGGAGGAGCTAGATACCTTATAGGAGAAAACTCTCTTGAGGCAAGTTATCAAAAATACTATATTTGTGGTGAGATTTGTTCTAATCTAAACTTATTTTTAGCAGATTATAATTTAAAACGCATTGTGATATAGTTGGAGTTTTTCCTTTACATGAGCTTTAACCAGGTATTTTTTTCATTAGTGGGACTATGTTTTCACCGCGATAGTTACTTGATTGAGATCGGTTTGGGCGATCATGCTCTGTGATAAGATGCTCGGGCCTTTCCATCTTTTGTGATCTATTTTTCGAGTAGAGAACAACTAGGACTCTGTGTAAAATTTTGGGACTGAGCTTGGGCTAGGGCTCTGACCTTAATATATCAATAATGGACTATTTTTTTTTCTCTAAATGAGCTTGGGTAATAAATGATTCGGGTCGAACGCGGGTGGGGTCGAGTCGACTAATATGGGATATCAACTTGTATTATATATTAACTCATGACTTTTTGATATCACATTGGATATAATTGTGTTGTTTCTTTCAAATATTTTTACATATTGTTGCACATCTAAGTATCCAAAAAACAATTTTTTTTATGTTATATTTTACGTGTTTCTCTCCATATAATGTGAATAAATTTTAACTTATTCCTAAATTTAAATTAAAATATTAAATATGAATATGATCTAACGATGTCAGAACATGTGGGTAGATACTAAACTTCCTTGTTATATCTTGTACACTATGTATAGCATTTGAACTACTCGTGATGGTGAAATATTTCAGAAATCATATATTGATAAGTTATTTAGAAAAAAGTTAGTGTATTAGTCTCATTTGATTTTTAAATTGGATTGAACGCATCCTAAAAAAAAGGAAAAATGGATGTAATGGAATTATTTCTTCTAAAAGTTGGTCTCTTGTGAGACGGTCTCATAAATCTTTATCTGTGAGACGGGTTAATCATACCGATATTCACAATAAAAAGTAATATTTTTAGCATAAAAAGTAATAATTTTTCATGAATAACCCAAAAAATCTATCTCACAAAATACGACTCGTGAAACGTCTCACATCACTGTTTTGTCTCTTTCTAGATATCCATGTATGTTTATGGCTTTAGATTTTGTAAATGTAAATTTATGTTCGACTCATCCAGAATAACATTTGGTAGAAAATCTAGACGTGATGTCAGCCGGTCAATCTTGGCTAGCGTAGAGCAGCAGCGGACACCACAGGATTTGGACATTTGGTACTCTAAAATAAAATTCGTGCATGTGTTCTGTATTTGTGAAGATAATCAATCATCTGTTTCTTCACATTGTCCTCAATGCAAGCAGCACTTGCAGCTATGGCCGCGCACACCGTCCTCGCCAACGCCGCCGCCCCAGCTGCCTACCATACTCTCTTCTTCCCACTGCCGTCTAATCCCAACAGTTCTTCATCGATCCCATTTCAGTCTTCCTTCCAAGGAGTCACTCTTAAGGCCAACTTGCGCGCAATTCTATCTCTCTCCTCCCCCGCCGCCGCAGCTCCCAAGCCTCTCACTGTCGTCGCTTCGTCCAAGAAAGGCGTAGCCGTCCTCAAAGGCACATCCGCCGTTGACGGCGTAGTGACTCTCACTCAGGAAGGCGATGGTCAGCCCTCTCCCTCTCTCTGTTTTTATTAATTTTTCAGTACAAATCCTTTTACTCTTTCTGTACGTAGCTTTATTTCATTGAAGATTGCAGCTTTTCTGTTTAATTTTACTTTGTTTCTGTTTCTTGAAATGTGATTTGTATATCTTTAACTCGCTGTCCTTATAGTGATTGCTTATGTTCTTGCAATTTTGACATTGTGTATGTACACTTTGTCGGCTGTGTTTTGGGTGTTTTAGGTCCGACTACTGTGAAAGTTCGTATTACGGGACTTGCTCCTGGGAAACATGGATTCCATTTAGTGAGCTATTTATAAGTGTTAGCTCGTTTTTTCAATTAAAGAATTCAATGCATTCCAAGTTATAATCTGATTCTGTTTTCATTTGATTCTGGGATTTGTAGCACGAGTTTGGTGACACCACAAATGGATGTATATCAACAGGTTCGATATTTTTATCATATTGTGAAATTTTGACTAGTTGAAATGTGGATTTTAGTTGGATATTTTCAAGATTGTTAAATATAATCATCTTTGCTACCAATAGGACCACATTTTAATCCGAAAGGTTTAACACACGGAGCTCCAGAAGACGAAGTTCGTCATGCGGGTGACCTGGGAAACATAGTTGCCAACGCCGAAGGTACCCTACTGATGTGTTTTCGATCATTTTGTTCATGGTTGTTGAATTTTGTGGTTTTTAATCAATGGCTAGTAATGTGATTGGTTCAGGTTTGGCAGAAGCAACAATTACTGACAGTCAGGTAATTTTCTATGTTCAGATATCACAAGTCATGATGCCCCTGAAAGTGTGTTTCTGTTGCAATTTTAGAATTTTTTCTTAAAGCCATGGTAGTATGAGAGTGTGTTTCTGTTGCAATTCCCATAGTACTGTAAACTGAATTGAATTTTTGTAAATAATAAATGTGCAGATTGTTAGCCAAATTGCTAATAACAAAAATATAGAAGTAAAAATACAGACAGAGCGGCATCTTCAGGAGTCATCTTTATCTAATTATACTCAATATATCAATCGATAAATGAAAAATTTTCAAACCATTGCCGATGAGTAAGTATATCCATGTTCGGTAGAGGGAATTCATCCTTTGGGCATGCCTTGTTGAGATCTCGGTAGTCGACAATCAAAAACAGCATACAAAAATGAGCATACTATTGAAAGTATGAATATCGTGTATAAAATAACAACAATAAAATAGTAAATCAAACCGAGTCCTGTACGAAGTACAGTTTCCTTAAAACAGATTTGTCCCTTCCGACGATGCTTCGAGGATCTCGACGGACAACTGTTTCCCAGGATACAACGGCAAAACCTTGCAGCAACTTAGCACGAAGTAACTACACCGGCGAACCGAAAACGTAACTTCGCTTTATCACCGAAATTTAACGGAGGCCAAATGGAAAGCTAACAATATGAAATGCAAGAGAATGCTTGAAAGAGATCTTGAGTGATTGTAAAAACCATTTTTATACATATGGAATGAGGAAATGAACACTATTTATAAGCCTCAAAATGTATACCAAGAGTCATACAAGATTAATTAATTGAATTAATCTTCTCATTAACTCAAAAATGTGAAGAGCCAAAGGTCTTCATTTAATTCAAGCATGTGTAAAGTCAAAAGACATTTCTACAATTATGAGCCACAATTAACTCAAGAATGTGGAGAGCCAAAAGACACTCCCACATTTATGAGACATAATTTTTATTCAATCTTTAAATTTACTTGAAATTTCCAACAATCTCCCACATGAATGAATATTTATACAAATCTCGGTGACAAAGTTCTACAGTTGAATCCTGCATAGGATAGGTATGTTTGGACCTTCCCTTATGAAATATATATCCTTTACTAGCTGACCAGTAGACATGATGTCCTTGAATTGTTCTGCCGTATGTAAATTAAGATATACTTCTCACAAGACTCTCCTTGATACTATTCAGTTCTCATGATTGTGTTCGTTTTGGCCTTGAACACACGCCTGGTTCTGCGAGAGAGTCTCGGATTGAGCCTTATAATTCCTTCGAAGCGGTCCCACTTCTCTCTCACATAGGTGATTCTACATTCTTCTCATCGGAATCATTAAAAGCCGTAAGCTTATCCTCAACATTCACTGTTTCATAATAGGAATGGACTAGGGATAACCCCTACAGTGATATACCAAATCAGTGCGATTAGGTTGTCCAATTGAACCTAGTTCTTGGGATCTCCAGTCAGCGTAGGTTGAGTTTTCCTTTGCACCAATTTATTCTATAGGCTTGAGCACCATTCCCCTTGATGATTTCGCAACTAACTCTCTGTTTAATCCCTGGGTTAGCTGATCCGCTATATTATCCTTTGACTTTACATAATCAACAGAGATAACTCCAGTTGAGAGCAGTTGTCTAATGGTATTGTGTCTACGACGTATATGCCTAGACTTATTATTATACATTTTATTTTGTACCCTTCCAATCGCAGATTGGCTATCACAATTTATGCATATAGCCGGCACTGGTTTTTCCCATCCTGGAACATCTTCTAAGAAGTGAAGCAGACATTCAGCCTCTTCAGCACACTTGTCAAGAGCTATAAACTCAGATTCCATCGTGGATCTGGCTATTACAGTTTGTTTAGAAGTTTTCCACGCAATTGCTGCACCTCCTAAAGTGAATACAAATCCACTTGTAAATTTTGAGTCTTTCATATCAGATATCCAATTTGCATCACCGTATCCTTCAATAACAGCAGGATATCTGGTATAGCAGCCTATGATCACGAGTGTACCTTAATTAGCTTAGCAATCTGATAATTGCTTTCCACTGTTCAACTCTTGGATTACTCGTGAATCTACTCAATTTGCTTACTGCATAAGCTATGTCGGGTCTTGTACAACTCATTAAGTACATCAGGCTTCCAATGACTCGAGAGTATTCTAATTGAGACATACTCTCACCTCCATTCTTTGATAGATGCTTACTGGTATATATCGAGGTTCTAGCCAATGCAAAGTCATCATTTCTCAAGTATTTTGTCAACATAATGTGACTGACTTAGAACTAGCCCTTCTGATGTTCTATGAATTTTAATTCCAAGGATTACATTGACTAAGCCCAAATCTTTCATGTCAAATATTGAGTTCAATAATTTCTTGGCGGATTTGATCATCTTATCATTACTACCAATGATAAGTGTGTCATCTACATAAAGACATAAAATGACATATTCATTTTCAGTGTTTTTTATGTATACACATTTGTCACATTCACTGAATTTAAATCAACTTTCCATCATGACTTTATCAAATTTTTCGTGTCATTGCTTTGGTGCTGGTTTTAAGCCATACAGAGACTTCACCAGTTTATAAACCTTTTTTTCTTGCACAATCGCAAAAAATCTCTCAGGTTGTTCCATATAAATTTCTTCATCATCTCCATTTAGAAAAGCTGTCTTTACGTCCATTTGGTGTACTTCAAGATTTCGCAATGCTGCAATAGCAAGTATCACACGAATAGAGGTTATTCTCGATACAGGAGAGTATGTGTCAAAGTAATCAAGCTCTTCCCGTTGATGGTAACCTATGATTATCAATCTGGCTTTATACTTATCTATGGTTCCATCTGATTTCATTTTCCTTTTGAAAACCTATTTACAACCTAGTGGTTCGCTCCCCGGAGGAAGATTCACTAATTCCCATGTATGGTTTTGTAAAATGGAATCTATTTCGGAATTGATAGTCTCTTTCCATAGAGGTTCCTCAGATGAACTCATTGCTTCCTTGAAGCTTTGAGGTTCACTTTCCATCATGAAAGTGATAAAATCCGGACCAAAAGATTTCTCAGTCCTAGCTCTCTTGCTACGTCTAGGTTCAATATCTTGGTTAAGCTCTTGTTCCTTTTCAATTGTCTCATATAATCTTTTGGATGAACTTGGTTCTTCCTTAGATTTGTATGAAAATATGTGTTCAAATAACGAAACATTTCTTGATTCCATTATCATAATCTTGTGAATATCATGTATTTGAGATTCATGTACAAGAAAACGATACGCGCTACTGTTTTGAGCATATCCAATGAAAATGCAATCAACAGTTTTTGGTCCTATCTTTACTTTCTTTGGAGTGAGTACTACTACCTTGGCAGTACACCCCCACACTCGCAAGTATTGGTAAGAAGGTCTTTTATCTTTCCATAACTCGTATGGACTTTTATCTTGCTTTTTTCGGGGCATGTTATTTAAAAGGTAATTTGTTGTTAGAACAGCTTCCCCACACATGTTCTATGGTAAACCAGAACTTAATAACAATGCATTCATCGTTTCTTTCAAAATGTGATTCTTTCTCTCTACAATGCCATTTTGCTGAGGAGAATAAGGTACAGTTCTTTCGTGTTTGATACCGTGTTGAGCACAAAACTCAGTAAATGATGATTCATATTCACCTACACGATCACTTCTTAGCACCTTAATTTTCTTGCTTAGTTGGTTTTCAACTTCACTTTTGTAGTGTGCAAAATTTTCAATTGCTTCCTTACTTTTAAGAAGATACGCATAGCAAAACTTTGTGCTATCGTCAACAAAAGTAATGAAGTATTTATTTCCACCACGTGTTTGCACACCTTTTAAATCACATATATCACCGTGAATTAGATGAGAAAATTTCTCCTTTTCGAGCTTTGACCATGCTCGACAACATTTACCTTGGTCGAAACTGGAGAAAACAATCGTCCTTCAGAACTCTTGTTGTCTTCCTCAATATGAACTCGAACAATGAGTTCTTCAACATTCATCTCATTTCATTTGTATTTCAAATAGATTTCGAAATTCTTCCAGGTGGTAGCTTCTCAACAATAGCAACCACTTGGAAAGATTCGTTCAAAGTCATCCATTCGGCGTGAATCTCGTGAAGAATCACATGGATTTCTTGAACTTGACTGATCACCATTTTGGAGTCAACCATCTTAGAATTTTAGAATTTTTTCTTAAAGCCATGGTAGTATGAGAGTGTGTTTCTGTTGCAATTCCCATAGTACTATAAACAGAATTGAATTTTTGTAAATAATAAATGTGCAGATATCATTGAGCGGTCCTAACTCAGTTGTTGGCAGAGCTTTCGTGGTTCATGAGCTCGAGGATGATCTTGGAAAGGGTAAAATTACTTTAAACCATACCAAAATTTCTGTGTGAAGGGTTCATTTCTCGCTACCTTCTTTTTACTCTAATACCATTTACATAATCTTGAATGCAGGTGGTCACGAACTGAGTCTTAGTACTGGCAATGCCGGTGGCCGTTTGGCATGTGGTATGCACATTCCTCCGAATTCTTTCTATGAATGCTCGAGTGCTCTATCTTCTCCAGTTTCAATAAATAATCAAATATAATTAATAAGTAGTCTGTAGTCAATAATTTGTGGCATCATTTTGCCTATTCTAGAGTGTGATTAACTTATTATTAACTAAGTGAGAGAACAGCCTAAATTGGTGTTCGCGTCAAGTCTCGTTTTTAGCAGAGTGTGCATTATTTTTTTATTCTGAGCTTGCAAAATTATTTTGAACCTTAGCACCAAGTGAAGGTTGGTTGTCCTTGTTCGCATCATAAATTATATTTCCTCTTAGATATTTATGCAAATATGTTGTATTAGTTTGAGGGTTCTTTTGTTTCTCAAGTCGAAGCTTAGCTTATGGCTGAGAGTCTACAATTGCCTTAAAGACCATAATACAAAAGTTTTATCTAGAACTGTGTATTTTTTTTTAGATGGGTCTGTGGTAGACGTTTCATCTGTGTTAGTTCTTGGAAATGTTGGTAGAAATAGGATTAGTAAGGAGAAAAGCCTATATCTACCAAAAAAAACCTATTTCTCAAAAAAAAATCAAGGTGAACGAACATAGTATTCTGCAATCGAATAAATCTAAAATAATGTACAAACAGTATAAGCTGTCGTAATGCTGCAATTTTGTTCAAATTCGAGTTTGATTGCCTCCATATTGGGATATATATTCTGAGACTGAGAGAGAGATCCTTATGATGATAGTTATGTGGAATATTCGATCACAAAGGTGGTTGTGACCGTTGAATGTGCATTTTGGTTAATTTGGAGACGGGGGTTCATTGTGATTTGATGTACATTCCGTTTATACGCATCTGCAGGTGTTGTTGGCTTGACTCCCCTGTGAAGGCAGCAACTTGCTCGAAATCACCCCGGGGCAGCATGCTATGCAACTATCTTTTCATGGAGGTTTATTGTACTCGATTTGACATTACATACAGTGTTGTTCTCTATCGGTTCATACCGAATAAGTATCCCATATATCTATGGGAACTCTATGAATTCTGATCTTGATTATGGAAGTTCTTAAATTCTTCCTTCGTCATGTCACTGAAGCTTTGCATTTTACCCATAATAAATATTGATTCTTGAAAAATTATGTTGGCCATTTCAACCCATAGTTGTGCTATAGTGTTTTGTAGCAATTATGATATGCTACATAATTGGTTCGGTTCCAAAACACCGCAATCTGGAGCCTATCTGAAGACTTGGAAAGAGACGTTTTTATGTCAGCAACAGAAGCCCAAGCTTATGGAATTATTGATCTTGTAGCAGTTGAATGAAAAAAAAGATAGATTTTGTTCAAATCTGTATCAGCTGTTCGAGTCCGCTTATCTCCAACTCAGGCCGGTTTAATTTGTTCGAGTAACATGCCTAAATTGCATTAGATGTGTTATTACGCTCATTAAATACATAAATTAATTTATACCCAAGAGTGTTGCTGTCAAAAATAAATTTCCTTAATTAACTGAGATAGCATTGATGTATGAAAATAAATGACATTAATTATTCACCTCTACGTGTTATTTAATTAGTAATATTTGCAAATTTAATTATAACAGTTACTCAACTACATCTTTGATTTCTACCCTTCTGATTTTCCTAGTTATCACATATTATCGTATGGATCATTCGATATTTCTTGAATTGAATAATCCCACAAATAAGATCTAGTTTATTTGGGTATTTTTTTTTAAAAAAAAATGTACAATGTTAAACCTCAATTATAAGGATCATCAATCAAAACTCAATGGAATAAACTCCCTTGATTCATATTTTCATGTGAATTATCTTCAATAATATTATCACTTTCTTCTTCATTTAATTTGTTCTTAGTGGAACTTCGAATCACTTTTTGTTATTATTATCATTCATAGATGAATCAAGTTCTTTAACATTATAATTGGTTTGCTTTTGTCATTTTACATCCATCAAAATATTGTGAAAAAGTAAAAATTTACGGTAAAAAATAAAAATCTCAAACTCTCAAAATTATCACACTACACACTTTTTAATATTTTTCTCTCAACTCAATTGTGATTTTCTTCACAAATCAGAGACCTATTTATAGAAAAACTTTACAAATAATCCAAAAATAAATTACATCATTACCTTCATCATCACACAAAAATTTCAATATTCAACACCTAATTTTCAACATTCAACATTATAATTTTCAACACAAATATTTCACATTTTCAACACTCCCCCTTGTGATGATGATCATAATACAATGATTGTCTTCATTACGTGTTTTTATACTGCCTCGTTAAAATCATTACTAGGAAAAACTCATTGGGATAAAAACCATAGTAAGGGAAAAAGAGTGCAATCACGTAAACTCCCTCTCATTATGACATGAACAATTCTTCACAAATTTCGTAGATTGCGCATCCCAATATTATATATGTGCTTTCTGAATATTGTCGTAGGAAGTGACTTTGTGAAGAGATCTGATGAATTTTTACTTGATTTAATGTGACGAACATCAATATATTTATTCTTCTCAAACTCCTTGGTGAATGCGAAGAACTTAGGAGGAATATGTTTAGTTTTGTCGCTTTTTATGTATCCTTCTTTCATTTGAGCAACACATGCAGCATTATCTTCATATAGTATTATAGGTTTCTCGTCGAATGATAATCCACATGAGATTTGGATATGTTGGGTCATTGACTTTAACCACACACATTCACGGCTTGCTTCATGTAGTGCGATAATCTCGGCATGATTTGATGAAGTTGTTACGAGCGTTTGTTTCTGTGAAAGCCAAGAAATTGCAGTGCCTCCACGTGTAAATACATATCCAGTTTGGGAACGTGCCTTGTGTGGATCAGATAAGTATCCAGCATCGGCATAACCAATTATACTTGGATTAGCATCTTTTGAATACAAAAGTCCCAAGTCTGTCGTTCCTCGTAGATAACGGAATATATGTTTAATTCCGTTCCAGTGTCTCTTTGTTGGATATGTGCTAAATCTTGCCAATAAATTTACGGCAAAAGATATATCAGGCCTTGTACAATTTGTAAGATACATAAGGGCACCGATAGCACTTAAATATGGTACTTCTGGACCAAGAATATCTTCATCATCTTCACATGGACGGAATAGATCTTTTTCTATGTTTAATGATCTAACAACCATTGGAGTACTTAAAAGATTTGATTTATCCATATTAAAACGTTTAAGGATCTTTTTTGTATAATTTGTCTGGTGAACAAATATTTCACATTCTTTTTGTTCAATTTATAAACCCAGACAATACTTTGTTTTTCCAAGATCCTTCATTTCAAATTCTTCCTTCAAGTATGACACAACTTCTTGAATTTCTTTATTTGTTCCAATTATGTTTAAATCATCAACATATACAGCAATAATTACGCATCCGGATGTTGTTTTCTTAATAAAAACACAAGGGCAAATTGCATTATTTACATATCCCTTTTTCATCAAGTGATCACTTAGCCGATTATACCACATTCGGCCGGATTGCTTTAACCTATATAATGATCTTTGTAATTTCACAGAATAACATTCTCTGGGTTTTGAACTTTGTGCTTCAGGCATCTTAAATCCTTCAGGGATTTTCATATATACATATTACTATCAAGTGATCCATATAAGTAAGCTATAACAACATCCATAAGACGCATTTCTAAATTTTCAGATACCGCCAAGCTAATCAAATACCGAAATGTAATTGCATCCATCACGGGAGAATACGTTTCTTCATAATCAATTTCAGGCCTTTGAGAAAAACCTTGTGCAACAAGTCGAGCTTTATATCTTACGATTTAATTTTTCTCATTTCGCTTTCGAATAAAAACTCATTTGTATCCAACAGGTTTTACACCTTCAGGTGTAAGGACTATACGTCCAAAAATATTACGTTTATTTAGCGAATCTAATTCAACTTGGATGGCATCTTTCCATTTTATTCAATCCTACCGATTTTTACATTTACCAAAAGATTTTGGTTCATGATCTTCATTATCATTTATGATGTCGATTGCGACATTATAAGAAAATATATCATCAATTTCTTCTATATCTTTTCGGTTCCATATTTTTCCAGTATTAATATAATTGATAGAGATTTCATGATTCTCATCAGTTTGTGGTTCTGACAGAACATTTTTATCATCATGTGTTTCTTCAGGAACAACATTTCTCTATTTTGTGATCATTGTGTTTCTCTATAAATTTTCTTTTTCGAGGATTTTTATCCTTGGAACCGATTGGTCTTCCACGCTTCAGGCGTTTTATGACATCATGACTTTTTCGATTTGTTTCTTTGGAATTTCAATTCGAGCAGGAGCATTTACAGCATGTATATATGATTTAGTTACCCTTTTTGCATCTGTAAATGCATCTGATATTTGATTTGTTATTCTTTGCAAGTGCACAATTTACTGTACATCTTTTTCACATTGTTGTGTTCTTGGATCCAGATGTAACAATGATGATACATACCATGTAATTTCCTTTTCGGTACGTTTCTTGTCTCCCCCTAACATTGGGAAGATTTCCTCATTAAAATGATAATCAGCAAAACGTTCTGTGAACACGTCGCCTGTCTGAGGTTCAAGATATCGAATGATTGATGGACTATCATAACCGATATAAATTCCAATCTTTCTTTGAGGTCCCATTTTCTTTCGTTGAGGTGGTGCAATAGGCACATACACCATACATCCAAAAATTCTCAGATGAGAAATGTCTGGTTCTTTACCAAATGCAAGCTGCAATGGGGAGTATTTATGATATGCACTTGGTCTGATGCGAAT
The DNA here is from genome assembly GCF_012295235.1 of Primulina huaijiensis. Lineage (NCBI taxonomy): Eukaryota > Viridiplantae > Streptophyta > Magnoliopsida > Lamiales > Gesneriaceae > Primulina > Primulina huaijiensis. The sequence goes on from NC_133312.1 coordinate 17,733,926, forward strand.
TAATGCAGCAGCATGTAAAATTGCATGTCCCCATATAGAAATAGGGAGCTTTGTTTTCATAATCATTGGTCTAGCAATCATTTGCAGACGTTTAATCAATGATTCAGCCAATCCATTTTGAGTATGTACATGAGCAACAGGATGCTCAACAATGATTCCCATAGACATACAATAATCATTGAAAGTCTGGGAAGTAAATTCACCAGCATTATCAAGTCTAATTTTCTTGATTGTATAATCGGGAAATTGATTCCTCAATTTTATTATTTGAGCAAGTAATCTTGCAAATGCAACATTTCGAGTTGACAATAAACATACATATGACCATCTGCTGGAGGCATCAATCAATACCATAAAGTATGTGAATGGTCCACATGGTGGATTGATTGATCCACAAATATCACCCTGAATGCGTTCAAGAAACATTGGTGATTCAGTTTGGATTTTGGCTGGTGATGGTCTTATAATAAGTTTTTCAAGAAAACATGCTTTATATTGAAACTTATTATTCTGAAAGATCTTCTGGTCTTTCAACGGATGACCACGTGTATTTTCTATAATTCTTCGCATCATTGTTGAACCAGGATGTCCTAATAGATCAAGCCAATTAGTTAATATTGAAGAATTATCAACTACCATGTTTGATTCAATGAGACTTATATGTGTATAATGCAATCTAGTAGGGAGCATTGGTAGTTTTTCAATCACATATTTCTTTCCTGATTTATATGTGGTAAGACACATATATTTCTCATTCCCTTCATTCATTGTTTGAGTATCATACCCATGGGAATATATATCATTAAAACTCAACAAATTTCTTTTCGATTGTGGTGAATACAAAGCATCATTGATAAAAAAATTTGTACCATTAGGTAACAAAAATTGTGCTTTACCACATCCTTTAATTAAGTCTACATGACCTGATATTGTATTTACTATTGTTTTTGTTGGTTTTAGTTCCAAGAAATATCTTTTATCTCGGAGGATAGTGTGCGTTGTACCACTATCAGGTATGCAAACTTCAGCTTGGTTCATAGCATTTTCCATATTTGAACATAAAAAAAATATGCAATGAAATAAAATTACTAACAATACATTTATAAAAATAAAATACAATACAACACATATTTAAAAATATCATATGAATACAAGAAAAATAAATTATTGTACATTTATATTCCACCAGTATATTGTTCATTTTCAGAGAAATCATTAAGAAAATCTGCAGCATCAATATTTTTTATTTCTATCCCACCAACATATTGATCATTTCCAGAGAAATCATTCAGAAAATCAGCAGCATCAAAATGAGTTGAATTACTCAAACGGTCACTGCGTTCAGTGAAGTTGGTGTCTTTTTTTTCTCCTTTATCGATTCTTTATAGAGCTTGCAAAGATGCTCGGGGGCTCGACAGATACGAGACCAATGTCCTGGAGTGCCGCATCTGAAACAAGAACTTTTAAATCTTTTCGAGTGATTTTCATTAACACTCATGTTCTCTTGATGCCTTTTCAGTGGGTGGTTCGTGAAGCCCTTTTGAGATGAGTTATAAAAATAACTATCTCGATTGTTTTCAAAACCACGGCCTCGACCACGACCATGACCAATTCCACGTCCACGTCCACGACCACGACCACGACCTCGACCAAAACCTTGTCTTTGAATTTGATTTTGGTTTCTAGGTTTAAATTCATTTTTACTTACAGCATTTACTTCTAGAAATGCTGTTGATCCAGTGGGTCGGGACTGATGATTTCTCATTAATAGCTCGTTGTTCTTTTCCGCCACAAGAAGACATGCGATAAGATCAGAATATCTCGCAAATCCACGCACTCTATATTGTTGCTGTAGATTTATATTTGATGCGTGAAATGTGGAAAATGTTTTTTCAAGCATTTCCGATTTCGTAACCTCATGTCCACAAAATTTTAATTGCGAGATTATTCGATACATCGCCGAATTGTAATCACTTACTTTTTTAAAATTTTGGAATCTCAACATATTCCATTCATTACGGGCGGTCGGAAGTATAACTTCCCTTATATGTTCAAATCTTTCTTTTAATCCTTTCCACAGAGCCATGTGATCTTTTTCGATGAGATATTCACATTTCAAACCTTCATCAAGATGTCTTCGCAAAAATATTATAGCTTTTGTTTTTTCTTGTGATGAAGATATACCATTTTATTTAATAGTCTCGCTTAGACCTAATGACTCAAGATGCATTTCTACATCGAGGGTCCATGGCATATAATTTTTTCCCGTAATGTCGAGTGCAACAAATTCGAGCTTTGCCAAGTTTGACATGGTGGTACTAAAAAAAACATTATGATGCATTTTATTAGTTAATGAATATTGCAATACAAAGTAATGGATAAACAACAAATACAAGCATTCGTAAAAATAAAGAAAACACACGAGGAGGATATTCTCCGATAAGTACAAGATTCGCGAGTATTATAACAAAAATAATTAAAAATAACTTTGAGAAAATCATTTTCTTTTTTCTTCGAAAATTTGATGAAGAATAATTTTATAGAAGAAGAGAAAAATGGAGTGATTGAATGTGTTTGTGAGATCATATTTATTGGGCAAAAACTAGCCGTTTTGTTACCGTTTATGACCATTGGTGTACAAGAAAATAAATTTATGTTTTTGTATAATTTTATTGTAATAATACGGTGTATATAATATTAGTAATGTTTTAAATAATTATGTATATCATATCACAATATTATAATGAGGTGTCATAAGATATTTTGTTTAAAAACCTTATAGAATTTTATTCTTGTCGTATCTCTTACCGGGAGTGTGGGATGTCGTCTTAACATCCTCCCAGGATTTATAACAAGTTTTTGAAAAATTTATTTATTATAACATTATATTATATATTAAGTATATACACAATAAATAAATAAACAGTAAAATAAATATTATTACTTTTGTTATCTTTTTCTTCTGTTTTGGAGCTTAGAAAAATATGAAGGACTTTTAGAGCTTCGTGTTGATAACGTGTTGTGAAAAAGTAAAAATTTACGGTAAAAAGTAAAAATCTCAAACTTTCAAAATTATCACACTACACACTTTATAATATTTTTCTCTCAACTCAATTTTGATTTTCTTCACAAATGAGAGATCTATTTATAGAAAAACTTTACAAATAATTCAAAAATAAATTACATCATTACCTTCATCATCACGCACAAATTTCAATATTCAACACCTAATTTTACCTAATTTTCAACATTCAACATTATAATTTTCAACACAAATATTTCACATTTTCAACACAAAATACCATTTGTTTCTTTCCTAATTATCTTATTGTTATTATTATGAATACTTACGGCCCTACTTTCAATTAATGTTTTTTCTTTTTCTTTTCATTTTATTTTTCGAGATTCATACAAATGATTTGAAAATCATTTCTAAATTAATATATATAGATATGCATGTTTCAATTGTATGATTTTAGCATTCATTTCATTAAAAAAACAATCTTGAAAAATTGATAGGAAACGGAACCAATTTGTGAATCATGTTTTGAACATTACATGAGCATTTGAATTTTTAAAAACGACTATTAATTGTCTTATCAAATGCTAAAATATAATGTAAAAATTTGATAACCTAAATCATTGTATACTATGATATCAAATTAAAATAAATGATAAACAATGTACTTTGTTTCAATAACTAAACATCATTATGATATTGTTAAAAAAAAGGAAGTAACATTGTTAGGATTGGTTAATATAGGTGGAGTATTTATAAGAGAGGTTGAATAAACTTTATGGCTTTTTGAAATCTTTTTGGATATAAATCATTTCTTTGATTGAACTAATCCTGAAATCTTACGTGTCAATATAAATCGGCCAGCTAATGATAGTGCAGAATTAGACTGAAATATAGATTGAATACTTAGGCTGAGGTGATGTGATAACTGAATAGACAATAGAATTAAACACAAAGATTTTTATGGATGTTCGGAGACTTCAAATGCTCTTACGTCACCCCTTCTATCTCAAGTATATGTTTTTCACCGAAAGACTTTGATATATTAGAAAAAATTGTAATAATCCACTTCAGTTGGACTTATACACTGTCAAACTGAAACTCTTAGTTTTTCAACACTTTACACTAGATAACTGAATAGCTCTAAAGAGTAGCCTGAATGTTACGAATAAATACAATGAAATGAGAGCTAAAATGTGCAATTTGTAAAATGGATGAAGCTTGAGAATGTATCGCAACTGATGGATGTTTGTAAATAGTTTGTTCAGTGTTTTTCATCAACCTTCTTTAACTGAATTCATCACCTATATATAGTCTTCAATTCCAAGGTCCAATTGAATGCATTTAATGATTAATATTCGTTGAATCGTCGTTTAGTCCATGTAGATGACTTTATCTGACATAATTACGATGTATCTGTTAGAGTAGGTGTTCGTCGAGCCAAGTGTTGGCCGAGGGTTCACGTTAAAACTCTATGTATAAACTATATTTATTTTAACTATATTTGAAATTATTGTTTTGGAATATTTTTATTTGTATACCCATGCTAGTTGCATAGATAAAGTCCTTGAATATACAAATAATAGAAAGAATATGATATACTCATATGATGAGTATCATGAAACTCATATTTGCAATACTGTATATTCTAAAAAGTTCCTAGTCGAATTCAGCCGCCGCTAAGAAGGTTAAAAGTCGCTCGAGTTTGAGACTAGTATCTGTGATGTGAGTACCATGTTTCATTGGTAGGGGACATTGTGATGTCCGAGCATGCAGATAGGTGCTCCTTGTAGAGTGCACTGAACAACCCTCCATAAAGGACTTTCCAATTTTTTTCTCACTTATCAAGTGAAAACGTCCTAGTTTATGGTTGTACACCATTAGTCCTTATGACCCGAGGCAACATTGAGACTCTATATGCTAGCATTGCATTTTGACTTGTTTATCGACTCTCATGGGGTCATCAGGTGGCAAGGTTGAGTTTTCTGTCGAAACATATAGGAGTCGATGCACTGTAGTCGGGGATTCACTGCTTACCTTCGGGTATGGATATACTATGTGATCTCATGTGTATGTAGTTTGAAATCTCTGATCAGAGTGTTGGTGTTAATTAAGAAAGGGGTTTCTTAAATTTCACCATCGATGCAATTACGACATGACACATAATATCGATTCTTTGACAGATCTCGATATATCAATAGTTGTCGAATCGGTCGGGATATATGAGATGAAGGGCCCGTACTGAACGCTAACCATAATAAATTGGTTCTTGCAGACACTATCACTTGATACCTATAGAATCATGTAAGCGATGCTGCTAGGCGTTTAACATGATTGGTTGGGTACTATCATACTTGAGTTTCGACGTTCTTATTATTAAGGAGTTGATAAGTAAGAATGGAGCAACTGGGTTATGGGGAATGTAACTTTTAATTTGTAGAAGTGTTCCTAAATTTAAAGTTGGCCCAAATAAATAATGTATTTGAAAATTGTGATTTTCATAAATATTATTACAGACTTAATTAAATTAATTCAAGAATTGAATTAATTAAACACTAGTGGACCTAGTAGAGTCCAAATAATTAAATTAATTAAAGTGTTGAATTAATTAAATAACATTGGGTCTTGTAGAGCCCAAATAGAAATAATTATTTAACTAGTGGGCTTGAATAAATTCAAGTAAGATTTAATTGATCTCAAAGGTATTTGAGATATTAAAATAATAGTTCATGGGCTTTGTAAAAGTTACAAACCCAAACACATAGTTGGAGAGGTGAAGAATTGAGAGACAACTTTTTCAATAAACAAGGCATGTCTCTCACATGCACTTTAACTTTTTCAAGGACCAAGAAATTTCCTCCCCCTTCTCTCCTCCTAGTGATGGCCGAAACTTTCCATCAAAAATTCTACAATTTTTGCTTCTTCAATTGTTGAGGAAAATATGCACTTCTCAAAGAAAAATGCTCTAATTTTTCCAGTGCAAAATTAAAGTGGATCTTCCTTGTTAGTGGTGAACCTAATTTGAAGGAAGGAGTCCATTTGAGCAAGGTGTGCTCTTGGAAAGCTTGTAGATTGTCTACTATCAAGAGCTAAGTTGTTTACAACTTAATTGGAGCCAAAACATCAATATTTGTGATTGATAGGTACATTTCTAAAACACCCTATGTTTGTGTTTATTTTGGTATTTGCTACACACTAAAGGGGTGCTCGATTTTCTTATTTAAAAATATGATTTTTTCGAAAATTTCCGTTGCGCTTCCGGGCACCGTAACCGATCCCCTTTCAGTATCAGATTGTTCTGTTTCGTTTGTTCTACTTTGGTTCGGACTGTCAATATGTCTGCTGATACAACTGATGAGGTGTCTAATTGATCAGGATTCAAACTGCTCGACTGATCAGTTCAGTTGGATAATATCTGTTCTAACTGATGTCTTCTCAGTTTGAACACTTCAGTTGATATAGGTTTTTTCAGTTCAGTGTTGCGAAGACTTCAGTTATGATCTCCAATCTGTTTACTGAGCTTCAAGTCATCGGTTTTAATACTTATTTATTCTTACAAGAACTTCAGTCCTTAACTCATTTAAATCCCATAAGTCTTCTTTCAGTTACGATATCTTAGTTACGTTCGATCAGTTTGGTTCTTCAGTTCTTTTACGTATTTATTTGTCATTGAAACTCATAAATTCCAACAAATATTAATTTTGAAATTATTGAGCTCGTACACTAGACCAATTATTGTTTTTTTTCTCTATTTGAAGCTCGTTGAATAAAATATCACACTGTTTTATATAAACTTTTTTTGAGCCCCTAGAGATATGTGTCACAAGACAACCCACAATTATATTTAGCAATCGTTTTGTTTATATTATTTTATTTTAATCTTTATTTGTTAATTTTAATTATCTCCATTCGAGTATTGATTTGAATTAATTTATTTTTGCAGGTGTAGTAAATAAAAAAAAGTCATTTATATGTTCATTTTTAGTGTTAAATTGTCATAGTTGTGGAATTAAGGTAATAGCCAACCAATGATGAGGTTTGACCCGAAATAGATGCTACTCCATGATTACGAGTCTAAATACATGCTATCTTTACTTAAACGTTTACACCCTAATTCACGATTGCCATGATTGTTGATACGGCCGATGTCAAGAGAGTGTTCATGTGATTTTTGATTTGGAATTTATGAATGGACTCCAAAACCTGCATGTTGATTACTTGTTGTTGAGTTACATGTTCACTAACACAAAGATGATCTAGGGAGTCTTTGAATTATATTGGGCCTGTTTTCCTTGAATAATCTGTTAATTGTTAGCCCTTTGAACCTAAATGAGAATGAGATGTGTGATTTGTTCTGTTTGAGTATACCCAAAAACCTGATCTATCTGTGTTTGTTGATTGGTAGATTGAAGATAGTCTAGAACTTGGTTTGGCACTAGTCTTCGAGGCGAGATAGGGGTATTGTGTGACTTAGGGATGATTTAGGCAATTTTTGGAACGTTTGATCCTTTCAAGCCTACCCATAACATCGTATTAGACCTTGTGTCCCATGTTTGAGCTTAATGAAAATCAAATGGAGTGTGCCAAGGCACACAAGAGCCCCCATTCATATCAATCCTAAATCCCCACGTCAACTACCGAACTTTGAGCATATACACTTGTACCTACCGAAAACTGAGAGAAAATGAATCTTTTTATCACCACAAAAGTTTTTTTCCCTTGTGCGCGTATAAGAATATCATGGAAAAAGAGGAAATGATGAAAAGAAATAAATGAATTGAATTGAAAAAAAAAAAGAGAAGGAAAAAATTGAATAAAGAATAAAGGAGTATGATGTGTTGATATGAAGAAAAGGAGGAAACAATGGTAAATATGTTGTGACAATGCAATTGGAAGTGAATTATGATAAAGCGGGAGAAGTGTGTTGCAAAATAAATTGGTTTGTTTCTCTCACTTTTGATTCCCTATCTTTATTTGTAGCCATTAGCCGTAGCCTAACGTTATAAGCTTAAAAGACCTATTAACCGAGTCACATGTACTCAATATACTAGTGGATAAGAGTTGCCAAAGTTAAGCCTATGGACAATTGAAAAATGCCGTCGATAGACATGAAATTTGATTGTGTACACGTGCACATCCCATGATATTGGACTATGTTTGGTTAATTATTTCCTTCTGATTGCCATCTTGTTTAGTCAAATGATACCCTATAAGTCCTGTTGATTTGTGGAGGTAAATGTGTATCTCAATGATTTTGTTAATTACATGTGTGTCAAGGAGTCCAGAATTTTATGAGATAAAAAGATATGAACTTATTTTGGCATTTGGAGTGGGCAAACGAGAATAGCAAAACACACACGCACATGAACTGTGAGTAATGTGGCATGTGTTTGATTCAATATGACGTGACTTTGATCTCTGAGGCTAGTGGTTATCCTTTTATTCCACAAATCTTGTTCGTTCAGTTACATTCTTAATTAGGATGTGTTAAGTTTATTCTAGCTAATGTTTTCCTCATTTTATTTTGCTCGGGACTAGCAAAAGTTCAAGTTTGGGGGATTTGATAAGTGCAATTTGTGCACTTAAATTATCCTTATAATTCATATAGATTGTAAGTTTTCTTGGGCGGAATTATGCGTCTTTTGTTGTTTTTGATGTGATTGCAGGAATCTAGGTAAGGCGTATTACATGGGCGTGAAAAGGAATGAAAATGGCGCTTGGAGGAAAATAGTGAGCTTGGCAGGAAGAGAGACCCGCGCATATGCGCGATTCAGAGGCGCGCATATGCGTGGGAGACACAGCGAGACACAAAGCGAGACAGAGAGCCTCGCGCACATGCACGATGTATGACGCACATATGCGCGAGAAGTTCCCACCGAAGACAACAAAACCGAAGGTATCGCGCACATGCGCTAGACGAGGCGCGCATATGTGCGCACGAAGGATTTCAAGATGCACGAAACAGAGGACTCCGCGCACATGCGCGGAGCTAGTGCTCGCGAGAAAAATTTGCCCAACACACAGACAGTGACTTCCGCGAATATATGCGCGCGGCGAAAATTCCAGATTTATTAGGTTTCATCGTGGGCCTTATAAAAAGAGGGAGGGGACCATCGAAGGGGGACTTTCCGGCAGCCAACATCAGTGATCGAGGAGAAAAAATTAAGAGCCAACGGAGGACGAAACGCGAAGAACGGAGATAGAAGACGCTTAGTCCGGACACGGAGATGTACTTTTGATGCGAACACGGATGTGCACGTCCCAAGGAAAGCATGGGATCCCTTAGAGTTACCCGCGGGACCAATCACGAGGGGACGACTGACGAAGTTTAAAGAGGCAGTACATGGGCTTATGAGCAAGGAAGAAGGACTTACAAGCAAGGTGCAAAGTGCTGAAGGGTTCATGATGCATGGGAATAAGTTTGCGAGCCAAAGGAACATTATTCAAGTGATAAATGAAGAGGAGGCCAGTAGCTTCGGCGCTTTGTCCTTGTCATTTAGTCGCATTTTAGTCAATTTCCAAAGTTGTTTCTTCTTGTGTGATCTAAGTGAGTCGAATTTCAAGCGTAACAGGATTGATCTCTTAAGTTTGATACGTGGAAGCCACGAGACTTAAGCGCCCCTTGAGAATTCTCACTTAGAGTGAAAATATTTGAGTGGAGCGAATTTTCATTGGAGTGATTTGTGAGGTTTTGAGTTGAGGAAAAAAGACGAGTGCGAGTGAATTTCTTTGGAGTGACCGTGAGCATTTGGGTGCGGAACATATTGTTTTCTACTAACGTTTTCTTGCAGGTACAAACTGAAATTAAATGGAGAGGGAGGTAGGAGATAGTTCGAACCCGAGGTTATCTAAAGTACAAATGGAGGCGTCATTTGGGCATTTTAGTAGGATGTTGAAGGTTGAGATGGAGCCATTACATGAGCGGTTGGATAGGCTTGAGGTTAGTACGGGTGGAAAAAAATCAAATCCTAAAAATATGGGTAGAGAAGAAGAAGAGGAAGAGTTTGATTTTGGAGGAGAAGAGGAGAGCCAAAATGATAATTGGGGTAGGAATGGAAGAGGTAAAGGAATTGGTAGAGGTAGAAGAGAAGTCGTTCGGGGTAGATATGATGGGAATAGGGAAGATGGTAATATGAATAGTATTAAGATGAAAATCCCTTCGTTCCATGGTAAATCTGATCCGGAGGCATATTTAGAGTGGGAAAAGAGGGTAGAGTTTGTGTTTGAGTGTCACCACTATTCCGAACAAAAGAAGGTGAGGTTGGCGGTGGTTGAATTTTTAGACTATGCTCTCATTTGGTGGGATCAATTAGTGACCACTAGGAGGAGGTACAATGAGAGGCCCATAGAAACTTGGGATGAGATGAAGAGAGTGATGAGAAAAAGGTTTGTGCCCAACCACTACTATAGGGAGATGTTTAAGAGGCTACAAACTTTAAGGCAAGGGGTGAAGAGTGTTGAGGACTACTATAAGGAGATGGAAGTAGTCATGATTAGGGCTAATATTGAGGAAGATAATGAGGCGACGATGGCTCGTTTTCTTTGTGGTTTGAACAGGGAAATCCAAGATCAAGTTGAGCTTCGGCACTACTTGGATCTAGACGAAATGGTGCAAATGGCCATAAAAGTGGAGCAACAACTCAAAAGGCGTGGAGTTGGCCGCACCAATCAAACCGGAGGTTCATCATCTTCATGGCGATCAAATGTGGTGAAGCGTGAGGAGAATAAGGTGGTGAGCAAGCCCAAATTTGAGACCAAACAAGAGGCACCTAAGCAAGGAGTGCAAGGTAAATCTGAAACTCCTTCTAATCGATCTAGAGATACTAAATGTTTTAGGTGTCAAGGGTTGGGTCATATTTCTAGTGAATGTCCTAATAAGAGGGTGATGATCTTGAATGACTATGGTGAGTATGAATCTCATAGTGAGGGTGATGATGATGATGAGATGCCTGCATTAGAGGATCCTGACGAGGGTTATGAGGCGGTTGTTGGAGAAGCACTAGTGACTAGGCGTATCATGAGTGCCCAAGTCAAGGAGGAGGAGACTAACCAAAGGGAAAACTTATTCCATACTAGATGTTTTGTAAATCAAAAGGTTTGCAATTTAATCATAGATGGGGGGAGTTGTACTAATGTGGCTAGTTGTGAGATGGTAGAGAAATTGGGTTTACCTACATTAAAGCACCCTCAACCATATAGGCTTCAATGGTTGAATGATTGTGCGGAAGTGAAGGTGACAAAACAAGTGCTAGTGCCTTTTTCTATTGGGAAGTATGTGGATGAGGTCTTGTGTGATGTGGTACCTATGCATGCTTGCCATATCTTGTTGGGTAGACCTTGGCAATATGATAGGCGAGTGACACATGATGGGTTCAAGAACAAGTACTCATTTGTGTTGAAAAAGGAGTCCATTGTTTTACTTCCTTTGTCCCCAAAGCAAGTGTTGGAGGACCAATTGAAAAAAAAGAGGAGAGATGAGGCCGAAAAAAAGAGTGAATTAAAAAGTGAGATGGCCTTTGAAGATAAAAATGAAATGGCTGAAAAAAAGAGTGACAAAAAAAGTGAGATAGCCATACAAAAGAAAAAGGAGAGGAAAGAAAATGAGGGAAAAGAAAATGAGAGGAAAGAGGCCAAAAAGAAAACATACATGGCCCAAAAAAGTGAGTTGAAGCAATTGATGCACACACGTGAACCACTTGTGTTGATTCTTTATAAAGAGATCCTCTTTAACACAAGTGATATAGCCGGGTCCCTTCCGAGCATTGTTGTTTCACTTTTGCAGGAATTTGATGATATATTTCCGGAGGAGCTACCTCAAGGGCTACCACCATTGAGGGGGATTGAGCACCAAATTGATTTGGTGCCCGGGAGTGCATTACCAAATCGTCCGGCTTATAGGAGCAATCCGGAGGAGGCTAAGGAGCTTCAACGACAGGTAAGTGAGTTGTTAGATATGGGTTTTGTGCGTGAGTCCATGTCCCCTTGTGCTGTGCCTGTTTTGTTAGTTCCTAAGAAAGATGGTTCATGGCGTATGTGTGTGGATTGTAGGGCAATCAATAACATCACCATTAAGTATAGGCATCCCATACCTAGACTAGATGATATGTTAGATGAATTGCATGGTGCTTGTATCTTTAGCAAAATTGATTTGAAAAGTGGTTATCACCAAATTAGGATGAGGGAAGGTGATGAGTGGAAAACTGCTTTTAAAACCAAGTACGGGTTGTATGAGTGGATGGTGATGCCATTTGGCTTAACTAACGCTCCTAGCACCTTTATGAGGTTAATGAACCATGTCTTGCGTGCATACATAGGGAAATTTGTTGTTGTTTACTTTGATGATATCCTAGTATATAGCAAAGACTTGGATGAGCATGTTGATCACTTGAAACTTGTGCTAATCACACTAAGGGCTGAAAATCTATATGCTAACCTAAAGAAATGTGATTTTTGTACAAGCAAACTTGTCTTCCTTGGTTTTGTGGTAAGCTCACAGGGGATACAAGTGGATGAGGACAAGGTAAGTGCTATTCGAGATTGGCCATCGCCTACTACTGTTGGTCAAGTCCGAAGTTTTCATGGACTTGCAAGCTTCTATAGGAGGTTTGTAAAGGATTTTAGCACATTGGCAGCACCCATGACAGCGGTGATCAAGAAGAACGTTCCATTCCATTGGGGCGAGGAGCAAGAGAAGTCTTTTAATACTATTAAGCAAAAATTAATTAATGCTCCTTTACTTGTTTTGCCTGACTTTGCTAATACGTTTGAAATTGAATGTGATGCTTCAGGCGTAGGTATCGGCGGAGTTTTGATGCAAGGGGGACGGCCCGTGGCGTACTTTAGCGAGAAACTCAATGGAGCCGCCCTGAATTATCCCACGTATGATAAGGAGTTCTACGCACTTGTGAGGACTCTAGAGACGTGGCAGCACTACTTAAGGCCTAAGGAGTTTGTGATTCATACGGATCATGAGTCTCTAAAGCACCTTAAGGGGCAACAAAAGCTGAACAAGCGGCATGCCAAGTGGGTGGCATTCATAGAGACATTCCCCTACATAATCAAGTACAAACAAGGTAAGGAAAATGTAGTGGCCGACGCACTATCACGAAGGTACATACTTTTCTCTACCTTGGAGTCTAAGATATTGGGGTTTGAGCATGTCAAGGAGTTGTATGTGCTAGATGAGGATTTTAAGAGTGTGTTTGAAACATGTATGCATGGTCCACATGACAAATTTTATTTGCATCATGGTTTCTTGTTTAGAGAAGATAGGTTGTGCATCCCTAAATCATCAATTCGCGAATTACTTGTTAGGGAGGCACATGGGGGTGGTTTGATGGGACACTTTGGTGTGGCAAAAACTTTAAGTGCATTGCATGAACATTTCTATTGGCCACACATGAAGCGTGATGTTGAGCGTGTCTGTGATAAGTGCATAACTTGTAGACAAGCTAAGTCTAGGACACAACCACATGGATTGTATACACCACTTCCTGTTCCTAGTGAGCCTTGGGTTGACATTTCTATGGACTTTGTTTTGGGGTTGCCTAGGACTAAGAAGGGGAGGGATTCAATATTTGTTGTTGTTGATAGATTCTCTAAGATGGCACATTTCATTGCTTGTCACAAAACTGATGATGCTTCAAACATTGCGGATGTGTTCTTTAGAGAAGTCGTTAGGTTGCATGGCATGCCTAGGACTATTGTTTCTGATCGCGATGTTAAATTCTTGAGTTACTTTTGGAAGACTTTATGGGCTAAACTTGGCACAAAATTGTTGTTTTCTACTACTTGTCATCCTCAAACGGATGGGCAAACTGAAGTTGTCAATAGGACATTAGGAACACTTTTGCGTGCTATTCTTAAAAAGAACTTGAAGAATTGGGAAAATTGTTTGCCATTTGTTGAGTTTGCTTATAATCGTTGCGTGCATTTTACTACGAACTATTCGCCATTTGAAATTGTTTATGGTTTTAACCCTTTGACTCCGTTAGATTTGATGTCTTTACCTGTGAGTGAAAGGTTAAACATGGATGGGAAAAAGAAGGCGGAATTTGTTAGGAGTTTGCATGAGAAGGTCAAAGCTAATATTGAAAAGAAGAATGAACGATACACAAAGCAAGCCAACAAGGGAAAGAAGAAGGTGATATTTGAGAAAGGTGATTGGGTGTGGCTACACTTGAGGAAGGAAAGGTTCCCCGAGAAGAGACGTTCTAAACTATTACCTAGGGGTGATGGACCATTCCAAGTACTTGAAAGGATCAATGACAATGCCTACAAACTCGATCTACCAGGTGAGTATAACGTGAGTTCTACTTTCAATGTTAGTGACTTGTCGTTGTTTGATGTAGGTGACGAGCTGGATTTGAGGACAAATCCTTTTCAAGAAGGGGAGGATGATGCGAACACGGATGTGCACGTCCCAAGGAAAGCATGGGATCCCTTAGAGTTACCAGCGGGACCAATCACGAGGGGACGACTGAAGAAGTTTAAAGAGGCGTTACATGGGCTTATGAGCAAGGAAGAAGGACTTACAAGCAAGGTGCAAAGTGCTGAAGGGTTCATGATGCATGGGAATAAGTTTGGGAGCCAAAGGAACATTATTCAAGTGATAAATGAAGAGGAGGCCAGCAGCTTCGGCGCCCGAGCGGCCAGACATTACCGCCCGAGCGCCACACTCACTGTCCAGAACGTGAACTCCAGAAGCATCGGCGCCCGAGCGGTAACATTTTACCGCCCGAGCGCGACCTGTCCAGAAGAGCTCGCGCTCGAGCGGTAGAAACCCGCGCCCGAGCGCCGGCCGATCGCGAGAAAATCTTTAGTTCCTATTTTAGAGTTTTAATTATCTTGGTAACTTGATTTTGAGTATCTTTTTGATTTGTAATCAATATATGGACGAATTTTGGGATTGTAAAACATTAATTCAGATTATTATTGAGTTTATAAAACTTTTCTTTGAGAATTCTCTCAAAACAAGCTTAAGTTTCGTTATAACTTTTGCGTCGTATCAAATCAAACTTATCAAAAGATTTATCTTTTGTGGCGTTTGTCAATCGAATATCACGAGGGTTGCCAAGGACGAGTTCTTTGGAGGTTCTCTTGAACGCGATTGTTCCTATCGTTGATTAATTGTTGCTAGGCCGCGTGATCTAGAGGCGATTATCACACCTATCAATTACTTGTTTCAAAGATCGGGACGAAATCAAAGATCTCGTGGGCGGGATCGTATCAACTTTCATTTCTCTTCAACACGTTTTTAATTCGGTTCTTTATTTTTACGTTTTTAATGATTACAAACAAGTTTTGTTTTGATCTAGATTTGAGTATGAACTAATTTTATTTCCTAGAGATCGATGTAGTTTTGGTCGAACCTATGTTATTGGAGTTTTGAATTTTCATTGAATTAATTCATCGTGTTTATTTGTGATTTCTTATCTTTAATGCTTTTGGATTACTGGTCATAATTAGATTGATTAAATAATTAAGATCTAGCACTCGAGAGAGGGGATTGAAATTAGGACTGGGAAAATCACATCGTCGGATGTTTATAACGTGCAAAAGACGTATAGCTCTGGTGAATCCATAAAAAAAACTTTTTTGCATATATTATTTGTTACGTGATTTTGAATAGATATATTAAAATCAGTAATAGATAATATAGTTCTATTTATCACTTGAAAAAAGAAATAGAAAAATTGCGAGTTCTTGGTTAATAAACATGATGCGATTTAATGATATGTTAGTCAATTTTAATTTAGCATAGGGGAGACCAAGCGAAATCGTAAATCAAGATTGATTTACTCACTGAATTTCAGTTGCGTGCTAAGAATTACATGATTCGTTATTTTCTTTGAATTGATTATAAACTATCTCATTGATGTCTCTAAATAAAGTTGAACTATATCAATTATGGTATTTAATATACAGTTTTAAATAATTACTCCTCGTGAAAACGATATATGTACTTATACCAGTACTAAAACTTAACACCGTACACTTGCGGTAGTGAAAATTCGCAACAACGACGATGATGACTATGGTTTCCAAAAGTGTTTTGGAATATCAAAGTTTAATGGGCCTTGATTTGTTGGACCATTAGATGGTCAACATAATTTGTGAAATTTAAATGGGCCAAAATATTTTTGATGAAAAATGTCTTATTGGGCCCTTAAGTTTAAATCTACAAAATTTCTATATATTATCTCATAAAATAAATAATTGAAGTTGGAATTTAATTATTTCTAGTAAATTGTGATTTACAAGAAATTAGATTATAAATAAATTAATTAGAAAGTAGACAAAGGAGTTTGTTTACTTTCTTAATTTAATTTATAATCGTGACGGTTAGTGATTGGATCAAGATATATAATATTAGATCAATTGATTATTGTAATAATTAATTGATGGTGTATGGTATATGATATTATGCATGAAGAATGATCAAAAGCCCAAACTCAATTTGCTAGGTGTACGCTAGGATATTTTTTATTAAATGATTGTAATAATTATCAATTTATAAGTGGGCTTGGTTTATGGCCCGTTCTCACCCCATGAGATGCATCCCTATTTGCCATGGATATTTATTTGTAAATATTAGTATAGTGGAAGATTAAGATTGGAAGATGGTGGGCCTTGATGATTATGAAGATCGAAGACATGTAAATATTGGAGGCTTATGTAATTGTGCATTTGCATCACATGCATTCCCTAGGATTGGACCTAACACGGGCCATTAGTATTGGGGCGATTGATCATCCTTGTTTAGTTTATTGTTTATAATATGTGCATGATATATTATAAATAATGAGTATGTGCGTTATTATTTTTATAATAACAAAGATACATGAATCCGGAAAACAGACGATCAAACATGGCGAGCTTTTAAACAAAATTAATGATGAAACCTTTCAAAATTAAAAAAACCCTAATTTTGAATAAGATTCAAAATTAATATCAAGCCCGAAAAGGAGAATTATAAAGGTGTTTATAATTTTCATGTCTTCCATCGACAATGGGTGCATGATGAACGCTACCCTTGCTCGGGGCTCGGCTCATATTATTGGGGAGCCCTGGACGCCGGAAAGCTGTAACATCCATTGAAATGGTGATGTGAACTACGTGGAACTCCCATAATTTCGGCTTATATTATTGAGGGCACTCATGTCGAGCGTCCATTAAAGTTCAATATCGATGGGTAAGGCTTGACACGTAAAGATGAACGACGTCATATTATTGGGTCCTAATCAAACGTGAGACAAAAGTTTACGTAAAGGGTTGCATAGAGATGCAATTGGAAACTACCTTTTAGAAATTATGATTGGCTGATATTATTCGAGATCATACTTTGCTTATTAGACCTTACGTACCTACTGAGAAAAAGAGTTTTCCGTTTTCACTGGAGGGTAGTGAAAAATGTCAAAACAGTGGGAACGAAAATTTATGAAGTAAAAGTCCATACTTTATATCTTATCAAATATTTTAAAATAGTCATTAACATTTATCTGTTCTTAATTTTCAGTACAAATTTGACAATGTCTTCGATTCGCAATCCGTTATCTGCAATACTCGACAAACACGTTTTAACTGGACCTAATTACCTCAATTGGCTAAGAAACCTAAAAATCATCTTGAATTCGGAAAGGATAGCATATACACTGACTGAGTCGCCCCCTGTTGAGGCTCCGACTAGCTGCACTTCTGAGGAATTGCAGACTTACAAGGATTGGTGTAACCATGAGTTGCGAGCAAAGTGTTATATGCAAGCTTCTATGAATGATGAGCTGCAGAGGCGTTTTGAGGATGCAAAGAGTGCTGCTGACATTCATTTGCATCTCAAGGAGACACAACCTCTCAGGGATGCTACCGTCAAGAAGCTAATCACTTTATGCATGCGAGATGGGGATTCAGTCCATGAGCATGGCCTAAAGTTGATTGGGCTTGTGGATAAGCTTGTTGGCATGGATCTCATGTTGCCATCAGAGTTGACCACTGACGTGTTGCTCTTGTCACTACCGACCTCATTTGATCTTTTTGTGGTGAATTTCAACATGAACAAGTTGGAGCCTACCCTTGAGGAGTTGTTGAATATGCTTGTTACGTTTGAATCATCCATCAAGAAAGAGAAGTCGGTTCTTTATGTGGTTTCTTCATCTGGTACGAAGACTGGTCCACATGGTAAGGGAAAGAAGCGTTCTTTCCAACGTCCCAACAAGAATATGCCCTTGAAGAGGCAAGCTCCGAGTCCCGCTGTGGCAGCTATACCAGTTAAAGCTGACAAGGCTGTTGATATATGTCATCACTGCAAGAAGCCTAGACATTGGAGGCGTAACTACAGAGAATATCTTGCCCAGAAAGGTTCTGGAAATGGTATGTTCTACATTGAAGTAAACATTTCAGTTACCTCTACTTCTTGGGTATTAGATACCGGCTGTGGCTCACATCTCTGTAATGATTTACAGGTGATGGGAAGAAGTAGGAGACTAAGGGAAGGTGAGACCTTCTTGAGGATGGGCAATGGGGCAAGAGTTGCTGTCAAGGCTATTGGAGATGTTTACTTACTTTTGAACTATGATTTTAAGTTAATTTTAAGAGATGTTTTGTTTGTATCTGATTTGGTGAAAAACATTGTTTCCATTTATATGCTTGACAAAAATGGATATTCTTGTTTATTTAGTAAAGGTGTTTGCAACATTTACAAGAATGAATGTTCGATAGGTACAGGTGAACATAAAAACGATCTCTACAACTTAAAATTGAAAGATATTCCACTAAACAATGTCCAAGAATTAACAACAACAAACAATAGAAAACAAGATACTCTAAATTCGGCACAATTATAGAATGCTCGATTAGGACATATTTCCCTAAGAAGGATGAACAAGCTAGTGGGAGTAGTCATGTTTGATATGTCTGATATTAATTCTCTCCCAACTCGTGAATCCTATCTAAAAGGAAATATGACCGAAATTCCCTTTAAGGGCCACGTGGAGCGAGCCAAAGGATTATTGGATTTGATCCATACCGATGTGTGCGGTCCGCTTAGCATCACCACTAAGCATGGGCATGCATATTTCATCATCTTTACCGATGAATTTTCGAGGTATGGGTATGTGTATTTAATGAAATACAAATCTGAAGCCTTTGAAAGGTTCAAAGAATTCAGAAGTGAAGTAGAGAAACAGTTGGGACGAAGCATCAAGTCACTTCGATCGGATCGAAGTGCTGAGTACTTGAGTGTTGAGTTCCAAGAGTATCTTAGGGAGAATGAGATTCTATCGCAGTAGACTCCGCCTGCTACACCGCAGTTGAATGGTGTTTTGGAGCGTCGTAACTGGACTTTGATGGACATAGTTCAGTCTATGATGGGGTTCACGTACGGAGTTGCCGCCATCTTTTTGGGGAGATGCGCTTGAGACAGCGGCACTGTTGTTGAATAATGTCCATTCAAAGGTAGTTGATAAGACACCATATGAGATATGGATGGGTAAACCTTCCAAATATTCTTATCTTAGAATATGAGGATGCCCTGCTTATGTGAAGCAGACAGTGGGAGATAAATTGGACAGTTGATCCATTTTATGTTACTTTGTGGGATATCAAAGGAATTCAGTTGGATATTATTTCTATCATCTCCAAGAAACAAAGGTGTTTGTTTCTAGGAATGCAACCTTTTTTTAAAAAGAATTTTATTGGATAGAAAAAGGGAGATGATAGAACTCGAAGAGGTTCGAGAGACACCCACAATTGTAGAACCCACACCCGAAGAGCCAAGAGTGGAGATACAAGCTCCTAGATGATCCGAGAGAGTCTCGAGACCACCTATGAGGTATGGTCGGCTTCTAGAAGAGGGCCACGATGAGCCTAACCATGGATGTGATCCAATGACCTTCAAAGAAGCGTTATCTGATTCCGATTCATCCAAATGGCTTGAAGCTATGGAATCTGAAATGAATTCCATGCATTCGAATCAAGTGTGGAATCTTGTGGATCCACATGAGGGAACTGTTCCCATAGGGTGTACATGGATTTACAAGAGGAAACTTGGGGCGGATAGGAAGGTATTGACCTTCAAGACGCGATTGGTAGCAAAAGGCTATACTCAAAGACAAGGAGTTGACTTTGAAGAAACATTTTCTCAAGTTTCAATGTTCAAGTCTATAAGGATATTGCTAGCCATAGCTGCATGGTATGACTATGAGATATGGCAGATGGATGTAAAGACAACCTTTCTTAATGGGGATATTAAGGAAGAGATTTACATGTCTCAACCTGAAGGGTTTACATATATCGAAAGTGAGCATATGATATGCAAACTTCATAGATCTATTTATGATCTAAAGCAGGCATCTAGGAGTTGGAACCTCATATTCAATAGTACAATCAAAGAGTTTGATTTACTAAGAGTCCTGAGGAACCCTGTGTGTATAAAAAGGTCAGTGGGAGTGCTATGACATTCCTGGTGCTTTATGTTAATGACATTCTACTCATTGGAAAAGATGTAGGGATGTTGTAATCAATTAAAATATGGTTAGCGAGTAAGTTATCGATGCAGGACTTGGGTGAAGCATCTTTTTTTTTATTGGGAATACAGATCTATCGATTGCTTCGTCTTACCAGTCCACATACATTGATACCATCATTAAGTGGTTCTCGATGGACGAGTCCAAGAGAGGACATCTACCAATGTGTCATGGCATGTCCCTATTCAAGTCTATGTCTCCCAAGACTGATGCAGAGATAGCGGCGATGACACACATTCCGTATGCATCTGCAATTGGTAGTATCATGTATGGGATGTGAAGGATCGAGTGTGCTAGTACCTTCGAAGGCATTTAAAAAACTATATTCTCCAATGAGCTGCAATAGCTNTTTTAAATGCCTTCGAAGGTACTAGCACACTCGATCCTTCACATCCCATACATGATACTACCAATTGCAGATGCATACGGAATGTGTGTCATCGCCGCTATCTCTGCATCAGTCTTGGGAGACATAGACTTGAATAGGGACATGCCATGACACATTGGTAGATGTCCTCTCTTGGACTCGTCCATCGAGAACCACTTAATGATGGTATCAATGTATGTGGACTGGTAAGACGAAGCAATCGATAGANAAAGGCAGCACCTTCCAGCAAACACTTCTTTAACGTCTATGTGTCAAAGACTACATACACAAGTTTAACGTCTTTGTGCAAGACGGTTGAGTGGTTGAGAGTGTGTGTGTGAGAACTAAACAAGGATGTTCTCACACACTAAGGTATAAAAGCTTCTATACAAAGATGATAACACGTTGAAGTGTCCCTCTAGGCTGATTGCTTCTGAAAGCTGATTTGCAATGTGCGTGCCCTTTCTTTTCTCTCTGTATATTGTTGTTGTTGTTGATGTTTTTGAGTTCTCACTGATCTTTTCTTTATATAGGCGGGAAAACTTATCGTAAAGTGAGACTCATTTATTGTATCTGTTTCATCTTGAATTCGTTTCTTGGACTTTGTGTCTCGATTTTTCGACTTCCCTTCTGAAACGTTTTGTCTTTAATGCTCTGATGCAACGTCCATTATTGTCCTTTGATTAGACAATGGCTTTGTACCTTCACGCACAGCTGGAATCCACTGAAAGAGTTTGTCTTCATCTTCAACTGAAAGATTCTGACTGATGCTTTGGACTGGTCAGCTGAACTGATCTTCAGTTGGGCTGGTGAAATCAGTTGAACTGATTTTACTCTCGTTCGGTTGAATTGATCAGCTGGGTTTCTTCATCAGTTGAACACTCCTTTGGCTGACCAGGCTTCTGAGGTTCTCCTGCTGAACCACCTATCAACTGGACAATCAGCTGGACTTCTCAATTGACGTAACAGTTAGACTGATTCAGTTTGTGCGATCAGTTAGGTCTTCAGTTTGCGATGTAAACAGCTCGTGACTGATCCTAGTTTCTGCACACTAAGGTAGATTATTAGTAACACAAATTAACAAGTTTTGTTTACATCAAAATCAAGATTACGAACTTGCAAAGTTCAACATGATGATATCTACACGTCCTGACGTGGCTTTTGCACTAAATGTAGTGAGTAGATATCAATCGAACTCTGGTCTTGCACACTGGAAAGTTGTGAAAGACATCCTCAAGTATTTGAGAAGGACCAATAAGTTGTTCTTGGTCTATGGGGGTGGAAAACTGAAATTGGAAGGCTATACCGACTCTAGCTTCCAAAGCGATATTGATGACTCTAAGTTAACCTCTGGGTTCGTATTCATGCTCAATGGTGCTGCTGTCTCTTGGAAGAGTTCCAAGCAAGACAGTACTGCAGATTCCACCACTGAGGACGAATACATTGCTGCATCAGCTGCAGCAAAGGAGGCTGTTTGGTTAAGGATTTCTTCCAAGAGTTGGGCGTCATTCTTAATGGAGTTGCTCCTGTCTTGATGTTTTGTGACAACACGGGAGCCGTTGCTCAGGCGAAGGAGCCAAGGTCTCATTAGAAATCCAAACATGTATTGAGAAAGTACCACATCCTTCGTGAGATTGTGGGAAGAGGAGAAGTGTCTATTGACAAAGTCGGCTCCGCAGATAATGTTGCTGATCCACTAACTAAGCTTTTACCTGGAACATTATTCGAGAAGCATCGCGAATTGATGGGTTTGAAGAATATGGGTAGTTGGCTCTAGTGCAAGTGGGAGATTGTTAGAGTCGGTGCCCGTCGAGCCAAGTGTTGGCCGAGGGTTCAAGTTGAAACTCTATGTATAAACAATCTTTATTTTAATTATATTTAAAATTATTGTTTTGACACATTTTTATCTGTATACTCATGCTAGTTGCATAAATAAAGTCCTTAAATATACAAATAGTAGAAAGAATATGAGATGCTCATATGATGAGTATCATGAAACTCATATTTGCAATACTGTATATTCCAAAACAGTTGCTAGTCGATTCAGCCGCCACTAAGAAGGATAAAGGCCGCTCGAATTTGGGACTAGTATCAGCGATGTGAGTACCATGTTTCATTAGTAGGGGACATTGTGATGTCCGAGCATGCAGATAGGTGCTCTTTGTAGAGTGCACTGAACAACCCTCTATAAAGGACTTTCCAAGTGGTTCTCACTTATCGAGTGGAAACGTCTTAATTTATAGTTGTATACCATTAGTCCTTATGACCCGAGACAACATTGAGACTCTATATGCTAGCATTGCACGTTGACTTGTTTACCGACTCTCGTGAGGTCATTAGGTTGCAAGGGTGGGTGTTCTGTCGAAACATATAGGAGTCGATGCATTGTAGTCGGGGGATTCACCGCTTACCTTTGGGTATGGATATCCTATGTGGTCTCATGTGTATGTAGTTTGAAATCTCTGATCAAAGTGTTGGTGATAATTAAGAAATGCGTTTCTTAAATTACACCATCGATGCAACTACGACATGACACATAGTATCGATTCTTTGACAGCTCTCGATATACCAATAGTTGTCGAATAGATCGGGATATATGAAATTAAGGGACCGTACTGTACGCTAACCATAATAGATTGGTTCTTGCAGGCAGTATCATTTGATACCTAGGAAATCATGTAAGCGATGCTACTAGGCGTTTAACATGATTGGTTGGGTACTATCAGACTTGAGTTTTGACGTTCTTATTATCATGGAGTTGATAAGTAAGAATGGAACAACTAGGGTATGCTCATATAAGGACATGTTTAGTCCCGAATCACATAGAGATGTGAACACACTGTTAGTTGTATCATTGAACCATTGAGGGTCACACAAGTGCTAGCTTTCTAGATCCCGTTGAGAAGAAAAATAGTTCAATGTGTTGAACGGCTTATAAAAGAATTTATAAGCACAAATAAAAATAGAAGTATGACTCTAGTGCAAAATTAGAGTGGATCTTCCTTGTTAGTGGTGGACCTAATTTGAAGGAATGAGTCCATTTGAGCAAGGTGTGCTCTTGGAAAGCTTGTAGATTGTCTACCATCAAGAGCTAAGTTGTTTACAACTTAGTTGGAGCCAAAACATCAATATTTGTGATTGATAGGTACATTTCTAAAACACCCTTTGTTTTTGTTTATTTTGGTATTTCCTACACACTAAAGGGGTGCTCGGTTTTCTTGTTTAAAAATATGATTTTTTCGAAAATTCCGTTTCGCTTCCGGGCACCGTAACCGATCCCCTTTCAGTATCAGACTGTTTTGTTTCATCTGTTTTGCTTTGGTTCGGACTGTCAGTATGTTTGCTGATACAACTGATGAGGTGGCTAATTGATCAGGATTCAAACTGCTCGACTGATCAGTTCAATTGGATAATATATGTTCTAACTGATGTCTTCTCAGTTTGAATACTTCAGTTGATATAGGTTTTTTCAGTTCAGTTTTGCGAAGATTTCAGTTATGATCTCCAATCTGTTTACTGAGCTTCAAGTCATCGGTTTTAATACTTATTTATTCTTACAAGAACTTCAGTCCTTAACTCATTTAAATCCGATAAGTCTTCTTTCAGTTACGATATCTTAGTTATGTTCGATCAGTTTGGTTCTTCAGTTATTTTACAGATTTATTTGTCATTGAAACTCATAAATTCAAAAAAATATTAATTTTGAAATTATTGAGCTCGTACACTAGACCAAGTATTGTTTTTTTTCTCTATTTGAAGCTCGTTGAATAAAATATCACACTACTATATATAAATTTTTTTTGAGCCCCTAGAGATATGTGTCACAAGGCAATCATCTCACCTCAGGTACGAGCATATATGTTAGGACTGAAAATAAATTTAGAGGAGGTTGAATAAATTTTTCTCAACAATGTTATAAATATTTCGGTTATGTTAGAAACACTGAAATGAAATTTTTATTAGTTGGGTTCTCGGTTAGTCAACAATGAAAACTATACGAAAATAGACTGACTGAAACTATTTGAACAAAACAACTTATCAAAAATTAGTCGGGTTATCAAATTAAAGATAAAGAAGGTAAAATAAAAAGTAAATTGGCACGAATTTGTTTCTCGATGTTCAGATACTTAAATACTCCTATGTCATCATTTCTTCCTCACAATAGGATTTCATTAAAATAATTTCGTAATTACAAGCAATTTGAAATCATCTACTTCATTAAGACTTAATACTGCCTAATTGAAACTCTTAGTAAACTTAAATTTAATCATAATGAGTAGATTCTCAATTATACAAATTTCACAAAGAAATTCTAAGCATGAATTTACCTTAGATGATCGTAGAAAGATTTTTCAAGAAGCTACGATAGATCAGTAATTCAGAAATTCAGAGAGTTGGAGAGCGCTTTGAAAATTTGTCAAACTTATCTATTTATAGACTTTATCTACAATGATGATCTTTTTAAATCATATACCTGTTTCCAAATAAAGTTGTCGGTATTTCCACGACATCGTAATTTTTGACATATTTTGTAGTGCACGTGAATTCTGACATTCAGTTGAGAATCAGTGATTGTTGGTATGAAAAATTTATCTGATATTTCCGTTGTGCTCTTATTTTTAATCACTAACTATACTGATATTCTTCAGATAATATTTGGATTTGGACTGACGGATCGACTGAAATAAACTATCAGATAGGCTCCATCAGTTGTCCTTAGATCAGTTTGCCTTTTGTATCCGTCTTACACTATCAATTAGCCTTAGTGGTCAGTTAAACTCTAACAAAACTTTTACTTGTGAATATTCAGTTTTCTTCTTGAATTTAGTTTATGCTATGTAATTATCCGTTGGATCATCATGCTTGTTAAATAATCAAAAGTTAAAAAGTTCTAACAATTTTTTTCTTTTTGGTGTTTGAAAAAATTATGCAACTTTAGCAAAATACTGAATAAATTAATCTCAATAGAATATACAATTGAGTTGTCTTGATGACTATACAAGGTCTGTTCTCTAAGCAGTATCATTTATGGTGACCAAAATGCTTTTCAGTTGGCTTTTTCTATAGATCAGTTGGCTTTGGTTGTTCTTTCGTAGGAGTTTGACTTGAAGATTCAGTTGAATTCTTTTCTTTCCCTTTTTTTGTCAATATCAGATGGAGCCTTCAAGTAGGCAAGAACATATGCTAACTGATAACTCACTCTGTCAATCTTTTCATTGAAATTAGCTTGTACTTCCTCTATATTTATGCAAATCAGAGAGTTATTGTCTTGAATTTTCCCACCAAGATGAGTAGCATTAGCCGCCTGAGACTTTTTAATCTGCTCCAATCGGGTGAATATGTTGATCATTCCCCGAGATAGATCTGATACTTCCTTGAGCATCTTATTTTTAAAGATTCCAAAGATCCCTTAGTATTCAGATTGCTTCTTCTAAGAACTGTGAAGGAAGTAAAGATAGCAGTGAGGCTCGAATGAATTTGGTCTAGAGTGTTTTCATCAGATATATTAAGATAAAGACAAGAAGGCTTTATTCTCGGAAGTTCTTTTGATACAGCAAATGTCAAATCAGGAGCATGACTGCTTGAATGACCTACCTATTCAAACATCAAAACACCTGAGTCAGTATGACTAACAAATGCTTCAATATGCACTTCTTCAACCTTAGTATATCCTCAGATATGATGAATTTTGCTTCATCAGTTTTTACCATGAATACATCCTCAAACATGATGAATTTTGCCTTAGAGAATACTACATCAGTTTTTTTAACTTCCTCGAGGTTAAAATAGGAGCTTATTCAGAATGATATCATCATGACGTCCAAAAATCAGTCATGTAAATCGCGTGCATGTAAATTATTTAAATTGCTTAATTACTTTATTTAATTAATTTTAAATTTTTAAATAATACATATTACATGATTAAATGTTTAGATTTGCATGATTTCATGAAATTAAAGATTTTAACCGGATGTTCGATAATAGGCTGAGGAAAAGAGACCAGAGACGACCAAGATGAAAATATTTTTCGATAAATGTTTTTAAGGCTCGATAATATGATTAAATAGGATTAAAATTTTTAAAAAACGTGGAAGCCCAAATTATTTTACAAGTCGAGCCCTAATTTATCTGGGAGGCTGGTTTTAGCCAAACGAAGGACTTTTAAAGTCCCGAAAGTTATTATTTTTGAAAATAAATTTTTGTAAACTTTTATTTTACAATTAAATAGGTCTTAATGACATTAATTTACCTAAGATTATTGGGCCTAATTATTCCTAAACTTAAATCCTAAAACCCTAACTTTTAAACACTAATTTCGAAAATTATAAAAAACAATCCTAGGGTTCTAAAGTCTCCTAGCGGCCGAAATTCGCACACACCACACACACTAAAATTTGAAAATTCCAAGAGCAAAATTCAAAGATTTCTCGTCGCCCGTTCGTCCTTCTTCGCAACCCACGCCAACGATTGAATATTCGAGCGTTCTAAATGCAAAGGCACGTTTTTAATTTTTTTTTTTTTGCACCATTCAAATCATGTTATGCATGATTTATGTTTTCTAGCATGAAAAACGTTTAAGTCCAAATTATTTTACGTTTAGATGTATATTTTTCAAAGTTGCGATGTTTTTACGCTTGTTTGAGACACTTTATGATTCCTAAGGACACGTTGCAAATGTGAGACGTTTATGGGTCATCAAAAGAGTCGTTTAATTGAGGAACGTAGGCTGGAAACGTGCATGGTTATGGAAATAGGAAACTAGGGTTTTCTAGAGTCTTCCATCGAGTTTTGGCACATGATGGACTCGGCCAAGGGAAGGCATCGCCAGGGCTTGGACCAGGCCCTGCGTGGCTGTGGCTGGAGGATTAGGAAGGGTTCAAGGCAGGCTGGACGGTGGCTAGATGAAGTGGAGCAACAACCGCGAGCCATATGAATCATGTTGGTGCGCGCGGTTGGATGAAGGATCAAGGGCGGTCATGGGCGGTTTGGGACTAGTCCAGGGGAGTCGGGAAGGGTCCCAGGTGTTTCCTCGAATGGGTGGTCGCAGCAGGTTGCACCAGGAAATGGAGCCGTGAGTGATGGGAAAGGACTAGGCGCGCGGATTGTGCAAAAACGAGGGAAGGATCAAGCGCATGCCTAGGGCTGGCTACGGCTAGGCTAGGTGAGTCGGTGAGGGTCCTGGACAGTAGGCTAGGGTCTGGTTCGGTCGGGATCCGGGTTAGGTTGATTAGGCCCATTAGGCCTATTAAATAGTAGGTAAAATATTTCGTTTAGGATAGTTTTCGAAAATATTAGCTGAGTCCTCAAAAAGTCCTTATTTTCGTCAAAAATCGATTATCGGTTTAAAATACGACTCTGTGCGTAAAAACACCTCAAAAGTTGTCATTTTAAAAAATAACACATTAAATATACCATATATTAAATAATTAAAAATAATCATTTAATATAAATATTTTCCCTTTTTTGTTCACCGATCTTCGTTCCTCGATCGCGTCTTGAATAACCTTGAAACCACAATTTTATGCATTCTAGTAGAAAACCATATTTTGGACATGTAAACATGCCTACACATTCAATAAATGCAATTAAAATAATTTAATTAGACATTTTTTATTTTTCCTATATTTGCATGCAATTGGGTTACATAATCGCATTTTGGACCTTACACTAACACTGCCTAACTGAAACTCTTAAATAAACTTCAATTTTAATCAAAATGAGCAGTAAGACTTCTTACTCTCAAATGCACAGATTTCACAAAATAAATTATAAGCACGAATTGTTCCTCAAATGATCAGATAATCACTTATCGACATGATCTTGCTTTTATCAATTTGGCTTGCAGAAAGCCTTTTTTTAGAAGATAAAATATATTAGTTAATTCAGAAATCATAGAGTTAGAGAGCGGTTTGAAAGCTTGTCAAACTGATCTATTATAGACTTCATCAGCAACGGTAATCTTTATAATCAAATCCGTTTCCAATTCCAGATGCCTTCATTGTTATAGACTCCGTGACATTTTGTTGAGAATCAGTTACGGTTGGTACGGAAACCTTTATCCGTTATTTCAGTTGGGCTCTAATTCTTAATCACGGAGTATACTGATATTGTTCAGAAAATGTTTATATTAAGGATGATGGATCGACTGCAATAAACTATCAATTAGACTCTATCAGTTGTCCTTAGATTAGTTTGCATATCGATATCCCTCTTACACTATCAATTTGGTTCGGTAGTCAGTTAGACTCTTAGAAAACTTAGCTACATAAACACGATGTAACTTTATCCTCATCAACTTCTTAATTAGAAAAAGATGTTCATGTTTGAGAATAAAATCTACGAATAAACTAGCACTTTTGTGTACATGTTACGTACTTCTTTCAAAAACCAAAAAACATTTTACGTACTTGTACATTTGATTTTTTGCAGATAATATTTTTAGTAGAATTTATTTATTTTTATGTAAAAATATGAAAAATTATATTGAAAACAATTGTTGTTAATGTGTGCTGATTTATCGTTATTATCTAGCTAATTTGTGATGTCATGAAAAATAATGATGCAGCTAAATTATACATGAAAACAATTTAGTAAATATTTTAAACATACTGATGTGTCTAATGTCACGTTATTATTCTAGTAGAAAAAACCAAAATAACTAAAAAAAAAATCAAACTCACATGATCAAAACCCAACTTTGAACACTTTTAAGACCAAAACATAATATAGACAAACTTAAATTATCTACTTGTTCTGTTTCCTAAACAAGGGCAAAAGTGTAATAAATGAAACTTGGTAACACTTTTTACGTCAAAATCCGCGTGAGGGTTGGCGCCACGGACCAATATATAAACATTAATTAGTCTAAATTCATTAAATTAAGCATTAATAAACCATATTAAAGTAGCCTAAGATGGTGATTTTTAATTGGTGTCATACTTAAAACCCCAAAAAAATCTTCTGCTATATATATAAATATATCAAAATTAACCCAAGAAAATTAATAATAATAATAATAAAAAATGCATTAATACAATTATTAATATATTAGGTGTAAGTGTAACATAAGATGTAAGTAAAATTTTTCTTATGGATCGTGCTACCCTTATTCTACATGACAATTAAACACTACAAATTCTTTTTAAAATAATCTCATTGAAAAAATTGATCTAACCTATATATATCTGCAAATTCCGAAAACTCTTCCTTGCATAAAGTTTGTCTAAATCTGAGTTTGGTGACATTTGGGGGAGGTCTCAAGTGGTGCTGAATTGAAGCTCGAAGGTTGACTTTGCTTCCTTCAAGAAAGTAATACCTGCGGCCGAGCCCACGTTGATTTTAGAATTTTGGAAGTCATGTTTCGTTACAGAGGGAAAAAAATGTAATTTATAGCAAAGCAAAATATTTCAGAAAAAATGGAAGATCATATCAATATACTATTGTACTTGAATTCATAATTTTAAAATGATAAATTTCAAATTCACAAAAAAAAGTGGATGATGCATAAATGAGAAAATACAAGATTCAATCTTTGTTTGACCAAAGTGTATAGTTTGGTGTTTCTTCAACACACACATATATATATATATACATATACATATATATTGGTGTACAAACACCAAGCTACAGCTATCCAAAGTCACTCCACCCACTAATTCCACATGATATTCTGGTTAATTTCATTTACCGAGTCAACCAGCAGCCCAAAACACCACATTTTATTTTACTATATCCTTCCCGATATATTGCTCTCCGAGACATATGTGTAAGAAATTTAGGGAGTTAGGGTCCAAAAGATTGGAGAAAAATCTTACTAAAAAGGAGCAGTTGTGAAGATTGAAGCTTTTTAATCTCTATCATGTTGATTTCAGGGACAACTTCAATATATGGCGTCTCAGAAGAGATGATTCCTACAAATCTTGAAGCGAATTCAGCGACTCAACCTACAAACTCTTCGTCTTTCTTTTACAATCTGTCGCTGCTTAGTGACAAAGTCCAACAGGTGCAGTCCCTGGCCAGTATATTCTTGATCCCGGCTAACAATCCGCAGGCCGAGGCAACTGCTGTCGCGATACCGGCGATGGGAACCTTGATCCAAGAGATCCTCATCACGGCATCTTCTATGATGTTTGCTTGTCAGCAGATGTCCATCAGCTCGATGTCTTCTAATGGTCAAGCCGACGACCTGTCGGGTGGTAACCGTGAGGCCGATGATCGGGTGCATGGCTTGTATTATTCAGATCATCACGGCGGGATGATTGACCAGTGGTGCGGTGAGAATTATAATAACTGCAACTCTAATAATATTGATGTTAGTGGTACTGTTGATGTTAGTCTTAGTAACGAAGTTTGTGAGAGAAATTTGGCCCAAAAGAGGGAGATGACACAAGGGTCAAAGGGGGTTGGCATCAAGAACTGCGATATTATTGAGTTGGAAGCTGCTGGATTATTAGCAAAATACACACATTACTGCCATGTATGCGGCAAAGGGTTCAAGCGCGACGCGAATCTGCGCATGCACATGCGGGCACACGGGGAGGAGTATAAATCCAGCGCCGCCTTGTGCAACCCCATGAAGAATCATGCGGGCGCAAGTGGAGGGAACAACGATTGTACTCCCAGCAGCGTGAGGTTGCCCAAGAAATACTCGTGCCCGCAAGAAGGCTGCCGGTGGAACAAGAATCACACCAAGTTCCAGCCTTTGAAATCACTGATCTGTGTCAAGAATCACTACAAGAGGAGCCACTGCCCGAAAATGTACGTATGCAAGAGGTGCCACAAGAAGAACTTCTCGGTTTTATCGGATTTGAGGACCCATGAAAAGCACTGCGGGGACCTCAAGTGGCAGTGCTCGTGCGGCACCACGTTTTCTCGCAAGGATAAGCTCATGGGTCACGTAGCTTTGTTCGTCGGCCACGCACCGGCTGTTAATTCGATGACCAAGATTAATGGGCTAGAGTCTAGATCTTAAAGCTATATGAATCGAAGGTAAAAATTTGATTGGGGATGCAAATTTTAATGCAGTTTGTAGCTGTAATAATTTGGCATGCTATATGAAGTTCATAGGTACTTTAATTCGCCTGTTGTGAAATTTTGTGGATTAATAACTTAGGGGCATGCATGATCATGTACATTATTCCCGTATTCTGAGTTAAAACAACACACTCATCAGATATTGGAGCTGGGCCTTTGTGTTTAATTATGGTCCAATTTTAGTTTTTGAGAGAGGTTCTTATGATTAGGCCTCAAATTCGAGATCTCGTCTAAACTCTAGACTTTGGTGTTAGATATGTTATAAGCTATCGGCAATTATGGCCCATTTTTTATATAAAAAATCCAACTTCTTAAAATTTGGAAAAGGTAACTAAGATGCCGAGTTGAACAAATGCCTGCTAGAGTAGATGCCCTGCAAGCCAACGGTTGGCTAGAGAATTTATTGACTCAAATTGTAATAAACAATCTTTATTTTAATATAATTTAATTTTTAATGGTTTCGTTTCACTTTATATGTATATCCATGCGATCAGCATAGATAAAGTCCTTGATTATGTTTTAATACAAATGAATTGAATCGTAATTCGATGTTGAAACTCATTTGTAAACACTGTATACTCTAAATTCGTTCCTAGTCGATTCAGCCGACTAAAACATGGATAAAGGTCGCTTGAGCTCGAGACTAGCATTTGTGATGTTGTGTACTGCGTTTCTTGGTAAGGGCATAGAGATGTCCAAACATGCAGATGGGTAATCATATGATGATTATACCGAACAACCCTCCCTCGAACTTTCCAAGTAGTTATCATTCATCGAGAGGATAAGTCCGTGGTTTTGATTGTACACCATTAGTCCTTACGACCCGAGACAACACTGAGGCTCTATATGCTAGGGCTGTGCTTTGACTCGTTCACCGGCTCCAGGAGAGTCATCAGATGGCGAGGTTGGGTACAGTTGCGACACATATAGGAGCCAGTGCATTGTAGTTGGGGATTCACCGCTCACCTACGGATGTGGATATCCTATGTGATCTGATGACATAATAGTGCGTGGAATCTCTGGCCAGAGTATGAGATGTACGTTGGAGAAGGAATTCTTCAATAGTACATGCGATGCCACTATTCATATGTGTCACATAGTTATCGAATTAATATGCAACCCTCGATGAACCAATGGTTGCAGATTCGATCGGGATATATGAGATGAAGGGACCGTACTGTACGTTAATCATAATCGACTAGTTCTTGCAGGCACTATCAGTGATACCTAGGGAATCATGGGGCGATGCTACTAGACGCTCTTACCATGATTCGATTGGTTTAATCAGAAATATGATTTCTGACATTCTCATGATCAATAGTTGATTCATAGAATGGAGCAAATTATGGTAAGCTCGAATAAAAGATTATGTCCTGAATCACTAAGAGTTGTGAACCAACGGCTAGCTGTATCCCTGAACCATTGAGGGTCACACAAGCACTGGTTTACTTGTTCCCGTTGAAATAATAAATTCAAGGAGTTGAATTTATAGAAAACGTTGAGATAGTAAATTCAATTAGTTGAATTCATAAGAAATAAGTTTGATATGATCAATCGATAAGCTTATAAATAAAGTTTATAAAAGCTTATAGAAATTTTGAGAGCATGACTGTTAAGATAGTCAAAAGGAGTACACCTGCTTTATTTAGACATTGATGATCTCGATATTAAAGTGTGCATCATAATAAAAAATAAGTTGAAATTGTCACATCGATGATGTTGGATCGTCGATCGGGATTATGATGATATTAATGTAATGGGAGCATGGATCATGGGCTTGTAAGAGTATAAGCTCATCATGCTAATTTATTAAAGTTCAAATAGGCTTTAATAATCAAACTATATTTTAATTGAGTTAAAATATAGCCCATTAAGTTTTTATAAAATATGATATTGATTTATTTAATATATAAATATTTATGATACCATAATTTTATAAAACTTGCACACAAAGCAAAATAATATTGCATGATTAGTGGTGTGCTATTTTCGAGAATCAAATATATGTTGAAATCCATTAACTTAATTAATGTGATTAATTAAGAAAACTACAATTAATTAAAATAATAAAATATATTATTATTTTGGTTAATGTAGTAGAAATGGACCGAAGCTTTTGAATGACAATTGAAAAGGCATGCAAATATTTTTGGAATCATAAAATGACTTAATTAATTTGATTAATTACGTAAAGCAATGATTAGAAATAATAATAAGCATTTGATCCTTTATTACGTGAATTGCATCCAAAAGAAATTTTCGGCTATTCCATCATTGATTATGCTGCTCTCGATTTTAGTTCTTGTTCCAAGAAGTTTTCGGCAATACATTGAGTCCTCTTCTCCGTGTTCCATCTATACGCAAAAGTTCTTCTAAATTTCTAGTGCAATTTAGAAGAAGAACAAATATTCCAGTCATGGACCGGATTAGGAGATCGAAGAATGCTCGTAGGGATTTACAACAAGCGCTACGTCCGCTGATACCGGAGTAGTTGGAGTCGAGTGAAAATTATTCACTAAAGTATATTACTAAACATCCTATGAATGTTTAATCATAAAACCATGCGAGTGCCCAAACAATTATATTTTGATTGTCAAAATAAAATAAAAATTTCAAAACTTCCGGTGCGTTTGTGCACGAGAAAACAGGGATGCAACAATGCCAAGTACCGAACCTGGAACATAAAATGCACGATGTCCTAATATTAATTTTTTTTTTTTTGAAATCCTAATATAGTGATATGAGGAAGACTCGAACTCGAATCTATACACTGGGAAATTCATGTGAGATCATTGGGCCAAGCCCTCGATCTCAATGTCCTAATATTATTATATATCAAATAATCGAAAATATCAAATCTTAAAAGTGTGGAAATAATTTGAAACTAGTGATCTCATTAATTAGTTGAACAGAAATATTCTTTTTACCACTGATTACTTTTCCAACTTGCCAGAAACGTATAGCTACTGGAATGGTAAATTACATATCAACGGAAGCGTAAATGAATAACAGCTGTGGTGGGATATCATTAAAGCAACAGTGGCATCGTAGTGGAGTGTCCTGACCGGAGAGTAAGATGGGAGTAGGTTGGATTCGAGTCAACTTCGATAAGACGTACAGTAAACTCGATCATTAATTATGATTATGAAAGAATCAAAATCCACCCGGACCCATTTAAAATTAAACTCATACTCATCCCTGTAAACCCATACCTGAAGTTAAACGGGTTAATCCACTTGCCAAATAATTAAATTTATATTATTTATCTTATAATAAAAAGTTAATAAAAATAGTCCAAAAATTAATGTTATTCTTCTTTCTTTTGCCTAATCTTTATTTTAATATAATGCATTATTTGATGGTTTGTTATTTCTTTATCTGTATACACTTGTGATCAACATAGATAAAGATCTTGATTATACTTTAATACAAATGAATCGTACTTCGATGTTGAAACTCGTTTGTAAACACGGTAAAATGTAAATTCGTTCCTAGTCGATTCAGCCACCTAAAACATGAATAAAAGTCACTTGAGCTCGAGACTAGCATATGTGATGTTGTGTACCACATTTCTCGGTAAAGGTATAGAGATGTCCAAACACGCAGATGGGTAGAGTCATATGATGATTATACCAAACTGTCCTCCCTAGGACTTTCCAAGTTGTTATCATTCATCGAGATGATAAGTTCATGGTTGTGATCGTACATCATTGGTCCTTACGACCCGGGACAACACTTAGGCTCTATATGCTAGGGTTGTGATTTGACTCGACAGTTGCGTCACATGTAGGAGCCAGTGCATTATAGTCAGGAATTCACCGCTCACCTACGGGTGTGGATATCTTGTGTGATCTGATGAAATAATAGTGCATGGAATATCTGGCCAGAGTATGAGATGTACAGTAGGGAAAGATTTCTCCAATTGTACATGTGATACCACTATTTATTCTCAAAGATGTGTCACACAGTTATCGAATTCTTATGCAACCCTCGATGAACCACTGGTTGCAGATTCGATCGGGATATATGAGATGAAGGGACCGTACTGTACGTTAATCATAACCGACTGGTTCTTGCAGGCACTATCAGTGATACATAAGGAATCATGGGGCGATGCTACTAGACGCTCTTACCATGATTCGATGGGTTTAGTCAGAGATATGATTTCTGACATTCCCATGATCAATTGTTGATACATAGAATGGGGAAAATTAGGGTAATCTCGAATAAAGGATTATGTCCTGAATCACAAAGAGTTGTGAACCCACGGGTAGCTGTATCTCTGAACTATTGAGGGTCACACAAGTACTGGATTATTTTGTCTCCGTTGAGATAATAAATTCAAGGAGTTGAATTTGTATAAAACATTGAGATAATAAATTCAATGAGTTGAATTTATAGAAAACATTGAGAAATAAATTCAAGGAGTTGAATTTATGACTATTAAATTTTGGAAATGATAGATTCAAAGAGTTGTTATAATTTAAATATTAAATTCAACTGTTGAATTTATAAAAAAAATTAAATTAAATGTAATGAGTGTATTTATTATGGGCTTGTAGGAGTACAAGACCAACATAAAAATTATTAAGGTTCTTAATTGGACTTTAAAAGGATTAATTAATTAATTAAACTACTTGAACTAGAATAGTTAATTGATTATGTTCATTAAGTATTTAATTTAATTAATAAGCCCTAAGCTTATATATATGTGTATTAGGTTTAGGGTTGAATACAATTAACCCATGCAATTTTCGAAACCCTAGCCTCCAAGCCAAGGGATTTTTGAAAAAACACCTCCTCTCATTCTCCTTGTTTTCGGCCACCATCTCAATGTAAAATATTTCTATACTTTCTAGTGTATGTTGGAGAGAAACAAGTAATCCAGTCGTGGATCGGATTAGGAGATTGAAGAAAGAAGATTTGAAGAAAGTTCGTAGGGATATACAACTAGAGTTACGTCCGCTTATACCGGAGTAGTTGGAGCCAAGTGAAAATTGTTCACTAAAGGTATATATATACTAAATATCCTATGAATGTTTGTTTATTAAAACCATACGAGTGCTCAAAACAAAATCTTGAATGTAAAGATTTAAAAAATTTTAAAACTTCTGCAACGTTTGGGCACGAGAAAACACGATTCTCAACAGTGGTATCAGAGCTAGGTTTTCTTTATCGTAAAGTTTAAATCATGTTGAATAATATTTCTGACCACAAAAGAAAATTTTTCAAAAAATTGATGCACCATAAAAAAAATTTTTTTATTAGAAAACAAAAAAAATAAAATAAAATTTCGAATCTGCACGAAACTGTTCCGAGTAGACCGTGCATGCAAAGCCGCGCACGGATGCGCACAGCGCGCGACGGCTGCCCAGGAACGTCTCAAGCACTGTGCTGGATAATGTGCTTGAATTGTTCGGGCCTATGGTGCAATTTTCTGTTTTTCAAAATTTTGGACAAAATTGATATTTTATGAAAATTAGTTTAATTTTTATTTTGAAAATTAATTTGTGAAAAATTAATAATTTTCTTATAAAATAAATAATTAGAATATGATTTTAATTATTTATAGTAAAAGTGAGTCTTACATGAAAAAACAATTATTAATGAATTAATTATAAATTAAATAAAAGGCGTTTATTTAATTTGGTAAATTCTTTAATAATTGTGGTGGTTAGTGATAAAATTATTATATACATGATTGATCAATTAATTAAATTTTTTTAATTAATTGATGTTAATATTTGATATTAAATGCATGAAGGATGATCGAGAGTCTTGACCAATGTGTTAGGTGTATGTTAGAATATTTTATTATTTTATTCTTTTTATTAATATTTGATATTTTTAAAGTGGGCCTGGTTTATGGCTCGTTCTCACCCCATGAGATGCATCCCTTATGTGCCATGACTATTTAAATGTAATTATCAGAAAGAATGGGAGGTCAAAACCGAGACGTACATGTAAGTTTTAAAAACGAATTGGAAAATTCGTCGAGGAGCATAAATTTACGTCTAAGAAATATTTATGGGTGTATTTTAAGGTGTTATGTTAATTATGGATGGATTTGGGTCGTCGTTTTAAGATCGAATGATAAATTGGTAAAGTTAGGGTTTCAGAGGAAAAACTGTCATTTTACACCTACAAAAATGTTAGACGTCCTAGTAGTGTCCTGAATGCTGTAATAAATATTAAAATGTTTATTTCAAATGTTTATGGAATTTTACAATGAAACGTTAATGTTAAAAAAAATGTTGCATGCTCGGTTCAAAAGAAAAATGATTTATGTGTGCATGAATTTTTATAAGTGATGGAAATATGAAAAGTTGAAGGAGATGAATTAATTGTGACTAATACGATGATAGAATGATATGATTGGGGATATCGTAAGGGAAAAGACCCCAGACGGAGCCCGTTTAGGGGAGAAAGCCCCAGAAGTAGCACGACGATCGTATTTCCATCGAAATGATATGATGATACGATGATATGTAAGGCAAAGTCTCAGTTGATGGATGAGAGTGTTTCTGATGTCTCCGCCACTAGGTAGTGTGGTTATACGTAGATAGATCAATCGACCTACAGCTAATATGAAAGTCACAATTGAGGATTTGAATTCAATTAAAAAAAAAAGGTAAACGTATTGGTTTGAGTTCGTCCATTCAAGTCGCAGATCTTTGCATTTGATGACTATTAGGGTTGAGATTGTTGCGTGTGTGGTGTTGGTCGATTGTCGAAGGCCCTCGTTTTGGAAGATTTTGGTGAAAAGTCACTTAAACAGCGACTTTAAACAGAAAACTCTGATTCCGGAAATTTGTGATCGGAGAATGTACCGTGGTGGTCGGCCATGACATGGGTCAACGTTGGTCAGCCGTGGGGTGGCCGGAGATGGTGTGGTCGATTAAAAATTATGATAATATAAATGCAATCATAAGCACATTAAGTATAGAGTTTTCGTTGAAAAGCTCACCGGTATTCAAGGAGTGTATGATCATGTCATGCACATGAGAGATATAGAGGCTCGACATGAAACTATTGAGAATGAGATATCTGATATATTTCTAGTTCATATTACTTTGAACACTCTCGCTCAGTATTATAACTCATTTAAGATCTTCTAAAATACACATAAGATTAAATGGTAGATAAATGAGTTTTTGGCCATATGTGTTTAAGAAGATGGTGGACAGTTATTGATGAGAGATATTGTGTGAACTAACTACTCAACTCTCATCAGTTATGAATTCAATATGGTTAATATTAATCATAACATTTGGTGGATTAATTATGATTCTACAATTCATGTTATCAATATCGTGCAAGGATTGCAAGACTCAAAGAAACCATTCGGAAGTGAGTCATGCATCATCTATATTCAGTAAACTAGATGCTTTCACATATGGATACGGTTGGGACTTGCAAACTATTTTCCATTTTGGTTTTAAGTTTTTTGTTGGAAAAGACTTTCAATTTCAAATTCCTCTAAAATTTTGATTTCAGACTAGTATCAAATAGACATTTTTTTCCCAGATTTATCATTTTGTTTATTTTATAAATTTGATATTTTTGAAAGTGATCCTTTGTCTTTTGTCATTTTCGCATTAATTTACAGATATATATCCACTATTTTACATTGCATATTAAAAAAAAATTTGGTCTTATGAAATATGTTATGAATTAGTATTCCTCTATTATGTGATATCTGTATTTTATTTTTTTGATACTTGCTTTGAATACGTTATGGATAAATAGACCAATGTGTCAAATTAAGGTGTTCAGAGGTTTTCAAACACACTGGAGATCAAGCTTACTGAATTTTTTTTGGATATAGATTTTATACTTTATTACCTTTATTATAATTACTCACGATATGTATATCTCCAATAACTTCATAGTAAGTGTGAAGTGTTGATTGTAGATAAAACATATAAGGTTGAAGTAGAAAAATAATTTTGTGAGATGATATATGTGTAAAAAGTACTATGGTAGATACACTGAGGATGGACATGGTGTAGAGTGTAGTTAATAGCTCAATTGATACCAAGATTGCTTTGCCAAGACCCTTATGTCCAGGCGGTCTTCGGTAAGTAAATATTTTTTTCGGTACCGAAATACCGAAAATAATTTTTTTTATTTATTTATTTTAAAATTTAAGTTCGGTATACCGACATTTTTTCGGTATACCGACAAAATTTTCGGTGTCGTTACGGTATCCGGTATGAACTTTTTCATATCGGAAATTCGGTATACCGAACATTCGGTATACCGAATTTTCGGTATCGGTATCGGTATGGAAAAATTCCATATCGATATTTACGGTACGGTATACGGTACCGTAGTTCGGTACGGTATACCGTACCGTACCCACCCCTAGTCTTGGGTTCGAATCTTGATAAGGTAAAAATTCCAGTGTCTGGGCTGGAGAAGTCCTATGAGTAATAGCGCATGAGAAAGCCCGTGGGGGACAAAGGTTCTTTGAGGGAGCTCAAGATCGGGATAGCTCATGGTCATTACAAAAAAAAGAGCCTTTTTTATATAATATTTGCAGAATATTATGAGTAATTATATATACCAGAAGATTAGTGAGAACAGAAATTGTAAGAAAATTATATGAGTGATTAGGTGTTAATGTCTACAAAGATACAAAAAAGTATGAGGTACTTTCATGGTAATAAATATTACATGTTTATGTATAGATGAACTGACAATTTGAAACCGATTTTCTACTTCCACTATGAAAATTTGAATTCGTCTTTTATTTTGAAGCTCTATTATGTATATATGTTAAGACGTATCATTTTGGGCTTAGAATTGTGAATTTTATGGTTAAGACATATTTATGATTATATTAAGAGAATTCAGTTGTAGTCTTTGTGACTAAAGTGGCAGTCGAATTAAGTATATCGACATAAAATATTTTAGTCATTGGAGAACGTGCAAAGAAAGATAAAGTGGTCTTCGAATGCGTTAACACTGAATTAATGATCTTTAGACCTAAAAGCATTAAGATGTTTAAGGATCATGTAGTAATTACTGATGAACTTGGTTCCTAAAATTTTTTATGGTATATAGATTTGGTTTTAAATGACTTATGAAATACGTTCAGTTATGCTATATTCAGTTATCTCGAGAAAATATCAATTAAGTTGGATTTAGAATAAAGAATTTGTTTTATTCAAATAGTTGTACTAAGGAACATGATAAACGGGAAATTGACCTTCAGTCCCCAGCCATCGTTTTTTTTTTGTGTTCAGTCCTTGGGTACTTTTTTAGTACCACATTTCCACATGAAGTGTACCAAAATTTGTATGACATAGTACCACAATTTTGTGGGTAAGGAGTGAACCCAAAGAAATGTTTTGATTGAGAATTTTTCACCAACTTCCGTGATAAATGTGATACATGGAAGATAATACTCACTATAAAAAAATATATTTTCATTATTTGTGTATTTTTTTCTTAATTTCTTAATTATTCAATTCTTTGGAATATGTAAATCAAGTGGGAGAATGTTAAATTATTTTATTAAAGTCCGTAAAATAATTTATTTATGTTCAACATATTTAATTAAATTAAATATGAGAGACATATCATATTTAAGAGGAAATAAATCAAGAATAATATATGGATTAAGATGGTAAATATATTGATATTTATTTTACCATATCCCATATAAATATCGTCAAAATTTGTCAAATATTGAGTATCTCTGTGATGGTTAGAAAACATTTATAAATAATGCTTATTACATCCCTAAATCAATACGATTATTAAACAATAAACATCTCATAAATTGCATAAAAGTATTAGAAAAATCATGTTTTCAGTGTTATGAGATATTTGTTTGTCTTAAATTCAATATTAACCGTTAGATGTTAGAATTTGTTTCTGTTTTTATATTTCCGCTTATATATATCGATCTTTACATGTTATATTTATGCGTAGTCAGATCCAATTTAATTCAATATCATGTTATATTACCAACAAAGAAATCTCTGTCCATGAATTTTTCAATGAAAAACACAATAATTTTTTTTTTAATATATTACATCAAACTTATTTTTGAATTGGGAGAAGTTTAGTTACAACGGTGTAAAGATGCATCAGCATGCATCAATTTCAACGCTACATATATGATATAACAAATCTCCAACTTGGATTAAGTAGATCCCACACATATAATTAGGAGTTGACCAAATTTAATTATCCATTTCTTAAATATTTAAGTGTATCAAAAGATTTAAATTTATGTTTAAAAAATTATAGAATCCACAAATATTATTCATTTTATATATAAAATCTCACTTTTTTGCTTCCTCTTCTGAAATTACAAATACAATAATAATAATAATAATAATAATAATAATAATAATAATAATAATAATAATAATAATAATAATAATAATAATACCTGTATTTCACTATAGACAATCAATTCTTTACATAATTGGTTTCACATTGGGCGTGGGTCGTTGCTCTATCTTCCACGTAATCAAACTTCCTCCGCCACCCTCAGCAGCTGCGTCGACCGACACAAGGGACAGCTCACGTGCGACTCCAGCCATGCGTCGATACAGCCGGGGTGGAACACGTGGCCACAGTTTGGGATCATTTTCACAGACTCTGTGTTCCCAAACTCCCCCAAGCAAATCGGGCAGTCTTCCAGCAGCGGCGGAGTCGCCGCCGCGTCATAGGGCAAGAGTGGGAGGGATTTCAAGGCGGAGGCGTCCAACCCGATCTTCTGGTTTGACGGAGTGAGGGGAGAGTTGTTGGAGCGGTGGGAGAAACATCGGCTGTACACTGAGAAACAACCAATTAAGACGAAGGCAGTAAGGACGATGAGGATGGTCAGAGTCATGGCTGAGTCTTGAGATGGGGAGGGGTGCAAGGGTTCTGCCACGGCGGTTGTGGAGTCGTTCTGGATCATGAACAAGGTGTTTGTACGGCCAAAGGTGGCCGCCTCCGCCGCTTGAAGCAGCTTTCTGATGGGAATTACGGCGGTGTACATAATGGGACGATTGATATTCCGAATCTTTAGGACAAAAGACACGGGAGCGTGTGCATAGGTGGGGCTTGGACAGTTGATATATGATGTCCAAAAAACAAATGTATGGATAATCTGTGGATTCATAGATTCAACTAAACAGTGGGCGGCGCAGGTGCAAATTTTTTTTTTTTTGTATATACAAAATAATACCACGAATAATAAAAATGAGAACAAATAAATTAAATTAATATTATGACTCTAATTCGAAGACGTTTTCATTGTTTACATAATTTTAAATAAATGTAAATGCATTTCATATTTATTTATATTTTAATTATATTAATCACATAAGTTTCCATTTTTCAGAATATTTGATAACAAAAATTTGTGTGAGACGATCTCACGGATCGTATTTTGTGAGACATATATCTTATTTGGGTCATACATGAAAAAGTATTACTTTTTATGCTAAGAGTATTACATTTTATTGTGAATACCGGTAGGGTTGACCCGTCTCACAGATAAAAATTCGTAAAATCGTCTCACAAAAGACCTAGTCATATTTGAGTTATTTGAATTACGTTCCAATTAATCAATTCTTTCTTTATTTACTTCATATTCCCGCTGCTTTCTTCTTTCTCCTTCTACTGATATGAAATATAAACATTGACTAAAAATACTGAAAATCAATTTTATCGCATTCGAAATAAATCCAAAAATATTTGCAGAAAATGAACCTATCATTTAACGGGAAAATTCTCAGTTCCGTCTCATTTGTTTAGGGCGATTTCCGGATCGATCCCAAGCCTTTGAAACTTTTGCACAATTCAAGAATTCCGTTAATTTGGGTATTAAATTTGCACCAGAGTTGCACACATGATATTATAAAACCACAAAATCCCCATAACGTTAAGCAAGAAGGACATAAAGTCAATAAGCAACACACAACGAAATGATCCATATTAAATTCAAATGCATTAACAACACATTGATAAATATATTTAAAAATGCTTATTAATAAATTGATCAACGTGGAGTAATATATCAAATAGGAACGGTTCTTGAATGATATTTAAAGTATTTTTTTGGGATATGCTTGCATTAATGAAAATATTACTGAGATGACTAACATCTTGAGAAGTTTTCGTGTGTCAAGCCGCTGATCTTGTTCCGCTTGATTTGGTTGACGAGGTGGATCATAAAAAAGTGAAGTCAGATCTTAAGAGATAATAATGTTCTCACGAGAACATGGTCGACAGTAGGAAAATAGTAAGATCGATATCAAATGAATATGAGACTGCAACAGCAAATATACACATACCTCCATAAACTCATGAGTCTAATATCCCGACTCATTAGCACCCAAGTATAGGTGCACTATGAGTTGTCATGAGTATAAGGATATAAAAGTGCGTCTTGGCTAACAACCATATCTTTTGACCTAG
This sequence comes from Primulina huaijiensis, assembly GCF_012295235.1. NCBI lineage: Eukaryota > Viridiplantae > Streptophyta > Magnoliopsida > Lamiales > Gesneriaceae > Primulina > Primulina huaijiensis. The sequence goes on from NC_133312.1 coordinate 17,778,294, forward strand.
TGGTAATCACTTGATTTTGACAATTGGTGTCATAGATATAGGTCATGGGTTCAACTCTCCAAGAACCATATTTCTATACTTCTTGAGAGGAATCATGTATTAAGCGTGCATGCATGAGTGAGAGTAATAATGAAACGGGTGATTTCTTGGAAATTTCTCGTGTAAGAAGCTGTTGAGTGTCGCTTGATATAATTGGCTACGTGGATCGTAAAAGAATGACGTCAGATCTTAACGTGTAATATTGTCTCTGCTGAGAACATGATCGGAAATAGAGAAAGGCTAAGATTAATCTCTAAGTGATATGAGATATCACCAGCAGATAGACACAGACCTTCCTAAACTCATGGGCCTAACAACTCGACCCATTAGCACCCAAATAGGTGCACTCTTGCGCTGTCACACATTTGTGAAAATAAAGTTGTGTGTTGGGAAATTATAAGTTTTGGAGTTTGACAAACCAACTAATAACCGAACTGAAGACAAGAACTGACCAGTGATCGAACTGAAAACACAAAACTGATCATAGAACTGAAGAAGACTTATCGAACTGAAATGGATTAAGTAGAATTGAAGTTAATAAACTAAAGTTCTCAAAACCATTAATAAGTCAAAAAACTGATGATCAGAAAAGATTCAGAGATTGACAAAATGATCGATACCAGAACTAAAGATTATAACTGAATTTGATATTCGCAGAATTGGTATATAAAAACTGAAATACTCAAACTGAAACTAATAGAGCTTTCAAACTGAAAGAACATCAGTTAGAACCGATTTCAAAATATAGACCAGCTTAACTGATCAGTCAACCAGTTTGACTTCTGATTAATTGGTCACATCATCAGTTGCAATTTGAATTCCAGTAGACAAGCCGAAATCCCGTACCTGAGCAAATCATTCGGCGCACAATAGTCTGATACCCTGTACTATTGTTAGAGGAATGTATATATGGACAAAAGGACAATTCAACATATACTATTTTTAAATACATTCAATATTTTTCGAGAATATCAATTACACAACTACTCAAGAGCACTCAATTATCAATTCAGTTGCTATTCATTTTAAACCTTACATCTAGTTTGCAAAAAGCACATTCAAGCTCACACTTTGTTGGAACATTTCATGTCTGCAATCTTGATTTTGATGTTAACAAAACTTGTTATTGTGTTTCTAATATATTTACTCAAGTGTGAAGTTATTAACATAAGAAGCAAACTGAAACTGAATTCTGCACAAACTGAATTTCTGACAAGCTTCGGTATTTTAATGATATTTATCAACCGGATGATTCAAATGACAATATGCCAACTTTATTTATCAGAAAACTCAATTTGGAACAAGTCGTATTTCACGTCAGTTGGGCAAAATCGGATGTTATCGACATCTAACTGATCGCTGAATTACCAAACTGATGGCACAAAAACAACAATCAGTTGAGTATGAGCAGTTGTGGTAATTTGATCATATCTCTCAGCTCGTTTATTGGAATGAGCGATTTAGTATGCGCTGAAAAGATAAGATGATGATCTACAAATCGTCTTTAGAAGTAAATATAAAACTCTGAATCTTCTTATCCCTGAGTAGAAGTGGGAGCATGTGACAATAGATTTTGTCACCCACTTGTCGTTGTCTTCTAAGAATTGTGATGCCAATTGGGTTGTTGTGGACAGTCAAGAATAAATATCTGTTACCACGGATCGATGATTTGTTTGATCAACTACAAGGGACTTCAGTGTACTCGAAGATCGATTTACGGTCTGGGTATCATCAACCTCGAGTTCATCAACGTTATATCCCTAAGACAGCATTTTGATCAAGGTATGGGCATTACGAGTTTCTAGTGATGCCGTTTGATTCGACGAATGCTCCAGCAGTATTTATGTATTTGATGAACTGAGTATTCCAAGAGTATCTTGACAAGTTTGTCATTGTCTTTATTGATGACATACTGGTATACTTTCGTATTCTTAAAGAGCATGCACGACATTTAAGGATTGTGTTGCTAACATTAAAGAATCACCAACTGTATGCTAAGTTGAACAAGTGAGAGTTTTGGTTCGACAAACTGTCTTCTTGGGACATGTCGTATCCAAAGATGGGATATCAGTGGATCCTAGTAAGATCGAAGCAGTGTTGAGTTGGGCACTATCGGAATCAACTCAAGAGATAAGAATTTTTCTAGGTTTGGCAGGTTATAACCGGAGATTCATCTCAGGATTTTCTCAGATTGACAAACCATTGACACATCTGACATGTAAGAATGTGCAGTTCGAATGGACACATGATTGTGAAAATAGTTTCAATGAACTTCGTCAATGTTTGACAACTGCACAAGTTTTAGCATTGCCATCTGGATCAGGAGGGTACATTGTATACACTGATGCATCACTTCAAGGAATTGGGTGTGTTTTAACCAAGAATGGTCATCTGTTTGCATATACATCCAGGCAGTTGAAGAAGCGTGAAGAGAATTATCCAGTTCATGATCTGGAATTGGTAGCGATTGTGTTTGCTTTGAAGATCTGACGACATTATCTCTACGGAGAGAGATTTGAGATTTTTACTGATCACAAGAGTTTGATGTATATCTTCACTCAAGCATATTTCAATATACGCCAAAGAAGATGGATGGATTTGTCAAATGATTATGATTGTGAAATTAAGTATCATCCAGGATCAGCGAATCTTATAGCAGATTCTCTTAGTCGCAAGGTGAGATTATCAGCATTTTAGACAAGATTCATATCATGTGTAATCCAAGATTGTTGTTCTCTAAGATTCCACTTTCGTCATAAGAAAAGAATGGAACACATTGGAGTAACGATCATTTTATCTGAATCGACGTTATATGCCAAAATCAAAGAAGCTCAGTTTTCTGACCCGAAAGTGAAAAAGTTAGCAAAGTTAGCTAACGGAGACAACACATCTGGCTTTGCGTTCCAAACAGATGGAACCTTGTGTCTGTCAAGAAGAATCATAGTTCCAGAAGATTATAAATTAAGAGACAAGATTTTATCTCAAGCCGATAAGAGTAAATTGAGTATCCACCCTGAAAGCATGAAAATGTATAAGTATTTGAAGACCAGGTTTTGGTGGAAAAGTATGAAGAAAAGTGTTAACCAGTTTTTTGCCAAGTGTTTGGTTTGTCAGCAAGTGAAAGCTGAACATCGACGACCAGGAGGATTACTTCAGAATCTTCCTATCCCTGAGTAGAAGTGGGAGCAAGTGACGATAGATTTTGTCACCCACTTGTCGTTGTCTTCTAAGAATTGTGATGCCATTTGGGTTGTTGTGGACAGTCAAGAATAAATATCTGTTACCATGGATCGATGATTTGTTTGATCAACTACAAGGGACTTCAGTGTACTCGAAGATCGATTTACAGTCTGGGTATCATCAACCTCGAGTTCATCAACATGATATCCCTAAGACTGCATTTCGATCAAGGTATAGGCATTACGAGTTTCTAGTGATGCCGTTTGGTTTGACGAATGCTCCAGCAGTATTTATGTATTTGATGAACCGAGTATTCTAAGAGTATCTTGACAAGTTTGTCATTGTCTTTATTGATGATATACTGGTATACTTTCGTATTCTTAAAGAGCATGCACGACATTTAAGGATTGTGTTGCTAACATTAAAGAATCACCAATTTTATGCTAAGTTGAACAAGTGCGAGTTTCGGCTAGACAAAGCTGTCTTCTTGGGACATGTCGTATCCAAAGATGGGATATCAGTGGATCCTAGTAAGATCGAAGCAGTGTTGAGTTGGGCACTATCGGAATCAACTCAAGAGATAAGAATTTTTCTAGGTTTGGCAGGTTATAACCGGAGATTCATCTCAGGATTTTCTCAGATTGCCAAACCATTGACACATCTGACGTGTAAGAATGTGCAGTTCGAATGGACACGTGATTGTGAAAATAGTTTCAATGAACTTCGTCAATGTTTGACAACTGCACAAGTTTTAGCTCTGCCATCTGGATCAGGAGGGTACATTGTGTACACTGATGCATCATTTCAAGGACTTGGGTGTGTTTTAACCAAGAATGGTCATGTGTTTGCATATACATCCAGGCAGTTGAAGAAGCGTGAAGAGAATTATCCAGTTCATGATCTGGAATCGGTAGCGATTGTGTTTGCTTTGAAGATCTGACGACATTATCTCTACGGAGAGAGATTTGAGATTTTTACTGAAAAAAATAGTTTGATGTATATCTTCACTCAAGCAGATTTCAATATACGCCAAAGAAGATGGATGGATTTGTCAAAGGATTATGATTGCGAAATCAAGTATCATCCAAGATCAGCGAATCTTATAGCAGATGCTCTTAGTCGTAAGGTGAGATTATCTGCACTTTAGACAAAATTCATATCAAGTGTAATCCAAGATTTTTGTTCTCTGAGATTCCACTTCCGTCATAAGAAAGGAATGGAACACATTGGAGTAACGATCATTTTATCTGAACCGACATTATATGCCAAAATCAAAAAAGCTCAGTTTTCTGACCCAAAAGTGAAAAAGTTAGTAAAGTTAGCTAACCGAGACAACACATCTGGCTTTGCGTTCCAAACAGATGGAACCTTGTGTCTGTCAAGAAGAATCATTGTTCCAGAAGATTCTAAATTAAGAGACAAGATTTTATTTCAAGCCCATAGGAGTAAGTTGAGTATCCACCCTGAAAGCATGAAAATGTATAAGTATATGAAGAAAAGTGTTAACCAGTTTGTAGCCAAGTTTTTGGTTTGTCAGCAAGTGAAAGCTGAACATCGACGACCAGGAGGATTACTTCAGAATCTTCCTATCCCTGAGTAGAAGTGGGAGCATGTGACGATAGATTTTGTCACCCACTTGTCGTTTTCTTCTAAGAATTGTGATGTCATTTGGGTTGTTGTGGACATACTGAATAAGTCAACACATTTCATTCCGTATAGTTGGGAATATAGTTTTCATCGTATGGCAAGATTATACATTCAAGATATTCTTAAATATCATAGTGTGCCAACAAGTATAGTCAGTGAAAGAGATCCACGCTTTATCTCAAGGTTCTGGGAAGTTTTCAAAAAACGCTGGGGACGACATTGAGTCTGAGTAGTGCTTATCATCCAGAGACCGATGGTCAGTCTGAAAGGAATATTCAGACACTCGAGGACATGTTGCGTGCTTGTGCTTTGGATTTTGGGCCAGCATGACACGATCATCTGTCTCATGTATAACGATTGTGAAACCCCATTTTTTTTCTTGAAATAAGTATATCAAGAATTTAAATAATGAGATAATAAATACTTATATATGTGATATGTATTTATTAATTTAATAACCTAGAGAAATATTGTAAAATCTCGTAAATTCTAAATCATTATTTATTTGTACTCAATATGGTATTAATTTATCAAGGTTTTGGTATATACTGTACTATGAGGCTTGTTGTTTGACGATTATGTGATTGTTGAGCAACGTCGGTGTCGGATAACCTTGGTCTCGGGGCGTGACATTTAAGTGATATTAGAGCCGCCAGGTTCATAATCTAGTTGGGAAAAAGGAAAAAAAAATTAGGAAAAAAAAAATTTCGGTGGAATTTTTGATCGAGCCGATGCTATCCCCTCCAAAACAGCCCAACGAGCAATTTTCACGACTTTTTCGTGAGGTAGGGGTCAAAATGGCCAAAATCCTTCGTTTAGGTATCCGAACTCGCGTTTTTGTCGTTTTAAGAAAGTTTCGTAAACCCTGTAACTTTTTGTAGGAAACTCCGAATTCGATTCCGTCAATTGTTCTGAAATCCTCTCGACATATGCTTCGGACTCATATGTTTATCTCCAAACCTTCCATTTTTGGTAAATTTCTCGAAGAAAATTTATATTTCCATGTATTTGACTCTATATGATTTTGATACTTGTCATTTTCTATCATATATATGATTAAGTCTATTCTGAGCCTTTCCATTTTTTTCGGAAATGACTCCATCAACTCCCCTGCAACCCCGCACTCGTGCTCAGGCTGTCATTCGTATGAAACAGCTCGCCCTTGACTACCAAGCCCGCCAGCTTAAGCGACTTAGAGCCAGATTAGGTGAGAAGAGGCGTGAGATCGAGACCCTAGCCACTGAGAAGGAGGAGGTACGTTACCAGCTTAACAAGACAATTCACCGATATATGAACTAGTGAGAGGAGACAACATAGACCAGAACAAGTAAGAGAGGAAATGTTGCGACAAGACATGGAGCGATACCACAAGGAGTTAGAGGAAGAACCAGAAGAGATAGAGTCGGAACCCATATAAACCGTCGGGAATGAAGAGATAGTGGAGTAGAGTGTCTTAGTTGTTTGCACTATTATTACTATGAGTTTCTTCCATATTTTGTCGTTTCTTTTATTGACATTCGTACGCTTCATTTTCGGTACTACATTTGTTATTCTATTCAGACTCCCTATGTTTACCTGCTTTTAAAAAATCAATAAAGAAAGTTTTATTTGATCCATTGGTTTCAATTTATTTTCAGCACAATCTATTCGATTATTTCTGCTGATACGAACTCTTAGAAACCTTTTAGCTGTAGGAAATGGCCGGCAAACCTCCAAGAAAGAACCGTAACCCCCGCTATGCAAACAACAACCATGACAACGAAGAAGATAATGGACCACCGCCAGGATTAAGTCTTAACCAGGCAGACCTGATGGCCATAGCCACGATTGTGGCAACGACACTGCAAGGGTTAGTGAACCCGAACGCCAATCAGTAACCTCCACCCCCACCACAGAATGGGATCAAGTCTGAATCCCTCCGTAAGAATCGATGCCCAACATTTAAAGGTGACGCTGATCCTGAAGTCGGCCAGAGTTGGCTAAAGAGTATAGAGCCTCAGCTACGACTATTAGAAGTTCCCGAGGCACTTAAGGTGGATGTGAGCGTGCCTTTCCTAGAGGACAAAGCAGGCAAGTGGTGGGAAGCAATCTCGCCAGCCATGACCGCTATTGGACCAATCACATGGCAGCACTTCCGAGATGCCTTTCTGAAGCAGTATTATCTAGCTGAGGTCAGACTGCAGAAACTGAGTGAGTTCGAAAATTTCACTCAAGCTCCGGATATGTCAGTTGTGGAATACACCTCCCAGTTCAATGCCCTTGGATCCTATGCTCCGGCAATCATGGCAGACGAAGTCTTGAAATTACATCGCTTCAAGGAGGGATTGAACAGCCGAATCCTATCAGCTTTAGCAGTCTTCCAGCCATCCAATTTTTCAGACCTGATGGGCGCGGCCATCCGAGCCGAAACTGACATCCGTCGAAGAGAAGAGGAAAACATAAATAAACGTCCTCTTATCAGCCAGCCTTCTCAGGGAGCACAGAAGTTCAAAAAGTCTAATCAGTCAGATGGACCTTCTACAGGACAATTCTCTGCCACAAACCACTTAGAAATTAGACAGTGCCCCACCTGTCATCTCCGACACAGCGGAGAGTGTCGTCGAGTAAGTAGAACTTGCTTCGGTTGTGGAAAGCCGGGACACCGCATCACATATTGTCCTGAAGCCGCCAACAAGACATCCGGAACCAACAAAAGAACCAGACCAAAAACTGAAGCAAATCCCAACAAACCAAAAAATAACAAACCAAACGCCCATGTGTTTGCCATGATGCAAGAAGAGACAGAGGACGCAAACGACGTCGTGTCAGGTACCGTCCTAATTTACAAGTTCATGCCTATGTATTATTTAAATGTGGCGCTACACACTCTTTCATATCTAAGGAATTGCTAATAAATTAGGACATCAGCCGGATGAATTAATTGAGCCTTTTTATAATAATAACACCTACAAGTAAGACTATTTGAGATTCATAAAGATTGTAGAACTAAGACGACGCTCTATCCCCTACGTCAAGGTGCAACAATATAATCATGTAGAAAAGGAAGTCACGTGGGAGTTGGGAGAAAGAATGCAAGAAAAAAAAATATTCTTATCTATTCAAATATCAAGTCAACCCAAGTTTCGAGTACGAAACTTCCAATAAGGTAGGAGGGATGTGAAACCCCATTTTTTCTGGAAATAAGTATATCAAGAATTTAAATAATGAGATAATAAATATTTATATATGTGATATGCATTTATTAATTTAATAACCTAGATAAATATTGTAAAATCCCGTAAATTCTAAATCATTTATTTATTTGTACTCAATATGATAATAATTTATCAAGGATTTAATTATTTTAAACTCTTCAATAATTTAATTAAGTAGTTAATATAAATAAATATATATACCTATGTATATGTATATATATCTTGGGATTTAGATTTAGTTAAAGAGATAATTAATATAGATACATGTATGAGATAAATAAATATTGATATATGAATAGAAGATTAGATAATTTTGGACAATATATGTATGCATGATTCTCGAATTGAGTATATATAATTTTGATTCTTTTAAAATAAAATAAATGATATTTTATTAACAAGAGATTTTACTAATAATGGAAGAAATATCCTTGAAATTATGGAAGAAGTATCAACCCGGTTATGGTAAGATTTTTATTCACACACCTATAAATAAGAGGGCCTATGCATTCAAAATTTACACATTCCAAGCTCAAAATTTCGAGCTCCTCTCTCTCCAATTTTCTAGAATTTCGTCCCCCGAGGTGCTATCAAGAGACCGAAAATCTGCCCACGTTCTGAAATTTCATCCCATCACTCCAGGTCTTAGAATCCAATCTCCCCCGTTCAACATATACTTTCATATGTTATGAACAACATATCCAAAATTCAGTCCAATCCAACGGTTGGTTTTAATATATAGTCATTTCAAAAATACTGCTCAGATTCAACGTCGGAACAGCATATCTACGGTTTCTTGTTCATAATCTGGTACAAAAGAAGTCCAAACGCAATCTGCACCGTTCATATCTTAAATAGCATACTTTGGAACGTGCTGTACAAGTTCGAGTTTGATCCAACGGTTCATTAAGTCGCAAACGTGCCTGCAAGTTGGCTGATTTTTGAGAGACAAATTTCAACTTGTTCCTTCAACTTTTTCTTCAAGAAAGATCTAAGGTAAGTGGGTTTTTACTATATTATAATTTGCACACTTGTATTTCGTAAGTGTGTTTTTGCTATATTATAATTTGCACACTTATCTTTTGTAAGTGCGCTTTTGTTATGTATATATTCTTTCGTAAGTGAGCTTTTGTTTTCCACACTTGTTCTTCGTGAGTGGGCTTGTTTTAAAATATGTTGCGTATGAATTATTTCGTTTTTGAAAATTCGTTCGAGCATAATTCCTTGTTCATGATTTGTTTTCTTCAAGATTTGTCAAATTATATGTTCAAAGCACTGTTAGGATTTGATTGGATATGAGAAAGGATTTCCGAACTATGACCCTTATACGGTGGGATGGTAACCGTTGTACGGTATCACTCCATAGAGGATTAACATATTGGACATGGCCTCACTCCTTAGAGGATTAACCTATAGGAGACTGATATCAAGAAACCATGGAAATGAGATAACTTTCAGTGCTAAACAAATATGCTATACGAGTATGATATGTGATTACATGTTATGATTATAAAGTGTGAATATTTGTTGTTATTCAAGTTATTTTATGCTATGTAAAATTTGAATTCAAGTATATGTATATTTTGCTTCATGTTTCGAACGGCCTCCACTTGCTGAGTGTTTCCCAAAATACTCACCCCTTACTTCCTCCCCACCCAGATAGGAACGAAGAACAAATGGATGAAGAGGAGCAAGAGCAATTTGGAGATGGTAGAAGATATCGAGTTATCCCAAAAATTTTAAAGCTTAGTTTATATTTATCGCTTCCGCACTATTAAAACATTTTTAATCAGTTTATTTTGGTATTAAAGTTGTAAAAACGATTTTTTTGTTGATTATGAGAAATAAACTGGTTTTGGTATATACTGTACTACGAGGCTTGTTGTTTGATGATTATGTGATTGTTGAGCAACGCCGGTGTCGAATAACCCCGGTCTCGGGGCGTGACAACAATAGCTATCACAACAGCATTGGTATGGCTCCGTTCGAAGCATTATATGGTAGAAGTTGTCGTACTCCATTGTTTTGAGATGAAGTAGGAGAACTACAATTGCAAGGACCTGAATTAGTGCAACAAGCGATGTGGAATTGATTAAGAATAAAATTAAAACTGCACAAAATCGTCAATCGAGTTACGCGAATACCAAGCGTAGACCTCTACAGTTTCATTCAGGAGAAAAAATTTTCCTTAAAGTTTCACCATTCCGCAAGGTGATGAAGATTTGGACTCAAGGAAAAATTAGCCCCAAGATTCATTGGACCTTTTGATATCTTGGAATGTGTTGGAAATTTGGCATATCGATTGGCTTTGCTGCCGTATCTGTCCAGCATTCATAATGTCTTTCATTATCGTTGCTACGACGGTATGTAGCAGATGAATCGCACGTTCTTGGTCCGACAGATGTTCAACTTGAAAAAGACATGACTTATGTCGAGCAGCCGCTTTTAATCCTTGGTAGGAAAAAGAAAAAGCTCATAAACAAGACCATTCCACTTGTTCTAGTGCAAAGGCAACATCGAGGTACTGCAGAGGCGACTTGGGAGTTAGAGAGTCATATGCGCTCAGAGTATTCACATTTGTTTTGAGTTTTATTTTTGTAATCATGAGTTGTATTTTATTCAGTTGTATTGTACTTCAATTCTGATTTCGAGGACAAAATATCTGTAAGGAAGGGAGTATGTAATAACCCGAATCTTTATTATGAATGAAGTAAAAATTAAGAGATAATTAAATAGTTGTTAATTAAGTATTATTAAGGAATTGATATTTCGTAATCAAGCTGTTGGGATCCACCGAATTTAAAATGGACAACCCGATCTATTTCAGATTACATTATCCCAAGAAATCCAACTAGACAAATGAGATTCTGACACGTGGTAGATAAGATTGATTTGGATTTTCTGAACTATTTCGGATGCAGCCTATAAATGGAAGTTGATTTCTTTTGTTTCCTACACCGCATCATTCAGAGAGAGTTCTAGTCTTATACCTTAGTTTTCTGCTCAGTTTCTAGGGCACTCTGGTGTCGGGAAGTTTCGGAGCTAGTGTCGTCTCGAGGGGGGTCGGTGAGCTGGAATCGAGACATCATCAGCGGGCTGACGACGGACGCAGGTATAATCCTAAAGCCTTTAGGAAGAACTTTGAAGTATGTTTGGTTTTAAGGATCTGATTTGAAAGTGATTTCATTTTGTTGATATTGTCTAGGTTCAGAGCTTTCTGTCAGATTGTTTTAGTGAGGTACGTGATGTGCTGACTGAGATATCCAAGCATAGTATACATACTTATATGTTGCATATTTATCTGTTGCAAGATACATGTTTGACTGCTTTGGCATATTATGCATGACATATCATGTTGAGCCTGATATCTTTTGAGATATATCTCATTTGTTAGGGCCTCAGCCCTATTCTGTATTGTGAACGATGGGGCATTGAGAGCTACAGTGTCCAACGGGACCCACGAGCTCTGATGACTTGGATATTGTAGGTCCACGTCTTGATAATGAGTGTGGGAGCCAAAACATGCCTAGGGCAGATCAGAGACTACACACTCAGGCACCTCTAGACTGAGCATGAGATTCTTGACTTGATCCTCAATATCCGAGCATATTGCATTTCGCATGCATCATATCAGTTTGTATACTCGTACATTCTCGTATTGGGCGATTGTTGCTCACGTCTTTGTTTTCATCTTGGGCACCCCATTCCACGGGGCAGGTCTTAGGTTAGACGGTTCGGACGACCAAGACAGTGACTAGAGCAGTTGGGTTTTCGGTGGTGATCCAGTGGAGGTTTTATGTGGGTTATCTTTTTCTCGTTCATAATTATGTTTTCGATATGGTTGTATTAATGTTCAAGACTGCTGTTATTTTTCTGTTTTCGTTTGGGTTGTAAGATGATTAAGTTATTTGATTTCCGCTGTTTAATTTTTGTTATTAAGTTTTAATGTTGCATGCTTATTAGTTTGTTTAGTAGTGGCTCGGGTAAGAGCGCTACATTATTCTCACTAGCACGATTTGAGGTTTCCAATAAGGATATTGCAAGTCAACAACACAGACGAAATCTTAAAATAGAAAGATTGCCAAAATATCCTACTAACTCTCGAATCACAGATAGACTGCAGTCTGACAAGTTTTTTGATAAAGTATGGACTTAAAAGTCGCAAAAGCAGGAAGGATATTAATAAACACTAAATGATAGTTGCAACGACGGATGGTGACATGTCCATATAGTTGGGAAATATTACAAGTTATCGTTGAACGGACAAATTAAAATGGTACTATAAATAGAGGATGTCAAGAAGAGTTGAAGATACGAAATTTTACAAGAACACACATTCAAGCTTACATTCTCTGAAAAGATTTCTGATCACTCTAAATCATTATTCACTACTGCTCATTAGCCCTTGCATGAAAAAAAAACATGTATGAGATCTTCAAGGATCATCAAGGGCCTCTGTCAAACCGGTCGACTGTTTTGGTATAAAATGTTTGAAGAGTTGTTCGCCACTTTGAGCATGGAGATTCGCATTTTACTTATTGTATTGATTGTTAGACTGTGTGTCTCAACCGATTGAGTTATTATGAGTTTGAATTTAGGAAGTAGATAAGTCCTAAAGTTGAAGTGAATTGTTACAATATTTGTAAAACCAAAATCTTCTAGTAAAATCTTTCCATAAATTGAAGAAGAGATGATGTAAGAGCTTGAGTATCTGAACATCCATAAACATCACTTGTGTTACTTCTTTAGTTCTTTTACTTGGCTTTTTAAATTTTATTATTTGAGCATAAAGTAATCATAAGATTCATCGAACCGTTTTCGCACAATTTGTAATTCTACCGTTTCTTAAGTGTTCAGAAAATCTGGCCTTCACATTTAACAACATCAAGACCGGTCGCTCTATTTGACAGATTTTAGAAGAAATTTTTTAAAAGAATTTATTCACTCCTCTCTAAACTCTAACCCGATCCTAACATTCTTGTTTCTCGAAGATTTCCTCAATTTTATGTGGTACATAGTATAGCAGTTTGTCATAGCGATGTACCGTCTTTTGGATCCCTCTATGATCTCCGAAAATTTTAGAAGAACTCGTGACTATTTCTAGGAACATATTGCTCTGAGTCATAAAATTACCTTATGATTTTGATATGTTTTTATTTGCTCCTGATGTCTAACCTTGGTAAGATCTTCTTGTCTCAAATATTCAAAAATATTTGAATAAGTCATGTAAATAATTAATCTCGAACGTATGTTCGGATCCATAATTTGAGAAAAATCTCCTCCTCAAACATATAATTACATTGCAATAATAATATTGTATATTTTAAATATTTTACATCTGCTCTGTTAATATTTATGGTTTATAATAAAATCAAGAATGTTTATTATCATTTATGTCCAAATCAGGGAGTTGAAACTAAGTTTTTATGTCATATTGATTGAATCTTAACTTCCCCAATTTACCCTTAATACAGCATACATATATCTTATTAATGTTGTATTTTTGACAATTTTTAAATTTCATGGGTAGCTTAGCTAATCTATTGATTTGAATATTTTTATAATCTGTAAATGCGTTTCTATCTAATTCATTCCATTTTATTTTTTGCAATGTTTTATTTATTTAATTTTGAGAGTTATATTATATTATACAATCCATTTTATTAATAGTAGTTATTCTTATATTTTTATAATTTCGGTACGAGTAGTAAAAAGTAAATAACAAATGGTATTTCCCAATTTTTATTTAATAACTAAAACAAACTCAACGGGGGCTACGACAATATATAGCATATTTATAACATATGAATATTCAGCAAACATTCTTAATTAAACCGTACATTGTGGGAACTCACACGTACGTATAATAATAATAAACATAAAAATTATATGCCGATATTTCTCGATTACGAGATGAGGGAGATCCCCGCGGCTAGCAAATCATCGGATAAAATCTTGTTTGCAGCTTCCGTAGGATGAAATCCGTCCCAGAAAACATACTCCGATGCATTTTTACAAGTTCCGGGAGACTTGGAATTGCACAAAAACGACGTCTCAAGCAATCCTGTCCCACAACATGCCTTTCTTGCTTCAAAGAAACCTACAATCAATATCATTACAATCATTTGTACCTATACTATAAAATATAACACAAAATGTTTCTGTATACAAAGACAAATGAATATTAAAAAATATATATTTGAGTTCGAATTCGAGTTCGAATTGAATTATTACCATAATCCGTGGGCTTGGTAACGAGGTCGTGAAGAGGCTGATAAATATCCAAAACGACGAGGTTTAGAGAAGAGAATTTGGCTTGCAATTTTTGAGAAGTTGAGTTCAGCTTATTGTTGAATGAAACTGCTGCTTTGTTGATCTTCTCCACACAAGTATTGGTGTCATCTCCAAATATGGTGATCACCGCAGGCACACATCCAAGCGGGGGTAATGTCGTCACGCCGATGTTTCTTGCTCCCAATTTATGCAATTCCTGTCACAAAATAATGTTTCAATTCCTTCGTGCATATGTACATGGAATTGGGGTTGTAATTGAGTCGAGTCGCATACGAGTAGTCCTCTACTTGGTGTCTCTATGGGAAAAGTTTTATTTGATCTTGGCCTTACCAAATTTCTTAGGCTTGAATTAGGAAGAACTCGGTCTCAAAAATCTGCGGTATTAATATCGAGCTCGAGGTCAAGCTATGTTGCAATTATCTAAATCTCAAACTTTTAAGTATTTATATATATAATGAAATCATTAAGTGTAAATAACACAACCCATATATTATTATACGATCATTCAAAAATTGTTATAATTTAATTACCTGCACAAAGTTAGTGTAGGATTCCAAAAGAATGTCGGAGAATTGATCAGTTGTATACTTCTTGTAAAGTAGAGGGTTAATATAGTAATTTTGGACAAAATCACTACTTCCAGTACTAACGAAGTATATTGAGCCATTTATAATTGACGAAGCATTTGAATTCCCAACAATCCCCACCAACTTTTTTTGGAAACTCTCGTAAAATTCCACCTGTTTGCTCAATGGTATAGTATTCTGCATGCAAAAACAAAAGTTTCTCTAAATTAATGGTTAATNTGTTTCTTTTTTCGACATTTTTTGTCGGCTTGGAAGTATTAAGTAATTCAATCAAGAGATCTTAACGCGAAAAATGGTGGGAAAATAAACAAAATTTTATTTATTACGATATTATATTTTTCTAATAAACAATTTAAAAATAAAATATTTATGCATGTTGAGGATTGATGTCTTGTAATAAATAATTCAAAATGGATCATCGCCAAAGATCTCGATCAGAGCATGCAGGCATAAATACCATGGTTATATATAATCTTACATAAATTTTTGCTGTAGTATCGTAGTATCCGGATGAAGCCGATGCGAAATTGGCTCCAAGTAGGAGTTTATTTCCTCTTGCTTGCTTGCTGAGATAGGGTGGTGGATATGAAGTAAATCCAAGATTTTCAGCTGCATTTCATTTTTCTTTAAATAGTATTACTTCCATATACAAAATCCCCAGGATAAANGAAATACCAGTGAAATCTGATGCAAGCTTTCCGTTGCAAAATCTCCCGGTTGGTTTGTGTTCTAAAAAATCTCTTCCATAAGGTGCGAAATTCGCTTTAACTATAGTTTCAAGAACGTTATTGTTGCCCGCGTCGACTATCGAGTCTCCAAATATAAAGAGGGCAGGGACTAGAGGTTGTGCGCTAATCGCTACGAGGCATGAAACTATTACAAGAATCGAACAATAGTTTATGAACAAACTTGAAATTGTCATTATCTTGTCTTTTTTTTTTTTTGTTTTTTTCAAATTCTTGTTGAAGGAGTTGAATGTATAGAGTTTGAGGTGATTGAAGGAGCAATTTAAAGAAGGGTTACGAAGGGATAATTTTGGTTGAAATGGCAACATCTTTAGATTTTATGCACTGTAATTGTAACAACATGGACTAAAAAAATGGGAACCCTTGCGACAGAAGATTGTGTCCAATTGATTGATTAGTATGTTTCTTGTCAGACGGTCTCACGAATTTTTATCTGTGAGACGGGTTAACCCTACCGATATTCACAATAAAAAGTAATATTTTTTCATGGATGACCCAAATAAGAGATCCGTATCACAAAATATAGCCTGTGAGACCGTCTCACACAATTTTTTGCCCTGATTTGATATCTCCCTGCGTAAGTATATATTCGATGTGAATATGACAACTTATAATGTCTTAATATAATATTTTTTTAAAAAAATCAGCTATAATGATATAATATGAATTACATGATTGTGTATAAAAAAATCTAAATTTTCCTAAATATCTATACTATACCATACAATAATATTATAAAACGTGAAAGTATTCGAATAACCGATTTTATTATGGTATGTTACATTGATTTTTTTTTCTTTCAAATTTTAACCTACCCAAAATCATATTTGATATGTTAATTTTATTCAATGTATTTATTAATAATTTTAGTATATCTCACCTGACGGCATTAATTTATACCTAATATACGTTATTTGTTCAAATAAATTAAGGGCAGTAGTTTAAAATAGTTGAAATAGGCTTGTCTTGCTGAAGTTGGCTTTTTCTGAGCTGTATGCGATTCGGCATTGGCTTTTTCTGAGCTGTATACCAATGGGCATGAGTTTGTAAGAAACCTAAAACCAAATATCAAAGAGTAATTAACCTACATTCCATGTTTATAATGTTGGACGTTTGCTGTGAAAAGTTTATATATTTCGGACTGTCGAGGGAGTGTTTGCAATCATTAACAAAAAGTGATCATTCACTTTTATATTAAAAAAAACATCTTTAAATTTTTTTGTTAAGATATAATTTTGACTGAAATTTTGGTGATAACAAAATGAACTGATATGATAATAATGCTGAATTGATAGAGTATTAAATTGATATGATAAAAGAAAGTTAATCTATTGAAAGTTTGGATTGATGAGCTTAAAGATTAACATTTTGGTATCGATCCGATTTTCTATTTCATTTAAGACGTTGCACACTAACTGATATGACTGAATATCCTCTATGTACTACAATTAGTCATCTCAGAGTTTAATGTTAAAAGGAAGTTTCTCATTTTGTCTACAACAATTATGAATAATTGTAGGCTAAATTTTCTAGCTAGAGTTCAAGGGCATTAAATGCTTAAGTACTATTTTTTGAAAGTGAAAAGGACACATGACTCTCTCTGCATATTTTTCGGTTATTAAGTACAATCATGGGCACCGTTTAGATTTATTAACGTTGAAATCGACATCTATAAATGGAAGAATGCATCAGAGTGTGAAGAACAAAGAACGAATCAACTGAAAATTCGAATCATCACATTTCTGATATTTTATTAGCATCTCCAAAAAATCTATCATATTGAGCTTATTTCACACGTTAAAAGTTGTCGTGTCGATTAAGGATCGACTCGTGCAATCTTTTCATTATCACTTAATCTTTGTATATTTGAGCTAATTTGTATCATGAAAAGTTTGTAACTGTCAGAAACTTATTTCTGAACAGATTGTAGCTGTTTTGTATTTGCTAGAAGTTTCAGCTCATTAGGGTTTGTAAATCGAGGTAAACTGAGTTTGTAAAAGTGTTATATTAATCAAATCTTTTAGTGGAATACTTCTGAAAGCGGATGAAGTGTTGTAAATAGGTGCCTTTTTTGTAATGATCATGGGTCATTAGGCTGAAGCAACATGGGCTTCGGCCCATACCCATGCACCACTACTAGTCATGGGTCGTTAAGATGGTCCAACATGAGCTTAGCTCATGCTCATGCATCATCACTCATAGAATATCTCACCCAGAATAGTGGTTTCTTTAGCCTCTTCCAACACTTGAACCCTGAAAAGTGTTTTCTTTCACCATTTGCCTACAGGTGAAGATATCCTATGTATACATGTCAAAACGGGTTGGCAGGATGGGCGTGCTCGCCACCCACCGCAACCCGCCATTTTGGCAGGCCTCTAAATGGCCAACCCAGCCCAACCCATCTTGGGCCGCGGGTTAGACGGACTGACCTGTTTATTTTTTTTTAAGAAAAAAAATACTAAACAGTATTACAATAAATATAGAAGAAAAATATATTTCAGTCAAATAGTTTAATAAAATACTTTAAAACATTGAGATAAGACATTGAAAGCATACAACAATCAACATAATCCATAAAAAGTAAAGTGCTTATTCTAATCTACACACAAGATTTCATCGTACACATGTACTAAAAATTAACTCATGTAATCTCACCAACCGTAAATACAATGAAACCTTTAAAAGTGAATTCCAAATCTTTTTTATAAGTATACACTTCCCCAGTTTCTTAAGGGTTTGTCCTCACGAGAAAACAAAAATTAACGATCTTAAGGGTTTGTCCGCACAAGGCACCTAGCTCTTACCATCCTCATTTTCTTAAAAAGTGAGAAACCTTGGAAAATAACAGAAAATCGAGGAAACAGACGGTTGTAAATTTTAGAAAATATTATGTGTAATGGAATAATTCGAGTTAAACATTACAGAAAAATGGAGGAGACTAGAGAGCATAACTTCTTCAAAAAAAAGTAGAAGCATAGAGATTTTACCAGAGTGATGGAGGCCAGGAGTAGGAGAAAAAATAAGGAAGAAATAGGAATTTTTATATAAAACTTAAAAATATAAAATTCTACCCTAATTTGGCGGGCAAGCCAGTCCCGTTTAGGCCCGCCCCGTCTTGGCCCGTAACCCAAACAGGCTGAGCCCGTTTGGCCTGTCTCCAAACAGGCCCAGGCCAAACGGCTGCTATTTTATCAACCCAACCCGCTCAATTTTTATAGCGGGACGGGCCTGACCCTATTTGACAAGCTTAATCCTATGTGAACTGATTAGTGGCAATGGTAAGACATGTGCATTTTGGAAAGGTGTTTCCTCAGTTACACATATCATGTCGCAGTTATTACTCAAATATACATCACATCGTTATCGAATTCAAATACAACTCTCAATAAACAAATGGTTGCAGATTTGATCAGGATATATGAGTTGAAGAGAGTGTACTATACACTAACCATAACTTAAAGTTCTTGCAGACACTAAAGTGGTACCTAGGGGATCATGGGGTGATGCTATTAGACACTCTTAACATGATCCGATGGGTGCAATCAGACTTTAGTTCTGACATTCTTGATCAAGGGGTTAATGAAAAGAATGGGGTTAATTAAGGTAAGTCAGAATAAGAATAAATGTTATTTGGATCGCAAGAAGTTGTGAACTCTTGGTTTATTGTATTCATGAACCATTGAAGATCACACAATATCGAATTTTGTGTTCCCGTTGAAATAGTCAAGATCAAATAGTTGAATTTGACGACTATAGTTTGACTAGGATCAAAAAAATATCTTATAAAAAAGTTTATAAATTGATTCCATGTAATGAAAGTTGTGGAAGTAAGCTTAACTGCTAATTAAGCGAGGAGAGTGAAATTGCTTGTTTTGGTGAAGGAGTTCACAAAACTGACAGATGCAAAAAATTGATGAGAGAAAATTTTTATTTTTGAATTTTCAATGTTCATTATACTAACATAATTTGTACCCACGATATATCATCGTTGTCTGATTGTCGATCGAGGTTATAATGAGTTCACAATTATTTATTTAGTAAATTTAGAATCTACTAATTAGATAATAATGTTAGTAGTGATTACTACTATTTGTACACGATTCTAATGAAATGTTCTAGAAGAATCTAGAATTGATTAAAAATAAATTAAATAATTGTTATTTAATTTTACATATATCTCTATACATATACATATGTGTATATGTATGTATAGATGCATTAATATAAATAAATAAATATTTATATGTATATGTGGAGATATAAATATATATTATGCATTATTAAGAGTTGATTTTACATGATATATAAAAATGAGAATTTTAATTAATTAATGAAAATAGAAATTCTAATGGGAGTGGGATTATGAATTCAGTCTCTGATCGTGGACCTGTTTAGACAATAAAAAGATGAGAAATCCGTTCGTAGGGAATTACAAGAAGCGTTATATCAGTTTAAATACCGGAATAATCGGAGTCGTTGTTAAGTACGTAAAATTAAACAATTATAAACACCATATAGATGTTTTAATTCATACGACGCCAAATGAACGTCTCGATGTCGAAACTAAAATTTTAAACCTCTGCTACGTCTCGGATAGAAAAAACGGTGCTCCAACAAAATCTCTTCGTAACCAAGGCAAATTCTCATCACACTCGCCAGAAATTCGCTATGCTATTAAGCAGGGACTTCCAACATTATTATCAAGAAGCCAACCATGTGGTACACGATTTCACAAAAGGACGACTTACTAAGGACGAAATTGTTTTGTTTGATGACTTTCTGTACACTAGCAACCGAGACATACACGTTGCGTGTGTCATTAATATATTGAGCTAATAAAATAAACATTCATTATATTACAACAGTATGACACCGAAACATTTCGTACGTGAATCATGGAAGTCAATGGATTCCGAAGCCTAAATAAATCTGCCAAACTCAATTTGTTATCTTACATGATATATGTTTTGATCATAAAAAAATATTATTCTTTTGAAGCCGCAATAACATCTCATCTGAAATAATGATAAACTTTAACGTAAAAGAAGTAAACAAATAGTCAAATGATTTTCCAAAAAATATTATAATATCATCGAACTAAAATTTATTGAATATAAAAACCTCAAATTTGTCTCTTAAATTCAGCTAACAAATTGAACAAAAACAATTAAAACTGTATTTATCTTTAGACATTGTATGCATAAATTAAACCCTCTTTATTATAGCGATCAATAAAATATTTATTTTATCGAATCATACCCAAGTACAACATAAATGTACAAAAGAAATAGAGAAATCTATTAAAGTGTGCTATAAAAAATTGACATGATATAACAAAATGTAAACTATTGCATGGAGTTCGTCAAATACATGAAAAATAAAGTAGAAATTGACAAACTCATTTTATTTGTCAAAAAAACCAAAATATTATAAATAAATTATTTCACAAAGATGAACAATACAAATTCTAGCAATAGTGATAGAATTAAATCATTTCCGGAAGACACATATGATGTTTTGCTTAAGTTGAAATATAAATCAACAATTTAAGTAGATAGAGCAATGAAAATAATAAGTCTCTACATAAGTTTTTTTTGTAATGGAATGTTGAATTTTAAAAATTAAAAATAAAATAAAAAGTTCTTTTAAACTAAAAATTACATCAGACCCTATTTTAATATATCCTATTAAATTTATATATATTTATAAATNCAAAAGCTCCATCTCTAATGCTTTTCAAACCGCCGGCCGGCGCCGCCTCCTCAGCCGCCAATGGCCCATCAAGCAAGTCACAAAGGCCAACTTCGCAGAAGCTTTGGCAGAAATCAAAACCCTTATATTCAATTCCGATTATGTGGCGGTGTCTATGCAGAGAACCGGCAGTTACTCCTCCCCATGGCAAAAAATCCTCCCCGTCGATACGGAGGAGATAGCGTATCTCAAGGCCAAGCGCTCCGCTGAGCGGTATCAGATTCTCCAGTTCGCGGTCTGCCCTTTCTCCGTCAAAGATTCCAAGCTCATCGCGCATCCGTAAGTTCCCTCAACTCATTTACTCCATTTTGCGGTCTGCCCCTTCTCTGTCAAAGATTATCCTTGCTCTGCCTGTCGTTTTAACTCAATAATATTGGGGGGAGTAAAATGTTTTTCAAACGTGTTAGCAAACCTCGGAGTAAATGACTAACACAAACATTAGCTTTGTTTCGTTAAAAAAATATTCGTAGTACAAGAAGCAGAAGCAGATGGAAAAAATAAAGCAGAGGAGGTTTAAAACTAGTTAACATGAACCTGTAATTTAATATTAGAAGTCGCTTAATTTTTTTAACTCATTGTTAATTTCTTGCTTCTGGTGCAGGTTTAACTTCCATTTATTTCCCAGGGATGAGTTGAAAATTGGGATGCCGTCTTACGGTTTTTCTTGTCAATCCTCACATTTAACTTCTATGGCACGAGAAGGTTTTGATTTTAATACTTGCTTTTATAACGGTATGTGGTATCTATCTATTGGATCCAAATGTTTGTTGAATCAAAGCATATCTATTGTTTCTTTTAAACATTTCTGATAAATAAATAAATAAAACCAATAAGACTTGAGGAAGAATAAATTCCGTGATCTGCATTTCACCTTTGATCTCATTATCTAAAATCTGGCAGTTTAATGCCATACAAAATTCAAGAAATCAATTGGACAGATGAATTTCCATCCCGTACAACTAAGACGATTTTCAGTCATTTGAGTGTTTTGCTCTCATGTTTGAGTGTTTGCTAGTTATTTAGGCCTATTAAGCATGAGAGGAAGAAATCAATGTCTGGTCTCCTTGAAAGCAAAACGATGGAAGTGAATGTTTAAGAACCTTTTGAAATGTCCACTGTTCGCTTTCTTTAAAATATACTAGAATTTTTTTCTTTCTTTTCTTAAAATACTTTCGGCCGAATATACTTACATATATATATAAATACTTTGCAACATTTAAAATAAACTCACCGACCAATTATTTGAAAATACAAAACGCAGTGCGAAACATAAAATCGTAGAATGTCAACCAAACCTAAAACTAGTATCTTTCAAAATAAATTATAAGCATATTAAATCCTCTCAAAACCACTCAAAAGCATCAAAAGTCATAAACGTCATAAAATCTTTAAAATCATACTAATGCGGAAAAACTAGCAAATGTCCTCGGTTTATGTGCATCATCAGTCCAACCATCAAATCCTCCAGCATCATCAAAATAATGCTCACCTGCATCAATCACACCTATTGAGTCTAATGACTCAGCAAACCTTAACCATGATAGCAAGTAATACATATGCATTCACATGCAACAGTGAAAATACTTTTAATAAAATAGTTTTTCATGAACATGCATAAACTTTAACCTTTTTCCTTTCATCATATCCTTTTCATTTCATCATAAACATATACATATACATTCCCTTTAAGGTGAATTCCGTTCATTATTTGTGATCATCCTTTCATCCTTTGGTCGATTGATCAATCCTAGCTGTAACCATGATACCAGGCGGTGAGGCAACATTAACCATTTTTCCGTTATGTGCCTTGGCCTATAGTCGGCGGGGACATCAGCTACACTCTCACTCGTCAACTGAGTCTTGGCCTTATATAGCATCATATCCTTTCGATGGAAATTCGGTCGTTGGGTTCTCACAGAGCTTTGTCCCATAAACGGGTTCCACTGGGACTTCGTCCCTCACAAATCTCCATTTTCTTACCATCACAATTAAATCACTTCCTTCCAAACATTCGTCCTCGTTTCCATCTGTATAGAAAATACATGCAATAATATCATTTTCTTTTAAACTAAGCATGCAACACGGTTTTTTGCATTTATCGTTTTTCACCATAAAATTCCATAAACTTTCAAAATAATCATTTTAACATTCATTACAACATTCAGAGTACTGCTAGGACGTCTAACATTTTTTTGGTGTAAAATGACAGTTTTGCCCCTGAAACACTAACTTTTCAATATACCCTTGGACCTTAAAACGACGACCCGATTCCATCCAAACTTACCATAACACCTTAAAATACACCCACAACTATTTCTTAGACGTAAACTTAAGCTCCTTGACTAATTTCCCAATTAGTTTTACAACTTAAACGTACGTCCCGGTTTTAACTGAATCAACTCGAAACTTAACCAAATTTGAACCATAGCTTATTAACACCTAACCATGCTTTATGCAACCCAAATCAAGCCATTTAAAGCCCTTGATCAAGCCTAGAACAGCCACTGAAATTCTGTACTCTTTTCTTTTCTTTTTCGAAACCCTAGCTCTCACAAACACTATGCCTCTTCGTCCCTAGCCTTCAACCAACCTGTCCAGCCCCTATGCAACCATCCTAGGACCATACTCGAGCCCTTAACAAGCTACTGGACCAGACCTACCTAGCCACGCAAGCCGCAGCCCTCACCCGTCGATTACAAGACCCGCGTGCTCACGCCTCCACGTTCCAGCCCTAGGCCTTGCACCAGCCTTCCTTCAAGCCATCTAGGACCATGACTAGACCCTATTAGGACCCACGAACACGTCCCTACAGCAGCTAGCAGCCTGCTCCTTCCTAGCCACCAAATCGAAACCCTAGCCCCCTTACAACCCAAATTTTTGTTCATCCCTAGGCTTGCTTCAACCAGCCCTGAACCGTGGCCCCTAAGGACCCTTTAACACACTGAAATTCGTCCCTTCCCATAGCCCCATCATGGCAGCCCTTTTGTGCATCATAAACATGAGTTTCAAAGCATGAAAATCAAAGTTTTAACATGTACAAGCCATAAAAACGAAAATATATAAGAGGAGATCATGTTTTTCATGCAATCATGTATAACACACATATTATGGTATGAACGATGAGTGAAGGAGGATTAAGGCGTGCCTTTGCGTGTTTCACGTATGAAAAAAATCCTTGACGCGAGGGACGTTGGCGGAGAGACGGGAGAGGAAGCTTGCTGCGTTTTTCCTTCAACCTCACGTGAATTTGCCTTCAAAACGTGGGTGTGTGTTCGTGTGTTGCGGAGGAGAGTCCTAGTGCTTGAGGCGTGAATTATGTTTTGTTTTAGGGTTTGGAAACTCTATAATTTGATATAAATAATTGTGTAGGAGTTTAGGTCCAATAACCTTATTATAATAGGCCCATTATAGTGTAGGTAAAATATTTTGTTTAAGAAAGTTTCCGAAAATATTAACCGACCTCCAAAAAGTCCTTGTTTTCGTCAAAAATCGATTATCGGTTTAAAATACGACTCGACGAATAAAAACACCTCAAAAATCACCATTTCCGAAAATACCATTTAAAATATACCATATATTAAATATTAAAAAATATTCATTTAATAAAAATATTTTCCTTTTATAGTCCTCAGTCTCCGTTCCTCGATCGCGTCTCGAATAACCTTTAAAACATAGTTTTATGCATTTTAATATAAAATCCTATTTTAAACATGTAAACATGTCTACCATATTTAATTAATGCAATTAAAACAATTAAATTTAGTATTTTCTATTTTTCCTAGATTTGCATACAGTTGGATTACATTATCGCATCTTAGACTTTACACTTTCTCTTGTGGGTAAAGATCCCTAAAGTTTTAGTTCTATTATGAGTCATTCATATAAAAATCAATTATGTCCAAATTAAAGCACTGATTGTTTAACTATAGTGGATTTGATTTTATATTCTTAATTTGCAAACAGTACATCTCGGTTTCATGGCTGAAGAATTTTTTCCAAAATGTTGAGTTGACTCTTTAACATGGAAAGTCTAAGATGATGGAAGAATTTGATTTGGTGGGAGAGATTTGATTTGGGGAGGGATTTGATGGGTGATTTGAAATTGCACCCAGTTTGGATGGATTTCAAATCCATCGTAATCATCATTGCATTTAAATAAGTTAAGGGTGGGGTGGATTTATTATACATCAAGTATAAATTCATCGAAGCAATCAAATGGATTTGAAATCCATAGCTTCAAATCACACCATCCAAGCAGAACCTACATGTTTTGTATAAATGAGCCCTATGGATGGGCACTAGCCTAATATGCTTCAGTCTATAGGATATAGACAGAGAATGTTGACCGTACTTTTGGGATTTCTAGTAATTTTCTGCTGTGCTGAACCTTTGTTCTGTATCTGAACAAGGTTCTTTTTTCAAACAGGTATATCATTCTTGTCCAGAGCGCAAGAATCTGCTGCCATTGTTCGAATGGGGAATTTAAGATCAATTGACAATGGAGCACAATCTTCTCCAGTTCATTCTGTTGCTGATTCTGTTTTCTCAGAAAGGATCAAATCTCGAGTAAAGAACTGGAGAAATGTTTGTAAAGATTCTAATAGAACTGATGGTGAGCGAACTATAAGCGTACCTTATCATATATTATCATTTCTTTGACTGTTTTCATCTAATTGCTTAGCAATTGCAGATGCTTTGATCAATTCCTTGAGAAAAGTTATAGCTGGAAGTGAGAAGTATGGCTCCAGACCATGTTTGAGCATAGATGTCTGCAGTGAACGTCAAGTGCTACTCGTATTAGAGGTGACCCTTTGTGCCATTTAGCACCAGTAATGTTCAAGTTGCTGTCTTATTAGTTTTCTCGGATTGGGCTGCAGATGTTGGAGGGGTTTGCTGATGTAGTGCCGTTACGAGCTCCAGTGAAAGGGGGGGACATGCAAGTTCTTCGAGTCATTTGGACTTGTTCAGAGGAAGACAAGAACCTTCTTGAGGTGTAAAATGAACATCTATCCTTGGTTCTTAAATGTATTATTATATATTGGATCTGTAACCTTATAATCAAACTACAGGAGGAACTTCGGAACATGGAAGCGGAGCAAAATAGGAGTATCCGTGGCTTTCGAGAGGTGATAGACCTGATTTCTACTTCTCAGAAACCTGTTGTTGCGCACAACTCACTTAATGGTCTATCTCTTGTGAAAATTTTGGATATATTTTGGGGCCATGATTGCCAAATAAATTTTGATAATTTTTTATGTTGCTTTTTGCAGACTTTGCATCCATATATTCAAAGTTTCTAGCCCCACTTCCTTTGACAATGAATGAATTCTGCAGTTCCTTGCTTCTGGTTTTCCCTCTCATCCTTGATACCAACCATCTTTTGACAAAATGTAAACCTTTTGAGAAGTCGGGCAACTTAACCGGATCAATTTCTTATTTGAAAAAAAGGTTCTCCGCACCAATAGATATGGAAATTCCCGATCGAGGCAAGTACTTATCTTTCCCGGTATTTTAAGGTTAACTGATGCATATGCCGTGTCTGTCTGATACACGTACATCTGTCTCCAACATATATGCTGGTAAAAAGATGCTCATGGTAATCTTTTTGGCTGGTCACTTTCTTGTTCTTATTAATTATTAAAGCATTGGCTTTAAAAAAGTGCTTATCTTTTCAATTTGGCAACTCATGGAGATGCTTGCTTTTTCCAGAGTCTGGCAATGTCAATGTTCAGGGGCATTATGTTCTGAAATTATGCCAGTTGTTTGTGGCGTTGCATTCAATCTTGAAAATAAATCCCGAAGTTCATGAATCTGATAATAGTCCTTTGTCTCCTTCCGTTCAACGTCATGCCAATAATTTTGGTCCTGTTTCGGATGATTACGGAGATTCTAGTGCCGAAGATATCAGAATCTGGACTAGCAGTAGTAGAAGAGTTAGCACAGACAATTTAGTATTTTTGTTGGGATTCGAAGCTGGTGCTACTGCTGGGAAGGTTAAAAGAATTCTGCATGATTCACATGATGTTTTTTCAAAAGAATTTGATGTTCGCATGGTGGATAGGACATGTGCTGTAGTTGTTTTCTGGACTCCTGGTTTTGCAGAACGGTTTCTGAAAATCATGGGTTCTGGAGAAATTTTATTAGGTAAACTGAGAGAAATGATTTCAGAAGGTCTTCGAGCTGTAGACTATGACACGTACAGAAGAGCTTGCAAGTCTGTTCAGTGGGAAACTGATTTAGCGGAGTGCTTAGACGAAGCCTCAGGAGACAAAGAAACACCCCTTTCTGCAGCCATGCCACGGCAGGAGCAGCAATCGGTAATATCTTGGAACAGTGATGAAATGATTAACCTGGACGAGCTTTAAAAGTCACCGATTTTTTTTTTTGTTATACTTTGGAATGGGTTGAAAATCTAGGAAGCAGGAGCGTATATATGTGCACCAATACCTCAAATCATGAGATCGTGCAAAACTTGGCCGTGCCTGTCTGAAATTCAAATTCGGAAAGCAAGCTTTATTTATGTATGTTGCTGAATGATTGGTTTCACAAAAGACCTGGTGTTGAGCTCCGAATCTGTAATTTATGAAGGGCTTTCAGGTTCTGTGATTACAGTGAGTATCTCTGCATTAGATTTTACAGCTGTGCTTTGGATGTAGTTGTCCCGAAGTCGGGTTTTTTTTAATAATATTATATTTTTAAAACTTATTTATGAAAATATTGTAGAATTGGAAAGTTTGTAAAAATATAACAATCCGTAATTTACTGCCGCAGATTCAGAATTTTTGAAAAAAAAAAAAACATTTGTGTCTCGGATTCATTGAATCTGGGACAGCTCGTCACGGATTCTTTGTCCCAGATTCTGAATCTGGGACAGCTCGTCACAGATTCTTTGGAATCCGTGACATTTCCGCTTATTTAAAAAGCCGAGCAAGGTGCAAATTTTTTTCTATTACCGAACATCGAGCACTCTTTCCAGCACCAAATTACTTTCAATCACTGAGCATCGAACACTCTTTCCTTCCGATTTTTTCATTTATTTATTAGCCCAAGTCTTCGATATTTTTTCAGAATATTAAGAGGTAACAATATTTTTTTTGTTTATTATATTTATTATTGTTCGTTTATTATACCAGTTTTAAGTAATAACAATAGTTATAATATTAATTATATTATTGGAATTATAATACTGTAATTTAGAATTTTTGCATCACCGAGTACTTCATGAACGCATCCGAATAGATTTAAGTAATAATAATAAATATACTTAATTTAATTAAATTAATTATAATATTAATTGTATTATTGGAATTATAATATGTATATAAATTACGGATTTTATATATACGTGAAATTTTAGTTATAATTATATGTTTAATTATAATATGTATATTATATGTATAATTATAATATTAATTGTATTATAAATTACTGAGGTTAAAATTACGTGAAGTTTTAAAACTTATTCTCAATTTGTTTTTTCTATACTTTTTGATTTATATTAATGAGTGATATATTTTAAGAAAAAATGATATAGTGGCAAAAATAATTATTAGTGGCAGGAATTAGGTAATAACCAAACTAAAATTAATAGGAAAATAAAAAAATGACACGTATATATTATTTAATAACATGTAGTAAATTCCCATATTAGGATATAATTGTCCTTATTCTTATTAATAATGTATTTATTAGAAGTATATTATTACGAATGTATTTATTATAATTAAATGTTACGTATTATGAAATATTATTGATTTTTAAAAGAAATTATTTAATCTACATAATTAGTTTTATTATCAATTTGTTATCAACAAATACATTTTATTTTTTCGAGCCGGAAATATCAAATAAATTTCGTTTAATTTAAAATATGTAGTTAAATTTTATTGATAAAAAATAAAATATTTGTTAACTAATGATTTTTGTTTGCAAGATGGTTGAAAATACGGATAATGTGTTGTATTTGCGGGGTAGACACATATCAAATAATATCAACGCTGAGAACATGGATGCACTAATTCCGCCACGCCGGTCTGACAAATGTCTTTGGAGATTGCTTAATGCTGGGATTCACCTCCGTGTCCGCCTATGTCTTGCACGCATAGGATTCTATGGTGTCATTCAGTGTGATCTTATTAAAAATTATGATAATCATTTGCTTACAGCCATTGTTGAGAGATGGCGACGTGAGACACACACATTTCACCTTACAGTGGGCGAGGCAACAATCACCCTACCGGACGTTGCCCTTATTTGGGGGTTGAATATTGATGGCATGCCCATCACTGGTGTAGATACCGCGTACAACAAACATACTTTACAACAGCGCTGCGCTACTTGGTTGGGTTTTACGCCTACATCTTCTCAGATCAAAGGTGCACATTTTTATCTGACCGCTTTTCTAGACCATTGCCTACATAATATGATTAATGATCAAAGCATTGAAGAAGACGTTGCACAATATTCCCGTTATGTTGCTTTAATGATCATTGGTGGATGTATGTTTCCGGACTCGGAAGGTGCTGCTGTGAAACTTATGTATTTGCAGTTTTTTGAGAACATAGAAATGGTGAATACGTTTAGCTGGGGTTCTGCTGTGTTGGCATATCTTTATAGAGAGTTGTGCGACACATCAATGAGATTAAAGGTCGATTTGTGTGGCCCTGTTCAGATATTGCAGGTATTTTTACACTTCTACGGTCATTATATTTGTTGTACTTAATTTTTCTTATGATTTGAGTATTTTTATTGTATGTTATTGCAGATTTTGGTATGGTCTAGAATTACTCTTCTTTGCCCTGATAAAGCGCAACAA
Organism: Primulina huaijiensis; assembly: GCF_012295235.1. Lineage (NCBI taxonomy): Eukaryota > Viridiplantae > Streptophyta > Magnoliopsida > Lamiales > Gesneriaceae > Primulina > Primulina huaijiensis. The sequence continues at coordinate 17,808,547 of NC_133312.1, forward strand.
GTATATATTTCAGAAGAGCAGGCTGGAGATGTGCTTCAGGGTCTACCATTCCCACCATACGGCGCACGGTACTAATAAGAAATAATTAACATTTATTATTATTATTTTGTTATTTAGTTTTAATGAAACTATTGTGTACTTTTATAAATTGCAGGTGGAGACGCGGATTCTCTTGGACACACACGGTCCATCATTCGGTCCGTATAATGAGAGATATGCTTGACATGATGGTAGAAGGGCAGGTAAATATATAAATTAGTTGTTTAGAGTTTGAAATTTTTTAAAAATTCAGTCTGAATTATATATTATCAACTTACTAATCTTTTTTTCATTTTATTTGCTTCAGTTTCTTTGGACAGTTTATGATATGGAATCCCCGGAGGTTGGCGGAATTCTTGATGGAGATAGAATTCATCTATGTCGGTCGGCATGCGCATTGATCAATTTTCATATAGTTGAGATGCATAGACCAGAGCGGTGTCTCCGACAGTTTGGAATGCTTCAGGGTATTCCGCCACCTGCTACTAACTTCGACAATTTTCATAAACTGACGCGACAAGGCCGTAACAACTTTGATTGGGCGACATATCACAAAGATTTTGTAGAAATGTGGAATCACAGATATCATTTTGTGATTGATGGGGATTATGTCATACTTGGAACACCCGCAATCACAGTGGACTATGTTGGTTGGCATCATCGCATTTCACAAATAGTGCTCTCGCCGGCTGTAATGCCCGAGATTTGAATTATCGTAATCCAGAATGATTTGTTGATAATCGAGGTAACTCTAGACGGACCACTCCGAGACCAGAATTGGAAAGGCAAGAGTTGGACATAGGTGAGCTACAGTAGGTAACGCGCACATGCGCGGCAGAAATGCGCGCATATGCGCGCTAGGCCATTGCCGAGGCAGAGAACCTCGCGCATATGCACGAGAAGAGGGCGCGCATATGCGCGAGCTGGTGGACTGGAATTATCCGGAGGCCGTAGGTCTCGCGCATATGCGCGAGAAAAAGACGCGCATATGCGCGAGCAGACGAGAAGCTATTGCGCCGAGACAGTAGGTCTCGCGCATATGCGCCGATGAGGGTCGCGCATATGCGCGAGACGTGTTTTACAAAGGGCGAGCCACCTAACCTTTACATGCAACGTGTGAATATATATATATACATACCAGCCTTCGTTCAGAGGAAAGAAAAGGCAGGGGAAAAACGAGAAAAATCCTTACGCCTTTTTAGATTTGTGATTGTGAAAGATCCGTCCGTCAGATTTTCAATCCGACTTCGGTACTGTGTTCCTATCGACGTAGGATACAACTGGACGTAAGTTTTGCTACGTTCTGATATGTTTTAAAATTATGATATCGTAAGAATCTGATATGATTCCTATGTGATGTTCTTGACATGTTAGACATCGTAAAATCAAAACTGGATTGAGGAAAAGATACCATATGAAATTGTTATGAATTTTGGAGTCGATTTGATATCAGAATTGAATTGTTATCGATTATGAGGGTTGAGATTGAGATCTGATTGATATGGTATTGCTGGGTATATTGAGATTATGACGTTGTGCTGTTGAAACAGAATTTGATTGACTTCTGATTATATCCAGTATTGATTGAGTGGTGTATTGATACCGTACCCTCGATATTGTTATTGCCAGATTGATATTGACAGGCTTTGAATCAGAGACTTCGACATAGTCAGAGTAACAGAGTGAAAGGTATAAATTAATGTTGAGTTGGGATTGCACAACTCGAGTGAGGTTTGACTCGAGTTTCCCTAAATCACATACTTTATTTGATTGCATTGATATTTGCAATTGATGAGATTGATGGTTGTAGTCTATTGATTCATAGACAATGTATGTACTAGTCACCGGCTGATTCGTCTGGTCATCGGCTGATTTGCCTAATCACTGGCTGATTCATCTGGTCAGTGGCTGATTCGCTTAGACCTTGGCTGATTCGTCAATTCTGCGGCCGATTCGCCCAGACACTGGATATACGAATTATATCGATGGCGTTTAGGGTTGATTCATTCCTATCGACTGAGATTCGATATATTTGTCAATATCCAGAACCGGGATCCCTAGATTAGGAATGAGTCGAGTCTGAGATGACGCGTCGATTGAGTCGAGTCTGAGATGACTAGTTGATTTACAGTTTTATATCATTCATGTTTGTTGAATTGCTACATGTTAATGATAGTTGTTATATGCTTTGATATATGTTTTTATATGATTGTATGCCTACATTGTTTATACTGGGATGTATTTCTCACCGGAGTTATCAGGTTGTTGTCTTGTTTTGTATGTGTGCATGACAACAGGTGGGGCAGGACCTGGAGCAGGAAGAGGATGAGATATTCAGGATTAGCGTGGAGATCCGGACTTAGAGTAGAGTGGTTTAGTACTTGATCTAGTAACTAAACTTTAGCTGAAATAAAAAAATGGTGTACAGGATTTGTACCATTAGATGTATATGCGTATTAGAATTGATTACTTTACGTTTCCGCACTTGTATATCTGATATATATAAAAAAAAATTTATGTCCCACATTACCACGCTAAACTCGTCTTCTCTCATCATCTTTTTCACCGCGATCCTGTCCCACCTGTTGTCATNGGCAGTGGTACCTTCAAACATCATGGGCTACCATCCTGTTGATGCAAACTACCGACAATTTATTGTAAGACATGTTCAATTTATCTACATATATACGTAAATATAATTTATTGTATTAAATATATGTTACATAACATATGCATCTATGTCACAGACACGCCCAGCTCATGTGCAATATCCACCGATGTGGACAGGAAATGAGTTTGAACCCGGACCATCATCTTCATATATGGCATACACTCCACCAGTGGTTTCAAGCTTTCTATCGTATGACGCTGGTTACTTCACTCTATTTGCTGGTAGTTTTACACAATTTTTACAAAGTGACTTTCGACCGGGTATGAATGAGAGTCGCCCTACATTTAGCACGTCGCCCATACCCTTTCAACAATATTCTGAACAGATGTTAGGTCGTGGACGGAGAGTGATTAGAAGACCACCGTGTGGCACTGGGGCCATCGTTACCATCAGCATTAACTATTTATTTAGAGATGCACAATTACTTACGTTGTATTTTTGTATGTTTTTTTTATTTTCATTTGAAGTTGTTGCTGCAACATTTGTATTTGAATAGTGTATACAAATTATTAATGATTTTTTAAAAGTGTGGAATGTGGTGATTGTGGTTTATTATTCTGTTACTAAATCAAGTCAAATAAATCAACACACTTGATATTAAAACATCTTTATAACAATACAACACTGAATACAATTTATTTACTACTTCTATTACAATGTAAAATCTGCGTCACAAACATAAGAATTTGGCACCATAACTCGATCTTGTCACCTGCACCTACCTGCAATGGGCAAAAATTATTAATAAATTTAAATATAAAATTTTAATACACAATTTTGTAATTACATAAATAACCTCACATGTTATTTGTTCGTAAAAGTAAGGTACAATACACTATTATAGATGTCTTACCTCCCATGTTGTCTCTCCCTCGATAATGGTTGATCCATCTCATTTCTTATGCGTGTCCTGCGATCTCTACCAGCCTGCCTCCTTTGTCGACGAACAGTATTGTGTTGTAATTGGAATGTAGGTTCATCCCAATATTGTTCATCATGAATAGGGTAGAATCTTCCATCGTATGTGTTCACGTATTCGCTCAGTGTAAACCATGGTTGTACAAGCTGTGCGGGATTTAAACCAAACCATTTCGCTGCACATATAACATGTGAACAAGTAATCCCAAATATTGTGAATTTACCACATGTGCAATCACGGGTAGAAATGTTGACAACTTGTACGTGATGTTGACGACCTGGTCTTCCTCCTGTCGCGACGGATGCTGTTTTATCCCTTTGGTCAAATCTTACTACTCGATGTTCAACTGACTTTTTTGACCACATATCAAATTTAAAGTATGCATAGTCGGTCCATGGTTGATTTTTTTCCAGCATCTTATCAATTCGCGCTCGCCGTTGAATGAAATAGTGCACGCATCGCTGTAATGTCAGCTCCACTATTGCAGTTATTGGAAGACGTCGAACCCCTTTCAATAAACCATTAATACACTCAGACATGTTCGTCGTCATTATCCCTCGTCTCCATCCACCATCATGAGCCAATGACCATTTTTCTTTTGGAATGTTAGACAAATAAGTGAAAGCTGCTGCATTATTTGTTCTAATTGCCTCCATTGTCGTATTAAATTTTGATACTTGGTGTTGTATCCCTGCTTCCCAACATAAGTCTTTCAAGTGAATGTTTTTCAACTTACTGTAGAAATAAGAGCAAACATGCCTCAAACAAAAACGATGAACACCACGAGGAGGCTTGAAGTCAGGGAGATCTTGCACTGCACTTGTTATACCCGCATGTCTATCAGATATAAGGCACACACCACTACACCCTCTGGTAATATGTCGTGCAAAATTACTGAGGAACCAATGCCAAGACTCATAATTTTCTTCGTCAACGAGCGCAAATGCTAGCGGCAAAACCTGGTTATTGGCATCCAAAGTTACTGCTATGAGTAGTTTGTGCTTATATTTGGTGTACATATGGGTACCGTCTACGTTGATTATGTTGCCAAAATGTCGAAAACCATCTATACATGGTTTGAAGGCCCAAAATACAAAGTTCAAAATTTTATGTGGATGGTCATACGGTCGAAAATGCTTCCATTCTACAATAGTTCCTGGATTCTACTTCGACAAAGCTCCCATATATTTAGGAAGCAAAGTTACAGAGCTTTCCCATGTGCCATAGATTACCTCCACCGCACGTTTCAAACTCTGCCATGCCTTAGCATACGATATATCATACCCATATTTTTCTTCAATACTTTCTCGCACATATTTGATCTCGTATGCAGGATCACAACGCACGATTCCAAAAAGTGTACTGGCTATCATGTTTACGTCAAGGTTGTGGTGATCTATACCGACTTGGGTAGACATGCATGTGTGATCATCACCATATTTTTTGATAATGAAGTAGCCTAAACTTTTTTTCAACGATGCTCGAAGTCCCCACCCACAATTGCCACCTTCGGACCAGTTCTTGCATTTGACCTTCCAAATTGTCGAAGAACTTTGGACAACGATATATTCACGTCTCAAAACCCGAACAGAAAAATCCTTTACTGAAGCTATTAAATCTTTTTTGCTCTTAAAAACCATTTTTACATCGAGCTCTGGCCTTTCAGGATTGTAAAAGTTTGTGTGTGATGCAGAATGAATACCAAATGAATCTGGAATTTGTTCGTCATAGACTTCATTGAAAAATTGGGGAATTTCACGTAATTGTTGCTCCGGTGCAATAGGAATGTTCTCTGTCATTGTTGCTCCAAACATTAACACACGCGTCGATGTCCCTTCATTTGCATTGTCAAGATGATCAATATCTTCTCCGTCAATTGATGTAGTATACAAATCATCATCGCTATTCATGACATGATGCGAACTGTCCCCAAATAAATCATCTTGATCATCCATGTGTTCTGTAATTGGGGCGGAAATATTTGCAGCCTCTGCTCAACTATCAAAATGTTTGACATTTGTGATATTTTCTTCATCAGCCCATGAATTTAAATCCAAATGGCCCGTTCTACTAGAACCCCATGCGACATCAACTCCTGATGGAACCGTGATATGATGATCCCAACCCCCAGTGGTAAAATCCCATTCTCGTGTTCTATTCATCCCCCATGCATAGTCGTCTTCAGTGTGAGCCGTGATATGGTGATCCCAAGGACCAGTGTCGATCCCAGAGTATGTCTGAGCTGACTGTTCATCGACGTGATACATAGAAGGTCCCGCTTCATTTAAACCTACTGTTCCCAAACCTTGCGTTATTACCGGCATGACTACACCAAAATCGTAATCACTTACATTCTGTAACACTGGCGATGAATCAACATACAAGTACATGCAATTCAGTGTCGACAACTCAAACATAAATTGAAGACTATCATCATCTGTGATATAGAGATGCTCTTCAATGTAACGAGACAAAGAGTTATAACAATATTTCGTTGACAATTTTATGCAGAATTTTGATGGGTCGATCTCCAGCTTGCAATGCACAAAATTCACCAATTGGGAAAATGTAGTAGAGCGAGGGATTTTAATGGGCCTGGTCGCGGGGATACTATATCCAACCCTATCATCTTCAACAATGACATAGCCACCTACGTAAAGTAATGCCCTGACAGTATCCATGTCTGCAACCAAAAACCATGACATATTGTATACAATCATAACAAAATTTAACTATGAGTTTCTAACACATATATTAAAACTATGACATAATGTATAAAATCATAATACAATTTCAAGAATCACTTACACGTTTTTAATTATTATTATTATTAAAATTTATTTTGTCAAATCATTTTTATTAAAATTTATATTTAATAATACCAATGTATGTTTTCATAATAATAAAAAAAATGTTATGACTTATATTAAAAATTTAAGTTTTTAAACATGTGTTATTAAAATTTTCAAATATATCAGTTTTCTTATATTAACAAATTCAACATTTAAGATTATCAATAAATTTAAAATAAAAATAAACATAATAAACATAAACAAATGAAAATTTTGAAAGATAAACTTATATTTGTCAAAATTGTTTTTCTACATAAACACGTGAAAAAAAAAAATTTCCTTGAAACTTAATTTAGTTACTAAAATAAAAGTTTAAATTAAATTAATTCTAAACATATCATTGAATAAAAATATATTATTATTATTATTAATTTAGTACATGTACTGTCGAGGCGTGCCACCTTGAAATAATTACAAAGAGTCATTTATATTATAATTTTTTTAAAAAAATGGTAAATACAAGTAATGCTTGGTAAGTAGGCGTGATACATTAATTTTACAATTAATTTTTTCTCAATTTATTTTATTACATAAATGTAATTAATACACTCAACAATGACAAAACTTTTAATATTAACTCATTCTCATATTTAAATAATATAATATAATTACATTTAAAATTCAAACCATTTAAAATACGAACTTTGAAAAAAATTTTCCAACATCAACAATTTATATTTATTATTATTTTATTATTATTACTCATAATAGTAATTTTATAATTTAATAATATTAAAAATATAAAATATATCAAAATTATACATTATATTACACGGAAACCGAAAAATTTTATAATCACATTAATGAAACATAAATAATACAATTACAATATAAGAAATTATTTAAATTACCTTTTCAAATGTGGTTGTACAGAATTTGTAAAATAATGAGCGAACGATGTTTGATATCTGCAATAAATGACAAACATTATCAGAAATATTATACAAAAATATATCCAATATAAAAAAAAATTGACTGAGACTCGGCGCAATTCTCCCAAATTCTGATACCCAGCACAATTCTCCCAAATCAACTTCTGAATTACTGAGACTCGACGCAAATCTCTAAAATTCTGTTATTCGACAGAATTTCCTCAAATCAAATTAGAAATTTTAATAATCACACAATCGACGCCATTTATAAAAAGAGGAGAGTCACGAATTATAAAGGGAAGAAAAAAAATTGCGTAGGAAAATGTGGAATATTTGTGCCGAAGGATTTTGATGAAAAAATATTCGCGCCGAAGATTGATGAAATAATGTTTCGGAATTTGATGAAAGAATATTTGCACCGAAGCTTTATGAAATAATGTTAAATAATCGGTGCAATTTATAGGCACAAATTCAAAGAATCCGTGACGAGGGGTCCGGGACCCGGATTCTAAATCCGGGACAGACTGTCCCGGATTCATTGAATCCGAGACATTCACATGTCACAGATTCATTTGAATCCGTGACACAAATAAATTTTTTTTTTCAAAAATTCTGAATCTGCGGCAGTAAATTTCGAATTGTAATATTTTTACAAACTTTCCAATTCTGCAATATTTTCATAAATAAGTTTTAAAAATATATTATTTTTAAAAAAAACCCCCGAAGTCTGCACTTGTAATATTGTTCTTTTTTAAGAAATAATTTATTTCGTACTGACATGACCGCTGTCTTGTTTGAAACAGCCCGTCAAAAGGTTTCGGAGCTATTATTTCAAGGACAACATGGTAAAAAATACAATTTTTTTTTTAAATTTTCTCTTTACTCTTTCCTTCAAATTACTCTTTCCTTCAAAACTTAGTTTTTACTCCTCATTCTTTTAAAATTACCAATAGTGCCCTTATCTTTGTTTTATGGTACGTGAAATTGTTTTACATATCGAGTATGTTCTTAAAGACATGTAGGTTGAATACATACAGCTACGGAAGGTTTCCAGCCTATATATTTTATTCAGATGATCGATTTTTTTTATTATTATTTTATAAATGGCTCATTATGTTTCCTTCTGCCTTCTTATTAATAGAAGCCCTTGCAGATTTGTTTTTCCGACTTCAAATTCTTGCTTTAATTTTTCTTTAATGCCTTCCAGCTGTGGTTGGCACTATCTCTTGAGTGAGTTGAGTCGGTGGTTGAGTGATCCCTTATCTTGAGTTGTTCTTTTCCTAGATCATTAATCTAGAAACAACTTGTTCTTCTAATTTTATCTCCTGGCATAAATAGTAGATATGAGCCTGGATCATATCAGCTGAGATTTCATCACCCGCTTCTTTTAGAAGTTTGTATAGATCTTTGAAGATCACCAACTGCTTTCTTTTTGCCTTAATCCGTCTTTTGGAAACCTTGAGATATGTATAATACATTTTCTTTGGTTCCAAACTTCGTTTTAATTCTTGTGTGATTTTCTTGTTCAAATTTATTCTATATTTATATGTTTAAGTTGGAAACATAATTTCAGCTGCTTGAAAAACTGTTTATTTATTGGGCTAACTGATCAAGTAATCGAACTACACAGCTTGCCTAACTGAAGAGTATTGCGTGAATTAACAAAGGCAATTGAATCAAGCTAAACTGAACTGACAAAGTAAACTGACTGATCAGTTGGAAACTGATCAGTTGAACCTAACAGGACTTTCGAAGACAACTGACTGATCAGTTTCAGTTGATTCACTTAGTATGAGCTTATCAGCTGATCGATCAGCTATACACGTCATCAGATGAAAAGGACATTCAACAGACATTAGTACAAAGCAGACTGCAACTCGTAGTGGAACGCCGCATTTCAGAGTCTACAGTGTACGAATGTCAGAGGAATATTGACGTGGCAATCAACGGATATAATATTCAAATATCCTATCAAGTTACCGTTGGAAGAGAAGCCTATAAATAGCTGAAGAGAGCAGCTGAAGAAAAAAACAACGAAGCAATTTCAACGCAACTATTTTATTCAAGTTGTTACGCTGCTAAAATCACTACGCAAATCAAAAGCTCACACTTATTAGTTTTATCAGTAGCATTCAAGGCTACATTCTCGAGCTTATTAGCACGTTGTAATCTTTGCTAGATTCTTTACGTTGTGCTAAGATCAGTTACGAACTCTAGAAGTTTTTGTTGTAACTAAGAGTTTAAGTTTTGGTAGTGATAAGTCCAAACTGAAGTGGGTCAGTACAAATATTGTATTCGATCAAAGTCTTTTAGTGGAAATTCTATCTTCGTGATAGAAGGGGTGACGTATAAGTTATTCTATTCTCCGAACATCCATAAACAATCCGTGTGCATTTTATTTCAATTATCATTTTACTTCAGTTATTCTATCTTTCAGTCAGTTTACTTCCGCAACTGTTTTTTCTGTTAAACTGATTGTTATCGACTCACGAGATACCGGGTGTCAGTTTGTCACTAAACTGAACTCAATTTACGAAAAGAACATATAATCCGTGAGTGTTTATTCACCCCTCTTCTAAACACTTATTATTTTCTAACCGATCCTTTCAGTTTATTTGGGTCCAAGTCCTTTTATTAGTGGGAAAATCAAATGCCTATTTTGCTTTTATCGGTGTATCTTTATCTTTTGTTATCCCATATGAAAAGTGATTAGGGTCACATGTCCACTTATTTTTGTCGATAATTTTTAAATTTTTGATATCCCCGAGGAAAAACGTGGTGTTGATCTTTCACCAATTGGTCCTGTTTCTGCTTGATGCTTCTTTTCTAACCGAGGTCTGAAGCCCTTGCCAAATTCTGGCTCTTTTTGCTTTGGGCATTCTGGACAGATCTGTTCTGACCATCATCCCACATGTTCCATATTGAAAAATTTCCGACAAGTTTCTTTACTCCCCGGCAGCTTGCTATTCCACCAAATATTTTTTTCTTTTCGAATAAATCTTGTGCAAAACTTGTTTTTCCTGTAATAGTAGTTAACAGGAATGATCCGTTTACCGAATTATGATAAAATTTTAACATAAACTTTACTTTGTCCATCTCAGTTAGACAGACCCATAGACCCCATGTTCTTCTGGTAAAAATGTCGTTTTCAGTTATAGAAGTGACAAAGGGTGTTTCTTCTATCGGAGGATCTTTGATGAATTTTTGAACATTAATATATTACCTCCTTAAATGATGAAATGAAAAGCTTCGTGAGAGCCGTTTTCTGTTGGTTCTGGTGCTGTGCTAGAGAAGTATAGCTTGAGAATGCTCCTCTGGACAAATAGTCGTTAATTGCCCATGTTTCAGGAATCGCTTCCTGAATCCATTTAGGTAGTCCTAAAATTTCGGGGAAGCTAGGTGATGTAGTATAAATCGAGGCAAGAGCCCCAAATTCATACCAGACTTTTACTTCATTTGGATATGAATTTAGTTTCATCCATACCCGAGGATATTTTCCTGAGACATCACCTGATTGTGGCGGGGTTAGTGCCCAATTGATAGGTGTCATTTTTACGTGTTTTATTACATTAGTTTTATGTGTGTTTGCATTGTGCATGCGTGCATTTCATTTACATTTTGTTCGTTTTAGAATTAAAATTTGCATATGTTCGTGTCTGACTTGTACGTGATGAATTTGCAGGTGAAAAGTCTGGAGAATTGAAATCAGAACAAAAATGTACAAGCCAAAAGAAAGTGGCAGAAAGGCTGGCGCCCGAGCGGTAGAATCTTACCGTCCGGGCGCGAGATTTGATTTTGAAGATTAAAAACCAGAAGACTCGGCGCTCGGGCGGTAATATTCTACCGCCCAAGCAATAGTGGTGTCCATTCAGAATAGAAGCCTTGGAGCTCGAGCGGTAGGATTTGAATAACAGAGAATAAAAATTGCGAAATACAGTCTCTAGTGGAACGATACTCGTACTCTCGTACACTATATTATTACTTGACATCGTGCACTTGCGATTATTTCGAGCTTGAACATTCTGACCAAGGATTTTACAGTGCAAGTTTCGTTCGATCAGGTTATTGACGCTGTCGTCAGGGAATGTTAATCCACAATTTTATTCTTAGTTATTTACTTTAGAATTCTTTATTTTTGTTTTGTTTGGCACTTTCGATTTATTTGCTGTTATTTCTCTCGGTGCATGCCAAGATCTCTAGTCTGAACTAGAGATATTCGATCCCGAGATTGAAAGAACCCTAAGCAGACGAAAGGAACAACAAAGGCTGAGAGACATGCTGAACAGAAACGAACGAGAGGAAGAACATCATGAAGATCTAAGAGTCGAAGAACCAAGGCGAATACCCATGTTGGAGTATGCTCAACCTTCGCTTGATGGAGCACGTCCAAGCATGGTGTGTAGAACCTTACCCGAGCCAATACTAAACAGACTAATACTCATGCAACATTAAATCTTAATAACAACAATTAAACAGCGGAAACCAAATAACTTGATCAACTTACAACCCAAACGAAAATAAAACAATAACGGTAGTCTTAAACATTAATACAACCATATCGAAAACATAATTCTGAACGAGAAAACGATAAACCACATAAAAACCTCCACTGAATCACCACCGAAAACCCTACTTCTCTAGCCACTGCCTTGGTTGTCCTAACCGTCTAGCCTAAGACCTGTCCCGTGGAATGGGGTGGCCAAGATGAAAACAAAGACGTGATCGACAATCGCCCAATACGAGAATGTACGAGTATACAAACTGATATGATGCATGCGAAAATGTAATATGCTCGGATATCAAGGATCAAGTCAAGAATCTCATGCTCAGAAAAGCGGGCGCCCGAGCGGTAGAATCTTATTGTCTGGGCGCGAGATGTGATTTTGAAGATTAAAAACCAGAAAACTCGGCGCTCGGGCGGTAATATTCTACTGCCCGGGCGCGTGTGGTGTCCATTCAGAACAGAAGACTTGGAGTTCGAGCGGTAGGATTTGACCGCTCGAGCGTGGATTGATGCAAGTAAAAGATGAAAACAGAGGACTTGGCGCTTCAGCGGTAGGATTTGACTACCCAAGCGCCACCTAATTTTGGAAAATTTTTTATGACCGATTTCTTCCCTTATTTCTGAGTGGGGATGATATGAAAAGGATTATTGGACGATTTTGGGGATTATTCAGACATTATTCAGCAGCCACCAAGGTTTTGGAAGAGAAAAAAAGCTTGGAGAAAGCTTGGAGTTGAATATTTCAAGATTCCGTGCAACATTCGTCGCATTTTCGTCACGTCTAGTATTTCAAGTTTATTTTCTATTATTTAAATATTGTTTTGCTTAGTTTAATTATGACATCGAATTGCTAATTTACGTTATTTTTTGGGATTTAAGGGGATCCTATCACGAAAACGAGTTTAGTTAATTCATATATCGACTTTTGATTTATTTTTGATTATGCTATTTTTTTCATAGCGTTGTTGAAGCGTAGCTAACTTTAATAATAATTTAATATTGCGAGTGAGTTCGAGAGAATAGCCCGTGATAGGAACGAGTAGCATAATCCATGGATTTAAAATTTACATAGAAATATGAAGTCAGATACGCGTCTATAGTCATAGTCCGGTAGGACGAAAGCTAGGGGATTTCATAGAACGACATGCAATTCATCTTTAATAAATAATTAAAGAGATTTAATTATTTCACTTAGTAGAATTAGTTTGGAATAGCTCGAGAGGGCGTGTTCAATTGGATAGGAAATCATGTCGGAAGCGTAGATCACTGTTGAACGGAATAAGTAATTGACGATTGGTAGGTGAATCGAGATTCCCAACAAATTCATTTCTCATTAAACTTTAATTAACAATTCTAGCTTTTTTATTTTATCATTTAATTCTTGAACTATTTCATTGAGCTTTTATTTAAACATTAAAGTAGTAAACAATCATCCAAATTTTCGTTGCTAAAGATTTGAATAGTAGAGAATAAAAATTGCGAAATACAGTCTCTAATGGAACGATACTCGTACTCTCGTACACTATATTATTACTTGACATCGTGCGCTTGCGATTATTTCGAGCTTGAACATTATTAATTTTGACCAAAGATTTTACAGTGCAAGTTTTGTTCGATCAGGTTTTTGGTGCCGTTGTCTTGGACTGTTAATCCTCAATTTTATTCTTAGTTATTTACTTTAGCATTCTTTATTTTGTTTTGTATGACACCTTCAATTTATTTGCAGGTATTTCTCTCGGTGCATGTCAAGATCTCTAGAGTCTGAACTAGAGATATTCAATCCCGAGATTGAAAGAACCCTAAGCAGACGAAAGGAACAAAAAAGGCTGAGAGACATGATGAACAGAAAAGAACGAGAGGAAGAGCATCATGAAGATCTAAGAGTCGAAGAACCAAGGCGAATACCTATGTTGGAGTATGCTCAACCTTCGCTTGATGGAGCACGTCCAAGCATAGTGTGTAGCGCCCTTACCCGAGCCACTACTAAACAGAACAATAAGCATGAAACATTAAATCTTAATAACAACAATTAAACAGCGAAAATCAAATAACTTGATCAAGTTACAACCCAAACGAAAATAAAACAATAATGGTAGTCTTAAACATTAATACAACCATATCGAAAACATAATTCTGAACGAGAAAACGATAAACCAAATAAAAAAACTCCACTGGATCACCACCGAAAACCCAACTTCTCTAGCCACTGCCTTGGTCGTCCGAACCGTCCAGCCTAAGACCTGTCCCGTGGAATGGGGGGTGCCCAAGATGAAAACAAGAACGTAAGCGACAATCGCCCAATACGAGAATGTACGAGTATACAAACTGATATGATGCATGCAAAAATGCAATATGCTCGGATATCAAGGATCAAGTCAAGAATCTCATGCTCAGAAAGGCGAGCGCCCGAGCGATAGAATCTTACCGTCCGGGCGCGAGATGTGATTTTGAAGATTAAAAACCAGAAGACTCGGTGCTCGGGCGATAATTCTATCGCCCGAGCGCGAGTGGTGTCCATTCAGAACAGAAGAATTGGTGCTCGAGCGGTAGGATTTGATCGCTCGAGCGCGGATTGCTGAGAGTATAAGATGAAAACAGAGGACTTGGCGCTTGAGCGGTAGGATTTGACTACACTAGCGCCACTTAATTTTGGAAAGATTTTTATGGCCGATTTCTTCCCTTATTTCTGAGTGGGGATGATATGAAAAGGATTATTGGATGATTTTGAGGATTATTCAGACATTATTTAGCAGCCACCTAGGTTTTGGATGAGAAAAAAAGCTTGGAGTTGTAGATTTCAAGATTCCGGGCAACATTCGTGGCATTTTCGTCACGTCTAGTATTTCGAGTTTATTTTCTCTTAATTAAATATTGTTTTGCTTAGTTTAATTATGACATCGAGTTGCTAATTTACTTTATTTGTTGGGATTTAAGGGGATCCTATAACGAAACCAAGTTTAGTTAATTCATATATCGATTTTTGATTTATTTTTTATTATGCTATTATTTTCATTGCGTTGTTGAAGCGTAGCTAACTTTAATAACGATTTAATATTGTGAGTGAGTTCGAAAGAATAGCCCTTAAAAAGAACGAGTAGCATAATCCGTTGATTTACAATTTACATTGAAATATGAAGTCGGATACTCGTCGATAGTCATAGTCCGGTAGGGTGAAAACTAGGAGATTTCATAGAACGACTTGCAATTCACCTTTGATAAATAATTAAAGTGATTTAATTACTTCACTGAGTTGAATTAGTTTGGCACAGCTCGAGAGAGCGTGTTCAATTGGATAGGAAATCCTGTCGAAAGCGTAGATCACTGTTGAACAAATTAAGTAATTGACGAGGGGTAAGTGAATCGAAATTCTCAACAAATTCATTTCTCATTGAACTTTAATTAACATTCTAGCTTATTTATTTTATCATTTAATTCTTGAACTATTTCATTGAGCTTTTATTTAAATATTAAAGTAGTAAACAATCATCCAAATTTTCGTTGCTGAAGATTTGAATAACAGAGAATAAAAATTGCGAAATACAGTCTCTAGTGGAACGATACTCATACTCTCGCACACTATATTATTACTTGAGATCGTGCACTTGCGATTATTTCGAGCATGAATATTATTAATTTTGACCAAGGATTTTACAGTGTTCGATCAGGTTTTTGGTGCCGTTGTCTGGGACTGTTAATCCACAATTTTATTCTTAGTTATTTACTTTAGCATTCTTTATTTTGTTTTGTTTGACACCTTCGATTTATTTGCATGTATTTCTCTCGGTGCATGCCAAGATCTCTAGAGTCTGAACTAAAGATATTCGATCTCGAGATTGAAAGAACCATAAGCAGACGAAAGCAACAACAAAGACTGAGAGACATGATGAACAGAAACGAACGAGAGGAAGGGCATCATGAAGATCTAAGAGTCGAAGAACCGAGACGCATACCCATGTTGGAGTATGCACAACCTTCGCTTGATGGAGCACGTCCAAGCATAGTGTGTAACGCCCTTACCCGAGCCACTACCAAACAGACTAATAAGCATGCAACATTAAATTTTAATAACAACAATTAAACAGCGGAAACCAAATAACTTAATCAACTTACAACCCAAACGAAAATAAAATAATAACGGTAATCTTAAACATTATTACAATCATATTCAAAACATAATTCTGAACGAGAAAATGATAAACCACATAAAAACCTCCACTTATCACCACCGAAAACCCAACTTCTCTAGCCACTGTCTTGATCGTCCGAACCGTCCAACCTAAGACCTGTCCCGTGGAATGGGGTGCCCAAGATGAAAACAAGGACGTGAGCGACAATCGCCCAATACGAGAATGTACAAGTATACAAACTGATATGATGCATGCGAAAATGCTATATGCTCGGATATCAAGGATCAAGTCAAGAATCTCATGCTCAGTCTAGAGGCGCCTGAGTGTGTAGTCTCTGATCTGTTCTAGGCATGTTTTGGCTCCCACACTCATCATCAAGACAAGGACCTATAATGTCCAGGTCATCAAAGCCCGCGGGTCCCGTCGGACACTGTTGGTCTCGATGCCCCATCGTCCAAAATACAGAATAGGGCTGAGCGACCCAACAAACGAGGTATATCTCAAAAGATATCAGGTTCAACATGATATGTCATGCACAATATGCCAAAGCAGTAAAACATGTATCATGCAACAGATAAATATGCAGCATATAAGTTTTTATACTACGCTTGGATATTTCAGTCAGTACATCACGTACCTCACTAAAACAATCTGATAGAAAGCTCTGAACTTAGAAAATACCAACATAATGAAATCACTATTAAATCAGATCCTGAATTACAAAACATGCTACAAAGTTCTTCCTAAAGGCTTTAGGATTATACCTGCATCCGTCTTCAACCCGCTGATGATGTCTCGATCTCAGTTGACCGATCCCCCCTCGAGTCGACACTAGCTCCGAAACTTCCCGACACCAAAGTGCCCTAGAAACTGGCTAGAAAGCCTAAGGTATATGGCTAGAATTTTCTCTGAAGGATGCGGTGTAGGAAACAAAAGAAATCAGCTTCCATTTATAGGCTGCATCCAGACTAGTTCAGAAAATCTGAATCAATCTTATCTGCCACGTGTCAAAATCTCATTTGTTTAGTTGGATTTCTCGGGATAATGTAATTTGAAGTAGATCGGATTTTCCATTTTAAATTCGGTAGATCCCAACAGTATGATCCCGAATTATCAATTCCTTAATAATACTTAATCAACAACTCTTTAATTATCTCTTAATTTGTACTTCATTCAAAATAAAGATTCCGGTAATTACATCCTCCCTTCCTTACAAAGATTTCATCCTCGAAATCAGAACTGAAGTACAATACAACTGAATAAAATACAACTCATGATTACAAAGATACAACTCAAAACAAATGTTGATGCTCTGAGCGCATACGACTCTCTAATTCCCAAGTCGCTTCTACATTACCTCGGCGTTGCCATTGCACTAGAACAAGTGGAATGGTCTTGTTTCTAAACTTTTTCTCTTTCCTACCCAGGATTAAAAGCGGCTGCTCGACATAAGTCAAGTCTTATTCAAGTTGAACATCTGTCGGGCCAAGAACGTTCGATTCATCTGCTACATATCGTCGTAGCAACGATACATGAAAGACATTATGAATGCTGGACAGATACGGCGGCAAAGCCAATCGATATGCCAAATTTCCAACACATTCTAAGATCTCAAAAGGTCCGATGAATCTTGGGGCTAATTTTCCCTTGAGTCCAAATCTCATCACCCTGCGGAATGGTGAAACTGTAAGGAAAACTTTTTCTCCTGACTGAAACTGTAGAGGTCTACGCTTGGTATTCGCGTAACTCGATTGACGATCTTGTGCAGCTTTAATTCTCTTGTTAATCAATTCCACTTGATCAATCTCTTGTTGCACTAATTCAGGTCCTTGCACTTGTCGTTCTCCTACTTCGTCCCAAAACAGTGGAGTACGACAACGTCTATCATACAATGCTTCAAATGAAGCCATACCAATGCTGGTATGGTAGCTATTGTTATATGCAAACTCCACAAGCGACAGATGATCATGTCATGCTGGTCCAAAATCCAAAGCACAAGCACGCAACATGTCTTCGAGTGTCTGAATAGTCTCAGACTGACCATCAGTCTCTGGATGATAGGCAGTACTCAAACTTAATGTCGTTCCCAACGCTTTTTGAAAACTTCCCCAGAACCTTGAGGTAAAGCGTGGATCTCTGTCACTGACTATACTTGTTGGAACACCATGATATTTAAGAATCTCTTGGATGTATAGTCTTGCCATGCGATCGAAACTATATTCCCGACTATACGGAATGAAATGTGATGACTTAGTCAGTCGGTCTACAACGACCCAAATGGCATCACAATTCTTAGAAGACAACGGCAAGTGGGGTGAAAAATCCATCGTCACATGCTCCCACTTCCATTCATGGATAGGAAGATTCTGAAGTAATCCTTCTGGTCGTCGATGTTCAGCTTTCCCTTGCTAACAAACCAAACACTTGGCTACAAACTGATAAACACTTTTCTTCATACCTTTCCACCAAAACCTGGTCTTCAAATCCTTATACATTTTCATGCTTCCAGTGTGGATACTCAACTTACTCCTATGGGCTTGAGATAAAATCTCGTCTCTTAATTTAGAATCTTCTGGAACTACGATTCTTCCTGACAGACACAAGGTTCCATATGTTTGGAACGCAAAACCAGATGTGTTGTCTCCGTTAGCTAACCTTGCTAACTCTTTCACTTTCGGGTCAGAAAACTGAGCTTCTTTGATTTTGGCATACAACGTCGGTTCAGATAAAATGCTCGTTACTCGAATGTTTTCCATTCCTTTCTTATGACGGAAGTGAAATCCCAAAGAAAAACAATATTGGATTACACTTGATATGAAACTTGTCTGAACTGCAGATATTTTCACTTTGCGACTAAGAGCATATGCTGTAAGATTCATTGATCCTGGATGATACTTGATTTCGCAATCATAATCCTTTAACAAATCCATCCATCTTCTTTGGCGCATATTCAACTCTGCTTGAGTGAAGATATACTTCAAATTATTGTGATCTGTAAAAATCTCAAATCTCTCTCTGTAGAGATAATGTCGCCAGATCTTCAAAGCAAACACAATCGCTGTCAATTACAGATCATGAATTGGATAATTCTCTTTATGCTTCTTCAACTATCTGGATGTATATTCAATCACATGACCATTCTGAGTTAAAACACACCCAAGTCCTTGAAGTGATGCATCAATGTACACAATGTACCCTCCTGATCCAGATGCCAGAGCTAAAACTGGTGCAGTTGTCAAACGTTGACGCAGTTCATTGAAACTATTTTCACAATCATGTGTTCATTCGAACTGAACATTCTTACACATCAGATGTGTCAATGGTTTGGCAATCTGAGAAAATCCCGAGATGAATCTTTGGTAATAACCTGCCAAACCTAGAAATCTTCTTATCTCTTGAGCATATTCCGGTCGTGCCCAACTCAACACTGCTTCGATCTTGCTAGGATCCACTGATATCCCATCTTTGGATATAATATGTCCCAAGAAGACAACTCTGTCGAGTCAAAACTCGCACTTGTTCAACTTAGCATACAGTTGGTGATTTCTTAAGGTTAGTAACACAATCCTTAAATGTTGTGCACGCTCTTTAAGGTTACGAGAGTATACCAGTATATCATCAATAAATACAATGACAAACTTGTCAAGATACTCTTGGAATACTCGGTTCATCAAATCCATAAATACTGCTGGAGCATTCATCAAACCAAACATCATCACTAGAAACTCGTAATGCTCATACCTTGATCGAAATGCAGTTTTAAGGATATCACGTTGATGATACCCAGACCGTAAATCGACCTTCAAGGACACTGAAGTCCCTAGCAGTTGATCAAATAAATCATCGATCCATGGTAACGGATATTTATTCTTGACTGTTACTCGGTTCAACTGTCGATAATCTATGCAAAGTCGCATAGACCCATCCTTCTTTTAAATGAACAACACTGGTGCTCCCCAAGAAGACACACTGGGTCTAATGTACCCATTGTCAAGAAGATCTTGTAACGTTGTTTCAACTCTTTCATCTCTGTTAGTGCCAATCTATAAGGCGCTCTGGAGATAAGTGCGGTTCCTGGTACCAAATCTATCTCCGCTTTAACTTCCCTCTTCGGAGGAAATCCAGGAATTTCATCGGGGAAAACATCAGGAAACTCATCGACCACTGGAATGTTCTTCACGTTGATTACATCCTTCGATACGTCAACAGCATAAATGAGGTATCCTTCTCCTTCTTTCGCTAAAGCCTGTTGTGCCTTTACAGCAAACACTACTGGCATTGGAGGTCGAGCTCCTTCACCGAAGAAGAACAAATTCTCATCTTCTTCTGACGAAACTGAATGAGACGTTGATAACAATCTACCGTCGCTCTATACTTAGTCAATAGTTCGATTCCCATAATACAATCGAAATCTTCAATAGCCAATATCATCAAATTGGAAGACAAGTATTTTTCCTCAAACTCTAACAAACAGTCTACTACAAATCGCTTAGGTAAAACCTCTTGTCCCATCGGTGCAGACACCGACATCAAAACATCTAATGACATGTAGGGTAGTTTATGCTTCTTAACAAACATTGATGCTATGAATGAATGCGATGCCCCAGTGTCAATTAATACATATGCAAGAATACCACATAATAGGAAATTACCTGCAATGACTCTATCATTTTGCTCCTCAGCTTTTTCTTGATTTAGGGCAAACACTTACCCCTGAACTCGTGGGCGTTGCTGAGATCCTTGTGATATTCCACCACAACGAGAACCTTGAGCAGGATAACCTTTCTGTTGCACAGTGGCCTTTGACTGTTTTCCACTGTAAGACCCTGCCATAGGACCTCCGCCTCCACTCTGATTCTCCAAATTAGGGCAATCCCTCCTCATGTGACTAAAACCACCACAATTGAAACAAGCACATGTTATTTTTCGACAATTCTCCATCTGGTGATTGCTTCCGAAGTGGCCACATTGCAGCTTTTTCCTACAAAAGCTGTGCACCCCTCCAGAGCTGGAAGAAGAAGATACAGACTTCTTGAAAGACTGACCCCTCGGTCCCAACGAACTAGAACTTTTGCTAGCTTGCATAGCCTTTCTCCTAGAAATACTGATCTCGGCTTGACGACAACAATTCACTAATCCTTCGTACAAAGTAGGATCGTCACAGACAGAAACCCGATCAAAAATCTCCTGGTTAAAACCATTCAAAAAGTGAGAATATTTTGCAGCAGAATTCTCAATGATGTGAGGAGCGTACGGAAACAGATCCGTAAAACGCTTTTGGTAATCCTCAATGTTCGAATCTCCTTGCTTAATGGTCAACAGTTCCATCTCTTTCGCTTGACGAAGAGCTGGCGGAAAGTGATGATTGATGAAAGCCTGACGGAAATGTTCCCAACGAATCCGCCCATGCTGCTGAACTAGAATGACAGAAACAGGTTTCCACCATTTCCAAGCTTCTCCTTGGATCATGAAATCGGCTACACCATCTTCTCATCCTCGTCATAGTGCAGCACTCAAAAATACTGCTCCATGATATCGACCCAAGCTTCAGCAACATCAGTATTTCATCTCCGGTCAACGGTGGAGGTCCAACCTTCATGACATCCATAATGTTGACACGGTTCCTACGTCTCCTTTCATCATGATCTCGGTGACGCCTTCCGTCACTATCTCTACGACGATGTTCTCGGCCAGCCTCATCGTCGCCATAACGGCCATTTCCCACACTCCCGTGACTGTTTTCTTCTCCTGACATCTGAAAAGAAACCAAAATCAACCACTCAATCCTCAAAATATAATTACTAATGTTCCAAAAATCTTTACATGCTCTGATACCACCAAATGTAGCGCCCTTACCCGAGCTACTACTAAACAGGCAAATAAGCATACAACATTAAATCTTAATAACAACACTTAAACAGCGAAAACCAAATAACTTAATCAACTTACAACCCAAACGAAAATAAAACAATAACGGTAGTCTTAAACATTAATACAACCATATCGAAAACATAATTCTGAACGAGAAAA
This sequence comes from Primulina huaijiensis, assembly GCF_012295235.1. Lineage (NCBI taxonomy): Eukaryota > Viridiplantae > Streptophyta > Magnoliopsida > Lamiales > Gesneriaceae > Primulina > Primulina huaijiensis. Next base: position 17,830,561 of record NC_133312.1, read on the forward strand.
CGATAAACCACATAAAAACCTCCACTGGATCACCATCAAAAACCCAACTTCTCTAGCCACTGCCTTGGTCGTCCGAACCGTCCAACCTAAGACCTGCCCTGTGAAACGGGACTTTGACTTTACGACTGCCCTTCTGGAGCGTTTTCTCTTTTAATGCTCTGATGCAACTTCCATGATTGTCCTTTGACTGGACAATGACTTTGTACCTTCACGCACAGCTAGAATCCATTTACTGTAAGCTTGTCTTGATCTGCAACTGAAAGATTCTGACTGATGCTTTGAACTGGTCAGCTGGACTGATCTTCAGTTGGGCTAGTGAAATCAGTTGACTCGTCAGTTGAACTAATTTCACTCCTTCAGTTGAGCTGGTTAGCTGGGTTCTTCGTCAGTTGGACACATCATAGGCTGGCCAGGCTTTTGAGATCTTCCTGCTGAATCACCTATCAGTTTGGACAATCAACAAAACTGCTTGTTTGAAGAATCAGTTATACTGATTTAGTCTCGGCAATCAGTTGGTTCAATCAGTTGGCATCTCCGATGGCTTCAGTTGTTGTTTCGTAAACTGATTAATTCAGTTTTAGCTGTCTGCGCACTAAGGTAGATTACTAGAAACAAAATAATAAGTTTTGTTAGCATCAAAATCAATATTGCGAACTTGTCAAGTTCCAACAATCTCTCCCTTTTTGATGATTACGAAACTTGAACAGTTACGAGCAATATATTCAGTTTAAGTGTTAATACATTCAAACTGCTAAAGGCTCCCCCTTAAGAACTGAATTAAAGAAATTTTGAAGACAAAAAGAAAAACTCCCTTTTTTAAAACTGAATAGATAACCAAAGCAGATATACTACAGTACTTTTCAGTTGACTGAGAGAGTGACTGAATTTTTAAGATAAATTTTTAGTTAAAAAAAATCTCCCCCTCAGAGACTGAATAAATGCCCTGATAGGATCGATTAACGTAACAAGAGTGTTTAGAAGGGGGGTTGAATAAACACTCACAAATAAAACTGATCTTTTCGAGTTTTGAGTTCAGTTTGGTGAGAAACTGATTCTCGGAATCTTGCTGGTCAATGACAATCAGTTAAACTGAAGTAGTTGCGGAAATTAACTGACTGAAAGATAGAATACAAAACTGAAATAAAATACACAAGGATTGTTTTTGGATGTTCGGAGATTTCAATTACTCCTACGTCACCCCTTCTATCTCAAGGATAGGATTTCCACTAAAAGACTTTGATCGAATACAAGATTTGTACTGACACACTTCAGTTTGGACTAATCACTGCAAAAAACTGAAACTCTTAGTATTACAAAATGTTCTCAGTGCGTAGCTGATCTTAGCACTATCGAATTTAACAATTATTACAAAGTGCTAGTGAGCTCAGATTGTAGCCATGACTGCTACGAATAAATCAAGTAAGGATGAGCTAAGATTTTGACAGAGTAACAGCAAGCTTTTAATAGAGTGATCTGTATCTTCTCTTCTTCTTTTCAGCTGTTCTTCTGTCATATTTATAAGCTTTCCTTCCAACGGTAACTTGAGATATGTTTGAATCTTTGTATCCGTTGATTGCCACTTCATCATTCCTTGGGCATTGTTTGCTTCATTTATTATAATGCGGCGTCTTAATTGCTTTATCCAAAATGCGTTGTTCTAAGCTGTATTGATGGAAGTGAAGCGTTTCATATTCAGTTGCAATCTGCTATGTCTCTTTGTCGGTTGAATGTTCTTTCCCGAGACATGTTTAGTTGAAGGAAGCATACGACTGAATATATCAACTGATCGGTTTCCAACTGATCAGTTTAGATCTGCTGATTTAAGTTGTTAAGTCCAGTTTGCTGAATATAATTGCGCGCATCAGTTGGTTGATCAGTTTGTCAAACTCCAGAATTTAGAGTTTGATTCATATTTTGTCAAACGTAGGAATTTCGTTTCCAACAATTTCCCCCTTTATGGTGTTTGACAAAACTAAGTGAATAATACCTGATCATCTGAAAACATTGTAGATAAAATAAGAGGTTGATCTTGATCAGCTGAATAATAATCCACACAAATACAAGATAGATAGACTTGTATAGATTTTTCTTCAACGAGAAGGTTTCTTCTGTTGTTCTAGAATCTCTTTGATTTCTTCTCCCTTTTTGTCAAACAGCTCCATCTTCAAGGATAATCTCCGAACATCTGTTGATAGAAAGTTGACAGAGTTGCATACGTTTTCAACAGCAGAGGTTAGAGTGATTTGAAGTACATCTATCTTTCTTGATACAAGTGTCTCCACAGCATCAACTCTTTTGCTGATAGAGTCTTGAGTCACTGAGAGACTCTTAACTAATCCTCTGTTCTTCTGAATATCATCCACTGTTCGAGAGAGAGATATTAAAGCATCTTGAATTGTCGTCAGTTTCTGATACTTGAATTTTTCAGAATGTTCCAGTTTCAGAGAATGCTCTAATTGAGTATGCTGGATCTTGTATACATGATTGATCATTTCATTCATTTTCTGCTGAATTTCCTTAATATCTTCCAGAACTTTATCAAAATCTATAGAAAAATGAGGCGGAGACTGACAAGATGTTCCTGGTTCCGTTGAGACTTGATCAACGACCACCATGGTCTTATCAGATATCATCGTTTCAGAAACAGTCTGTGCTGGAACATCTGTTTCAGTTACTGCCGCCTGGACTGTAGGAGGTGAAGATTGATGATGATCAGCAAAGATGCTTTCCCGCTGAATAGGAGAGACTGCAGGATCTTCAGTTGATTGATCATGAGCTGATGCATCTTCTTGAAAATCAGTTGTGACTTGAGCTGGCTCATCAGTTTGAAGTTTTTCAGCAATCTGTTGATTTGGTGATGGGCTAGCCACCACTGTTTGATCCTCTATTTCAGCAACAACAGATTGAACTGGTACTTCTGTTGAGTTAGGAACCTCTTGAGCAATTTGATCAGTTGAGTGATCAACTTCTTCAGAAATGGGTTCCCTCATAAGAGATTCTTTCTCCACTGCTTGAATAATTTCATCAATGTTGGCAAAAGTCAGCTCAGCTTCAGAGTACATCTGATGTTCCACAGCAGATGATTGTGGCACATCCTGAACAGGTTTTTCAGCAACTGGTTGTGGAGATGGCTCTTTCTGCTGGGAGGAGAGTGTATCTTCTTTTGCTTTTGAATGGGAGGATTTTTCAGGGAGAACCAATTCCTGATCATGTTCCCAAAATCTGATTTCCATTTGTAGCCCACTAAGATCTGTGTCCAGTTGGGTGAACACAGCTCTATCATAATAGGCAGTTGGACCTACGGGATTGTAGTTGGATTTCAGCTCTTCAACCATTTTAGTCAGCTTTTTGACTCAAATCTGGTCAAAGAAATATTTTTACCTCTCCAATGCCTGGGCAATCGTAGCAGTTTTGACTATTTTCAACACAATCTCTTCAAGTTTAATAAAATTTTTCAGTTGGGATTTGCGCTTCAACTCTTTGGCAAAAATCTCAGTCCTGAACTTTTTCCAACTATCAAAAGACTTCAGTTTCGCTGTGGTAAATGCATTGACATGTTCCCAAACCAGGTCAAAGTGAGTTTGGATGGCATTAGATGGCCTTGGCTCTTCAACTAGCTTGCCTTTTCCTTTTTAAATTGTGAGAATGTGAGGAATATTCAAATCAGAATGAGTGGTGTCCACTGGTTCCCTCAATATAACGCCTTTAGATCTGGCCCGAGGCCAAATGGTAGGGCGATTTACATGAATCAAGGGAGCTCTTATTTTAGCGGGTGCCTCTTCTTCAGAAACTGAATCATCAGGTGGAACAACCTGCAAAGGTATAGCCTGAATAGGCTGTTGAGCAGCTGATTGAGTCAAGCTCTCAGTTGGAATGAATTTCACCGCTGTTATTGGTTTAGTTCTTTGCGTCCTCGGTCTCTTGACAAGCTTAGGAGGAGGAGTTTTCTCCGAATCTGATTCTCTGATAATCAGTTTTCGTTTTGCAGTCTTCAGTTGGGTAAAAGTTTTGGCCTTCTTGACTGGTGTTGGAGCAGGTGGTTGCGTCCCAACCTCCTGTTTGGTTTTTGGTGGCAAGATGTTCTTGGCAGTGAAGACCTTGAACTTTGATGATTTTCCAGCATTGTCAGCTACCAATCCCTTTAGTTTCAGAAGATAATTGATTGGAATGGCAAAGCCTCTTGATTGTTTGGTAGATTGAAGCATATTCCTTAGAATATTGAAGATAATGTGCCTCCAGTTAGCTTTCTTCTCTCCCATGATGATGGTCATCACTTGGAATTTCTCAAGAGTAAGGGCAGCATAAGAGCCTGCTTTAGCCAATATGCCCTTCGCCACAATGTCGGCTTATAACTGAACCTCGTGCTTCAGTTCCTTCTTAGGATCGGAAACTTTAATTTTCCGCCCATCAGCAGACAGCAAGGATTGAATTTCTTCAATGTCAGATGTTTTGGCTTCAGAGAAGTTGACGTACCCATCAGTTGGCAACGAGAAAATTTCTCCGAAGGTCTCTTCAGATAGGATCAACAGCTGACTATTGACAGTTACAGAGATACTTCCATCAGTAGTGACAAACCCCTTCATGTAGAATTCATTTACTTCCTTGGGGTAGATCTCCTGCGAAGATTGTCCCAAAAACATCCTGAGACCAGCAGATTCAATTTTCAGAAAGACGTTCTTAACATCAGCTTCTTGAACTGATAAAACTAAGTCAAAATCAATGGCCATAGCGTTCAACATGTGAGCTGGGATTTGATTCGCCATTTCGAAAAGTAAACTGATCTGAAATTCGTAAAAGATAAGCTTTGGAATTAGTATGCTCTTAGGAACTGATTGTATGCGTAAGAAAGAAAACTGAATTGAGGCGGGCATAGTACATTTGTTCGTGACTGTTCAAATTCGGGACACGTGTCAGTCCAAAAAAAATTTGAATAAAAATATGTGTACGTGTGCTGTAAGCGTGTGTGCAAAAAGTAAGCGGTTTAAAATAGGCCACGTTATGAAACTGCAGTCACGTTAGTTGATTTGGAATATAATAAGTTTTTTAATTTGTTAACTTATACGAGAAGATTTGTAAAATATCCAGCTGAACAATCAGTTGGGAGACTGATTCATTTCAGTTGAGAATTCACAAACAATTGTCCTCTCAGTTAACATTTTCAAAAACTGATATTCCCCCTTAATCGGTGCATAAAATAATTAAAGTGACGATATAAAATAAATTTAAGGGTCAGAAAGATTATCGTTTGCTGAAACGTTGACGGCCCTTCAGCTTCCATGAATTTCGGCTATAAATAGAAGTAACACGGTTAGTTTCAGTCATATTGGTGAAAATATTGAAGACAAAAAGAATGGCAGATACGAGTAGCTTGAGTGCTTCGCCGTTTGCTCTGGAGGCCAGGAAGGCTGTTATAGAAGATGAGGTCTTCTATAAGAGTCTTCACTACTGGAAAAAGTTACAGAAGCTTGAGTTCTTGTACAATACTGGGGAGGCTACCACTCCTGAACTGGTGGCAGAGATGAAAAAGTTGCGAGAGCACTTGAACATAGCTGTGTGGGTGGACGTCTTTAAGGATGGTCATCTCTATCAGCTAATGCTTCGAAAGGAACTGAAAATCCTTAAGAGCATAGCTGCTTCTCATAGCTTTGACAAGACATCTACCGGACCTTTATCCGCTTGGTTGAAAATGTGGATAATTGTTGTAGAGGAAAAATATGATGATGTAATCCGTGCAAACGTTTATGTTTGAATGAAGTATTTGTATGAGCTTAACTTTGTTTTTCTCTTTCCTGCAAATGATAAACTTCATCAGTTGTTATATATATGAATTGAGAACTTTAAACAGATGAACTGATGAAAGACTAACTTATATCAGTTGACTATGAACTGAAATCAGTTATGCATTAAGTAATAAATGACAAACTGATATCAGTTGATAATGAACAACTGATAAATAAGAAGCCTGGGTAAATGAGAAAAACGCTTCGGTTGACTCGAGACTCTTTAGCTTCTTCAACATTTAATGTCATATGTCTATAAAAAGGACGATAGAGATAAAATGTGATATAATAACAGTTCCATATGTCGGATTCAAGTAATTCTGATGCATGCAGCATTACGCATATTCAAGTTACCGAACAATTAAGTCCTTATTTAGAAGAGTTGCAGAAAACAATGGAGGAATATGTCTTGACGAAAGTGATGTCAACATGGTTCAAAATTCATGATTTGTAGAGGATAAGTAGTAGTGGTGCTGCTCCTTCTCGTGCTCAAGTAGCAAGAGCAAGAAAATACATTGATCGTTTTGAAGTCAGGCATGTTACAGACCTGGTTGATGACAATGTTCTGTTACATGCAATGTTATGGAAGGAATGACATGTAATTGAGAAGATTTCTACAACTGAATCATTTTCTAGAATCCGAATTTATGAGTTGAATAATTGGATTACAGGATGGCAAGATTCAGTTGGTTCTAAGTTATCTTCTGTACTATGGAATCGATTTTATTCTTAATAAAGTATCATTTCCAATTTGTTGTGTGTTCTGATTTTCTGCAAATAATTTTATTAGTAAAAAAGCATCAACAACAATTTTAAGACAAGTCAATTAAACCAAGAATATTGCGAAAGTAAGAAAACTTAGTCTCGGGTAATGGTTTGGTGAAAATGTCAGCTGCTTGTTGCTCAGTTGAAATATACTCCAGTCTGATGTACTTCTTCAAAGCATGATCTCTAATGAAGTGGTGCCTGACATCCATATGCTTGGTCCTTGAGTGAAGAACTGGATTATAGGTGATGGCAATTGTGCTCGTATTGTCACAAAATATGGGCGATTCATTTGTAATTACTCCATAATCTTTCAGTTGTTGCTGGATCCAGATCAGTTGTGCACAACAACTACCAGCAGCAATGTATTCTGCTTCAGTTGTTGAGGTAGCTATGGATGTCTGTTTTTTGTTGCACCAAGAGACCAGTCTGTCTCCTAGAAACTGACAAGATCCACTTGTACTTTTACGATCAAGCTTACATCCTGCATAATCTGCATCTGAATATCCAACTAAATTGAAAGTAGAGTCTTTAGAATACCATAACCCAACATTTTGTGTACCCTTAAGATATTTCAAAATTCTTTTAGCATCTGAGAAATGTGATTGCTTAGGATTTGCTTGAAATCTAGCACACATACAGACAGCAAATACAATATCAGGACGACTGGCAGTTAGGTACAACAATGAACCTATTAAACCTCGATATAATGTCGCCTCAACTGATATTCTCCCTTGATCAGTGTCCAATTTTACTGATGAGCTCATGGGAGTATTTGCAGCTGAACATGATTCCATGCCAAATTTCTTCAGCAGCTCCTTTGTATATTTAGTCTGACTGATGAATATACCAGTCTCCAGTTGCTTCACTTGCAGTCCAAGAAAGAATGTCAGTTCACCCATCATGCTCATTTCAAACTTATCCTGCATTAGCTTAGCAAACTTTTCGCATAATTTGGGGTTAGTTGACCCAAATATGATATCATCAACATAAATTTGAACTAATAAAATGTGATCATTCTTAGCAAATTTGAACAAGGTCTTATCAACTGATCCAACAGAAAAATCATGATCAGTTAGAAATTTTGAAAGAGTTTCGTACCAAGCTCTGGGAGCTTTTTTAAGGCCATATAAGGCTTTGTTCAAACGATATACATGATCAGAAAAGTTGTGATTTACAAAAGCTGGGGGTTGTTCAACATATACTTCCTCTTGTAGTTGACCTTTCAGAAATGCACTCTTTACATCCATCTGATATACCTTGAATTTCTTGTGTGATGCATAAGTAAGAAAAATTCTGATTGCTTCCAGTCTTGCTACTGGAGCATACGTCTCATCATAGTCAATTCTTTATTTTTGCCTATATCCTTGTGCCACTAATCTTGCTTTGTTGCGTACAACTGAACCATCCTCGTTCAGTTTATTTCTGTATACCCATTTTGTACCTATAATAGTTTTTGAAATTGGTCTTGGAACTAAGTTCCAGACGTTGTTATAAGTGAACTGATTTATCTCTTCTTGCATTGCATTTACCCAGTTAGGATCAGCAAGAGCTTCATCAGTTTTCTTCGGTTCTAGTTGTGAAACAAAAGCTGAATAGATAAATAAATTTAGCACTTGATTGCGAGTTCTTACTGGATCAGATGGATTTCCTATTACCATTTCAGGTGGATGTGATTTTCTCCATCTGTACTCAGTATTTGTTGTATCAGCAATTTCTTCAGTTGGTAACTGAACACAGTTTTCAGTCTCAGTTGGTGCTTCGTCAACTGGTATTTGAATGTTATCATTATGCTCTGTCAACTGATCATCAGCAACGACTTCCTGCACATCTGATTGGTCCAGTACTTCTGGTTCAGGTGTTTGAAGTATGTTTTGATAGCAATGACTTTCATTTTTGTCATCATCTTCCAAACTGATATCTTTAAGAGGATCAACTAGCTCAACTTGATCAGTTGGCTTATTAGTTAGTTCAGTTTCATCGAAATCAACATGAGCAGATTCTTCAACATTTAGGGTTTTCTTGTTGAAGACTCTATAGGCTATACTAACTGATGAGTATCCAAGAAATATTCCTTCTGCAGATTTAGCATCAAACGCTTTTAAATAATTTTTACCATTATCAAGAATAAAACATCTGCAGCCGAATATTTTGAAATAAGTAATTATACTTTTTCTTCCATGCCAGATCTCATATGGTGTTTTCATATGATTCTTATTAATCATTGATCTGTTCTGAGTATAACACGCAGTGTTTACTGCCTCTGCCCAAAATCTTTGAGAAATACCAGAATCAGCAAGCATTGTTCTGGCAGCTTCTTTAAGAGTCCGATTTCTTCTCTCAGCTACACCATTTTGCTGAGGAGTTCTGGCTGCTGAGACCTCATGCTTAATTCCAGCATTTTCTAGAAAATTTGAAAGAGTTTGATTGATGAATTCAGTTCCTCGATCATATCTGATTAGATCAATTCCAACTGATTTTTCATTTAAAAGTCTTTTGAAGAGCTTTATTAGTTGCGAAGCAGTATGGTCTTTAGATTTGAGAAAAATAACCCAAGTAAATCTTGAAAAATCATCTATGACTACCAAGGTGTATTTCATTCCTCCTAAGCTCATGACTGGTATAGGACCAAGGAGATCCATGTGCAACAGTTCTAAGCATCGGGATGAAGATTTACATCCCTTGTTTTTAAAAGAGGATCGTACTTGTTTACCATACTGACATGCTGAGCAAAGTTTTTCTTTTGAAAAGTCTATTTTGGGCAAACCAGTTACAAGTTCATGTTTACTCAGATAGGCAATGGATTTAAAGTTTAAATGATTTAGTCTCTTATGCCACAACCAGTTTTTAGATGATTTGGAAGCAATAAAACAAACTGGTGCATAAGTTTGATCATTCCAACTGACTTTATATGTGTTTCCACAACGTTTGCCAGTTAGTATGATTTCATCAGTTGAAGTTTTGACTAAACATGAGTTTTTGTCAAATTGTACTGAGAATCCACTGTCGCATAACTGACTGATGCTAATCAAGTTATACTTCAGGTTTTCTACTAATAGAACATCTTTAAAAGTAAAGTTACCATGGATAAGCTTACCCTTACCCACAGTTCTACCTTTGGAATTGTCCCCGAAACTGATGTTTGGACCAGTGTATTTGATCAGTTGGGATAACGCACTTGCATCTCCTGTCATATGTCGCGAGCATCCACTGTCCAAATACCATATTGAGTTCTTGTTTGTACCTGTTACCTGCAATCACACATATAATATAACTTGGTACCCATATCTATTTGGGTCCTGAACTGATTAGTCCCTTAGGAATCCACACTTGGATTAGTCTAACAGACTTTCCAGTAGCTGTATTCCAAATGGTTTTTCTCGGCTTTTGTGTGCTTGGTGTGTAGTGTACAGATGATACAATATTTGTTTTAGCTTTATTCAACTGATTGTTCAGTCTATATCTCTTCTGAACTGGCTTGCAGTTATAGTAATTGAAATAGCTATTCGAATAGTTCTTGTGAGACCTCTTTGATGACTGACTTTGTGAATCAGTTGAGAATTTTTGACTATAACCAATCCCATATCTTCTAGCCTTGTTCATATTCTCAGTAGGTTGCTCAATCAGTTTACTGGGCTCAATTTGTTCTTGTATCACTGCTGTTTTGACAAAATGAATGTATTTCCCTTTGTCTATTTTTGGCTTTGGTTGAGTATCATTTGGATATATTTCTCCTTGAGTGTTGAACCCTAAACCAGTTTTATCAGAAACTGATTTTTGTGAATTCTGCATCTCATTCAGTGCAGTAGATGACTTGTTCCAAGACTGAATGAGCTCAGTCTGTTTTGAGTTTTCAAGAATCAACTTCTGGATTAATGACTGATTTTTGTTTCTCTCTGCTTTTAACTCAGCAATTTCCCTTTTTAGACTCAACCCATCAACTGATTCATCAGTTTTTGTTTTATTGTCTGTGGGATCAGTTTGCTTTGCTTTGATTTTTTCAAATGATGATGCAAGCTTTTGATACTCATTTACCATGTCATGTAGTGTTAGAATGAGTTCTTCTCGTGTGAAATCAGTTGAGCTGAAATCAAATACCTGTTGGCTAGATGATTCTTCTTCTGCATCATTAGCCATTAAGCACTTGACTTCCTCATCATCACTAGAGCTGCATGAGCTTTCTGGTTCTGACTCCTCACTGTCAGTTTCTGCCCATTTAGATTTGTTTTCTTCAGCTAATAGTACCTCATGTTTCTTTCTGAAGGACTTCTTATCTTCCTTGTGTCTTCTTTTGTGCTCATATGATTTCTTTCTTCTATCAGTTGAGCCTTGACTGTCCTTCTTGGGTTTAGGACAGTCGGCCATAAAGTGACCTGATTTGCCACAGTTGTTGGAGGCATTTGATTCATCTTTGGAGTTGTTCCTTTGGTATGGCTTCTGGAGTTTCCTTGATTCTTTCTCATAAATCTTCCAAATTTTTCGATGAACAGTGACATAGCATCACTGCTCAACTGATCAGTAGTTTTCTCGACTGAACTGATTAGTTCAGTTCTGACAGCAGCTAGAGCAGTTGTGGCTGCAGGGGTAGATGGTTCTCCTTCTCTGGTCTGCAGCTCAAATTCATAAGCCTTTAAATCAGCAAAAAGATCATGAAGTTCAATCTGGTTCAGATCTTTGGACTCCCTCATATCCATGGTCTTGACATCCCATTCCTTGGGAAGACCTCTCATTACCTTCAGTGCAATCTCTTTGTTGGTATGCACTTTTCCAAGTGCATTTAACTCATTGATGATACTGCTTACTCTTTCATTATCCTCGTGCATTGATTCTCCTGCTTTCATTTTGATGTTATCAACCTTTTGAACAGCAACAGAAAGTTTATTTTCTTTGGTTTGATCATTTCTTTCGCACAGCTGGATCAGCTTTTCTCAAATTTCTTTGGCTGACTTACACATCTTTATTTTGCTGAAAGTTACTTTGTCCAGCGTTTTGTACAGAATGTCTTTAGCCACATTATCAAGATTTGTTTTTTTTTATCTTCAGTTGTCCATTCATCTCTGGGCTTTTCTATTCTTTATGGTGCCCCTTCTGTTATAGCAACTGCTGTATTTGTTTTTAGAATCTTCATGGGTCCATCGGTTATGACATACCACATGTCATCATCCTGTGCAGCTAAATGAGCCTGCATTCTGATTTTCCAATCATCAAATTCATCTCTGGAGAACATAGGAATTTTGTTGAATGAAATCATGCTAGCAAGTTTTATAGATCAAAAGTATTCAAGCACAAGATTCAACTGCTCTGATACCACTTGATAGGATCGATTAACGTAACAAGAGTGTTTAGAAGGGGGGGGTGAATAAACACTCACAATTAAAACTGATCTTTTCGAGTTTTGAGTTCAGTTTGGTGAGAAACTGATTCTCGGAATCTTGCTGGTCAATGACAATCAGTTAAACTGAAGTAGTTGCGGAAATTAACTGACTGAAAGATAGAATACAAAAATGAAATAAAATACACAAGGATTGTTTCTTAATGTTCGGAGATTTCAATTAATCCTCCGTCACCCCTTCTATCTCAAGGATAGGATTTTCACTAAAAGACTTTGATCGAATACAAGATTGGTACTGACCCACTTCAGTTTAGACTTATCACTGCCAAAAATTGAAACTCTTAGTATTACAAAATGTTCTCAGTGCGTAACTTATCTTAGCACTATCGAATTTAATGATTATTACAAAGTGCTAGTGAGCTCAGATTGTAGCCTTGACTGCTACGAATAAATCAAGTAAGGAAGAGCTGAAATTTTGACAGAGTAACAGCAAGCTTTTAATAGAGTGATCTGTATCTTCTCTTCTTCTTTTCAGCTGTTCTTCTGTCATATTTATAAGCTTCCCTTCCAACGGTAACTTGAGATATGTTTGAATCTTTGTATCCGTTGATTGCCACTTCATCATTCATTGGGCATTGTTTGCTTCATTTATTATAATGCGGAGTCTTAATTGCTTTAGCCGAAATGCGTTGCTCTAAGCTGTATTGATTGAAGTGCGACGTTTCATATTCAGTTGCAATCTGCTATGTCTCTTTGTCGGTCGAAGGTTCTTTCCCGAGACATGTTTAGTTGAAGGAAGCATACGACTGAATATATCAACTGATCGGTTTCCAACTAATCAGTTTAGATCTGCTGATTTCAGTTGTTAAGTCCAGTTTGCTGAATATAATTGTGCGCGTCAGTTGGTTGATCAGTTTGTCAAACTCCAGAATTGAGAGTTTGATTCATATTTTGTCAAACGCCGGAATTTCGTTTCCAACACGCCCGTATTTGAGAAATGCTTATACAGTCATTTAATCATTCAAGTATCGTAGACAAGAGAACTGAGAATATCTTATTCAATCACAACGAAACATAACTGAATAAAAATGATGTTTTATTTAAATAAATTTCCATGTATTTACATCTGAGTGCATACATCAGTTGAAAGGGAAAAATTGCTACAACAATAGCATATTTTAAACAACATCAGATATCAGGCCGTTTCTATGACGGAACTGGATATACCATCAGCTAGTTGTCTTGACTGCTTGAACTGCTGCATCAGTTGTGAGTTCAATTTGCTAGAGAAACGAGTTAAACTGCTTTGAGCTTGTCCTCTGTGCTCACCCAACTGGTCGAGCAGACTCTGACTAGGCTCTCGTGGAGTTCAGCTGGTGATTAAATCGACCGACATCCCAACATGGATGAGTTTCGTCTGAAGAACAGCTAACTTGGTAGGTTTGCAACTGAGTTCTTGTTCAGTGAGCAATTTAGATGTGCATCTTTGTAGATGATTCTCAGTTCCCTGCAGGCTGATTAAAGCCCCAAAGCTAGGAATCTAAAGAAGTGGCTGCAATGTTATTTGCAGAACCAATCCTCTCAACTCTTTGCTAAATAGCGACATATAAATATTTTCAAATAGTTTTGAAAATTGTATAAAATACTTTTAAATAGCTTTTAACACTATTTTAAAGTAACATATTTTTAAAACACAGTTTTCTTCAAATGTTCTTCTTAGAACAACCCGCTCTGATACCAATTGAAGGATCGAGTGTACTAGTGCCTTCGAAGGCATTTCAAACACTACATTCTCCAATGAGCTGCAATAGCTCGTGTTCTAAGAATATTAACACTGATGAATTAAATCGAGTTTGGTTTAAAATCAAGCGGAAGAAACTCGAAGTAATCTTTCGTGAAGAAGACTGTTATTAGAAAACATTTTAACTTATGTAAACTGAATAACTGAGAAAGACTAGATTAGTTTTTGCATTCTTCAGTTCAGTTATGGTGACAACTGAACTGACGGATGCTCTAACTGATCAAAACAATTTGAAAACATCAATTAATCAGTAAAATACACAAGATATGTTTATGGATGTTCGGAGACTTCAACTGCTCCTACGTCACCCCTTTTACCTCCACGGGTAGGTTCCACTAGAAGACTTTGATTTATACAACTCTTTGTACAAACCTACTCAGCTAGGACTTACACTATCGCCTAAACTGAACTCCTAGCTAGGATTGGAGACAGCACCTTGCAGCCAACACTTCTTTAACGTCTATGTGTCAAAGACTACATACACAAGTTTAACGTCTTTGTGCAAGACGGTATCTGAGTGGATTTGAGAGTGAGTGTGTGTGTGAGAGCTGAATAAGAATGTTCTCACATACTGAGGGAAAATGGCTTCTAAACTAAGCTGATACAATGATGAAGAATTCTCTCTGGGATTTAAATGCTTCTGAAAGCTGATATGCAACTGAGCGTGCCCTTTTCTGTTTTTCTTCTCAACTCTTTTCACTCTCGTATATGTCTCTTATTTGAGTCTTCATTGATCTTCTTTTTATATAGGCAGGAAAAAATGATCGTACAGTGAGACTCAATTATTGTATCCTTTGCATTTGAGTCGGCTCTTTGGACTTTGTGCTTCGACTTTATGACTGCCTTTCTAGAGCGTTTTGTCTTTTAATGCTCTAATGCAACGTCCATTATTGTCCTTTGACTGGACAATGGCTTTGTACCTTCACGCACAGCTGGAATCCATTTACTGTAAGCTTGTCTTGATCTACAACTGAAAGATTCTGACTGATGCTTTGAACTGATCAGCTGGACTGATCTTCAGTTGGGCTAGTGAAATCAAGTGACTCGTCAGTTGAACTGATTTTACTCCTTCAGTTGAACTGGTTAGCTGGGTTCTTCATCAGTTGGACACAAGGTTGGCCAGGCTTTTGAGATCTTCCTACTGAATCACCTATCAGTTTGGACAATCAACTGAACTGCTTGTTTGAAGAACCAGTTAGACTGATTTAGTCTCGGCAATCAGTTGGCATCTCCGATGGCTTCAGTTGTGGTTTCGTAAATTGATTAATTCAGTTTTAGCAGTCTGCGCACTAACGTAGATTATTAGAAACAAAATAATAAGTTTTGTTAGCATCAAAATCAAGATTGCAAACTTGTCAAGTTCCAAAAAGAACTGCTTTTAAAACACCTATAGGCACGACACCGTATAGGTTACTTTTTGGCAAGGCGTGTCATTTACCTGTTGAGTTAGAACATAGAGCGTATTGGGCAAGAAAAGCACGGAATCTTGATTTTTGCTCTTGCAGGTGAACACAGGTTGCTACAGTTGGACCGACTGGAAGAATTCAGAGGTCAAGCCTATGACCTGGCGTTGACCTACAAGTAGCGTACAAAGCAAGCACACGACAAACGCATATTGCTAAGGGAATTCAAAGAGGTGAAGCGGTGCTGCTATACAACTCCAAGTTGCGCCTGTTTCCTTGCAAACTTAAGTCAAGGTGGACGGCCCCATACATGATCACCAAGGTGTTCCCCTCGTGAGCAATAACTTTGAAAGATGGAAAAAATGAGCCGTTCACAGTTAATGCTCAACGACTGAAGCATTATTTGGGTGGCACAGTCGAGCCACAAATTGAAGTTGCTCGATTCCAAAATAATCAGAGCTGAGTGGAACCCCTAGTCCAGCTCTCGACTATAAATTGAGAACTAATTTCTTTCCATTCCTACTTGTTTCTAATTTTTTATTGTATTGAGTTGAGTCTTTAATTTAGATGTTGGTTGTTTTTATTGCTTTATCATTTTTTTAAAAAAAAATTAAGGGGAGTGTTCGCGACCGAGCGGTAAACACAGTGTAACTATTGGTTCTCTGCCTCTAGTGTCTTCTGTTGCTGAGGATCCATCAACCAGTTTTGTAGCATAAGAAGTCCCCAGCGAAGCAATCCATGTTTCGTCTGTAGCATTTGACACCACGGTTGATGCTTTAGACTCTGTAATCGATCAACCTCAGCCTTCCAAGTCTGCCAGAAAAACATCTTCTTCTCAACTGGCCTCCTTCAAGGCTAGAATACCCTCTTCATAAAATCTATTTGAACCCGAAGAAGAAGAATTTGTGGAAGAGAACAGCCAGAAGGAGATTTTGGATCGTCTAAATACTATGGATCAATCAATTCTTACCCTCAACCGGAAGCAATTTGATCTTAAGGAAGCCTTTCAATCCATGAAATCTGATCTCTCCAAGGAATTTCTTGTCTTGAATACAAGAATTACCCTCCGACAAGAAATGCATAATTCCTCGCATCTCAATATGTGTGTTGTGCGTTCAGGCCAAATGTCTAGACTTGAAGCACATGTTGACCAGCACATGGGTGCCCAAGGAGCACAAATTACTGAAATCATGCAATTCTTGATGCATGGTGTTGTCAAAAAGGGGGAAAGAGAGAGGGAGAAGGAACTTAATAAAGCATAAGAAGCGGTTAGGAAAAGGATTGCAGAGCATGCCAAAGAAGATGAAGCTAAACAGCTTGAAAAAAAACATAAAGGTTAATGTATTGTAATTGTTTAGCTGTTTTTATTGATGTTTTAATGCTTGTATTTTGTAATTTCATTCACTCAATGAAATATAATCTTTGTTTTATTTCGTTGTTTTAAAGTTTCTGTAAACTGGTGTATAGTTCTGCAGCTGGGTTTTGTCATCACCAAAAAGGGAGAAATTGTTAAGAAATTATTATTACACTAAAGTTTTGGTGATTGACAAAATCATAACTGAATCTAACTGTTTCAGAAAACGGCTGCAATCTTCTTTGTATAACAGGAACCATTTCAACCGTCTAGATTTCAAACGCTTGGTCTTCGACAGCTTGACCTTTCAACCGGATGTCCGCCTACAACTTGAAGAAGTTTCAATCATTAGAAGACTTTCAACCGGCTGTTCAAAGTCTTCAAACCGCTTCATTTTTAAGAGTCGTACATTGCTCACTTAATGAAAGACATTCTCCGACCGATTCAGGACTTCAATAGTTTTGCATTGCTACAAGTCAACCATGTCCTGCACCAGTCACGATAAAGATCTGGATTTATGTCACTATCCCAGAATAGAAAGATTACTTAAACATCCTACAAGCTTTGAGGGAACTAACAGTTACTAAAAAGGATGCTCGGCAGCAACTCTTTAAAAGAACGGGATTCCAAGATACACAAGCAAAGAGAACATTAAATATTTGCTGAAGAACATTCAAAATTTCTAATGATAGCTTCAACTAGTTGGCTGGCTTGTTAACAAGAAGCGGTTCGAAATGTAAGTGCTCGTGAAAGTAAAGACACATGATTTTTATGGGTGTTCGTAGATAAAACTCCTACGTCACCCCTTCTTCCTCTTTAGGAAGGATTCCACTAAAAAGATTTGGCTTTAAAAACTTATTGCAACAGCCCACTCCAATCAGCACTTATCAAGTGGTTTATATTCTAACCGTTCAAGAAAAACTTTCAACCGCCTAACAACGATTGAAAACAAATTTTGAAATCAAATATTTTTAAATAATTTATTCACCTCCTTCTAAACTCTTTCTCGATCCTAACAATTTCTTCATCAGAAGAATTTTTAATGTTTTCAAACTCTTATGTAAATTAAGTTATTTAAACTTTTCTTCTAGAAATTTTTCTAAATCAGAAACAGAAGACTTAAATTTAAAATCTTTTATTTCTAGAGAGGATTGAATATAAAAAGATGCAATAGAAACAATATTAGTTTCTGCTTTAGTTTGTACATGAACATCGGGTTTAATTTGATTGATAGCCATAACAATTTATCTATACGATCTTTTAGAGAAATAATTTCTTCTCCTATTATTGTAAGATACAGATTTGTATAATTTTGTTTTTCAAATATCTTATTTATATCTTTAACAGTTAATCAATAACATATCATTATCAAATAATTTTTAAAAGTAGTAAAATTTAAAACTTTATTATTTTTTATATAATAAAATATTGCTGAGGAGGATAAACATATTTTTGAATCTGTTCAAAAGAAAGTTTATAATTTCTTTCAAGAACAGAAATACAATCTATAACAAATGTTTTAAAAAATCAAGGAACAAAATTTATTAATTTATTTTGATTTTCACAGTACTTTTAAAATCCTGTAATTATATAATCAAATTCTTTTTCAGAGAAACTTTTAAAGTGCAAATCTCTGAAAGATTCTCATTTGGAATTATAAAATTCATGATTGATCATTGCTCTAGTACGAGATCTTTTTGTAAAATCAATTTTTGATTTATTATTCATTAAATAGTAAAATTCATTTATGAAACTGTATCACTTTTCCTAACTTTTTGAAAATTACTTTGATGTACTATATTATTTTGATTACTAATTAAATCTTCTACTGTATTTTTTAAAGAAGATTCTATGTCTTCTCTTATTTGAGAAGTAGAAGCTCCAGAAGTTTGAGGAATATCCATCATATAATCTAAATGTGAAATAAAAGAATGACTAGATATTGATCTAGCATAAACAGAAGATGATAATAATCTTCTTTGTTCATAATTAAACTATATTTGAACATATCCTTCTTTGGTGTGTATAACTTGTTGTAAATCTCTATTTATTATAGGATTTCTAGGAAAAGCTTGTTCAATCATCCAGTTTTCTGAAAATTCAATTTCTTCTCATTTTATAGATATACAAGTTGTAATATTAAATCTTCTAAATTAGTTTCTATTAGAATTGTTTCATTTAATTGTTTGTCAATTCTTTTACACATAGGATTTAGAGTGAATAATGGTTTATAATAAATACGATAATAGATACATATTACTTCTGTTCCAAGAGTATAATTATAACCATATATTTTAACATTTAATTTTAAAGAATCTAATATATTTATATCTGATAAAGATAAATATAAATTTAGATAAATATCAAAATATAATAGACCATGAAATAGATTAGATTGAATTATTCTCATTAGAGATTGTTTCCAATTTAAATTTGAATTTATGATTAAATAAGAAAATCATTATCTTCTTATAAATGCTATAATAATCCAAAAACAAGTGCATTGTTTATTTTATTTTATTGTAATTTTTTAAATTGAAAATTTTAAAATAAGATAATCTAAATTAAAAATTCAATTAATTTTATATTCTTCATCCTCTCCCTATGTTCAAACGATAGGGAATCACTATTTGCATTGAATTTGGGGGACATTTAAAAAAATGAGATTAAGTCATAAAAGATTTAAAAAACAATAACTCTGCTTTTTTTTAAAAAAAAAGAGTTGACTCTTGATTATTACATTAAACCTTAATAACACTTTTAACTTTATAAATTAACTGTTATCTTCTTTTTCTTCTCAGTAGACGCATTTCCACTTCTTCTCCCAAATTGAAAAAGGGCTCCCCAAATCTAAAACCTCATCTACCACATCTACTGCTTCCGCATTACATTAAATCCAACTTGATCACCGGTTGTTGCTCATTCATCAGATCTAGATCTAAATCTACTCCTACGTATCTTGCCCGATTCTTCTGTATTTGAAGACCAGTTAGTCTGTATTTGAAGAAAAAACACAGTAAGTTTTCTCCATTTTCTTTGAACCACATTCATTGTTTTTTTCATGTAGAAGAATTCATCTTGGTCGACCGAAATTAAGTCGGTCGACTGAGAAGTATTCTTCTTGGTCGACCGACTTAATTTCGGTCGACCAAGAAGAACTCTTCTTCTTGGTCGACTTAGAAGAATTATTCTATTTCGGCCAAGAAGAATTCTTCTTTTTGGTCGACCGCAATTAAGTCGATCGACCGAGAAGTATTCTTCTGGGTCGACCGACTTAATTTCGGTCGACCAAGAAATATTTCTTGGTCGACCAACAAATTTTGGGTCGACCTGGTGTGGTCACGCTTTTTTTATTATTATTAAAAAACTTTTTTCCATTCTAATTATCATATTTTTTATTTTTTGGTGAATTTTGTAGATATGCCAACAGTTATTCTTGTTCATTTCGATGAGAAATGAGAAGTGAGTGAGGAGCTGGTATATAAATAGAATCCAGGGCTCAATGCAAAGTTTGTTGCTATCCAGTTGAGGATGATATTTGTTATTTTGAAACTTTAAAAAGTGAACTATATAGAGCTGGGAAAATAGAAGATACAGTCAACTTGAGGATGAGTTATCTTCTAGATTTGCCATGCAACATTCAACCGATTTATATAGAGAATTACCATGATTTGAAAGCATATTTGTATCTTGGTTGTCCGAGAAGTAGGCCAGTGCTTCAAGTTAAAATTGAAGTTGTTGCTTCTTTTGACATTTTTTATAATGTGCACGGATACGGTATTGATGAAAATATTTGCAATTTTAACGAACATAGACATTTTGATGATAATTTTCAGTTGAATATTGTTTCTGTGGATCGTAATAATAGCAGTGACTTTTTCGATGAAGAACATAATGTGGATGCCATGCATGTGGATCATAGTAACACAGACGAGTTATGTGATGAAGCACGTAATGACGCAAATGAGGTCGAGGCAAATGTGGTTGCAAGTAATGACGCAAATTTGGTTGCGGATGTCGATATTGATAATGACACATTTTCATTTATGGATGGTTCAAACTTGTTTGTTGGTCAAGAATTTCCAAACCGAGAAGCGATGAAAAAAGAGATAATTAGAACAAGTTTGAAAGCTTGCTTTGAATTTGAGACGGTTAAAAGTAGCCAAAAAGTGTACGCCGTAAAATGTGTAGTGTCTGATTGTAAGTGAAGAATCTGGACCTCAAAGATTAAGAATGATTCACATGCATCTCTGTTCGGACATATTGAAATACACACACATGTGGTTTGACTGGGAGACGAAAGAGAATCTGTCGAGCGAGTTATGTTGTTGTTCGTGATATGTTGGTGGATAATTTCCAAAGTCATCCAGTGCCAATTGTACCAAAAGCGGTGATGGCGATGATGCGCAATAATATGAATGCTGATATATCATACTACAAGGCTTGGAAAGGGAAAGAACTAGCAGACAATATGTTGAAAGCTGATCCTACGAAGAATTTTACTCTATTGATTTGTTATTTGCACATGGTTGAGCAGATGAATCGAGGAAGCATAACAGAAATATTTGTCGACGAAAAAAATCGATTCAAGTATATGTTTCTTGCCTTTGGTGCATGCGTGAGAGGATATCGAAATATGCGGAAAGTTGTATTAATTGATGGTACGTGGTTGAAGGGCAAGTATAATGGTGTTTTACTGGTGGCATCGGCACAAGATGGAAATTATCACCAATATCCTTTGGCGTGGAGAATCGTAGATGTCGAGTCTACTTCTTCGTGGAGTTGGTTTTTAACGAAGTTGTTAGAAGTAGTACCAGATGAGGATGAACTGGTTATAATTTCTGACAGGCATCAGGGAATCATTAATGTGGTTTCTACTGTCTATAGAAATGCGCATCATGGTCATTGTACGTGGCATTTATCCCCAAACATGAAAACTAGATGCAAAAAGAAGGGTGCAACCGAAATGTTTTTGCACATTGCAAAAATTTATAAGCCTTTCGAGTTTGATATTGCATACAATGATTTTAGGAATAGATATCCTGAGGCAGCGCAATTTTTGGACGAGAGAGATTCACTTGATAGATGGAGTCGAGCATATTGTCCAAAGACCCGTTACAATATTATGACGACAAACGGGGTTGAGTCGATCAATGCTAGACTACTTGAAGAGAGGAAGCTGCCAATTATTGCACTCTTAGATTCTTTGCAGAAACTGACCTCATCTTGGTTTGCCCGATATCGCCACACATCAGTTGCAAGTAACACTAATTTGACCCCTACATCGATGGGATTCTTCGTAGCAAGTTCACTGATGCCCAGGGAATGCAAGTTTTTGAATTAGGACGTCTGGAGTTTGATGTTAGGAGCCGTGGACATTCGAACGTAGTGGACCTGTAATAAAAAAGATGCACATATTGAGTTTTTGATATTGATAGAATCCCATGTGCTCATACCATTACAGCCAGTTGGTTAGCCAAGATTGATATATATGATATGTGTTCAGAGTACTATTCTACAATGTCATGGTGTGTGGCTTACTCAGAGACTGTGTATCCTGTTCCGGAAGAAAATGAATGGCCATGCAACATTAATTTTCCATTGGTGTTGCCTCCTTTGTTAGAGAAGAGAGTTGGCAGCAGAAAACAAAACATAATTCCTTCAATCGGTGAATTCAGCAAAAGATAGAAGGCTGGAAGTTTGGGTCGATCGAAAAGCAAAGGGTCAACCCAAAGGCTGGAAGTTTGGGTCGACTTGTTACTTCTGGGTCGACCCAAAGGTGGGACTTTGTGTCGACCATTTGCATGAGGGTCGACCAAAAGGCTTGAGCTTTGGGTCGACCCTTGCAAGCTTGTGGGTCGACCAAAAGTTCTAGCCTTTGGGTCGACCCTCGACCCAAAAGCAAGCAAGGGTCGACCCAGAGTTCCAGCCTTTGGTCGATCCAAATTTTTTTTTATTGTGAAATTGAGATTCTTAATTGTCGAAAAGATGTAACATAATTGTGAAATTACGATTCATATTTTTAAAAATGTAACGTAATTGTGATTCTGTGATTCATAAGTTTTTAAAATATAACATAATTGTGAAATTACGATTTATATTTTCAAAAATGTAACGTTATTTTGATTCTGTTATTAATATGTTATAACATATAACATAATTGTGAAATTACGATGCATATTTTTTAAAATGTAATATAATTGTGAAATTACGATTCGTATTTTTTAAAATGTAACATAATTATGATTTTGTTATTCATATATTAAAACATATAATATAAATGTGAAATTACAATTCATATGTTTTTAAA
The DNA here is from genome assembly GCF_012295235.1 of Primulina huaijiensis. NCBI lineage: Eukaryota > Viridiplantae > Streptophyta > Magnoliopsida > Lamiales > Gesneriaceae > Primulina > Primulina huaijiensis. Next base: position 17,853,306 of record NC_133312.1, read on the forward strand.
ATGTAACATAATTGTGAAATTACGATTCATATTTTTTAAAATGTAACGTAATTGTGATTCTGTGATTCATAAGTTTTTGAAATATAACATCATTGTGAAATTACGATTCATATTTTAAAAAATGTAACTTTATTTTGATTCTGTGATTCATATGTTATAACATATAACATAATTGTGAAATTACGATGCATATTTTTAAAAATGTAATATAATTGTGAAATTATAATTTGTATTTTTTAAAATGTAACATAATTGTGATTATGTGATTTATATGTTAAAATGTAACATAATTGTGAAATTACGATTAAAACATGTAACATAAATATGAAATTACGATTCATATGTTTTTAAAATGTAACATAATTGTGAAATTACGATTCATATTTTTTAAAATGTAACGTAATTGTGATTCTGTGATTCATATATTTTTAAAATATAACATAATTGTGCAATTACGATTCATATTATAAAAAATATAACGTAATTGTGATTATGTGATTCATATATTAAAACATATAACATAAATGTGAAATTACTATTCATATTTCTTAAACTTTTTAAACCTTGAAACCCTAAACCTCAAAGCAACTCTGATCGACCCAGATATGAAGAGGGGTCGACCCAGATATGGGTCGATCAGATATGAACATGGGTCAACCCAAAAGCACCATGGTCCACCCAAATATTAACAAGGGTCGACTCAAAAGCACAGTGGTCTTTTTGCTCGACCCAAAAATCACTATGGTCGACCAAAAATCAACAGAGTCGACCCAAAGTTAGGCATATCGACCCACAATCAACATGGTCGACCCAAAAAGCAAGTAAAGTCGACCCAAACCAACAATAGAAAAAAAAAACAATGTCCAATAATTACATAAAACTGTCCAATACATCATAGCGATGTCCAATCATTAGCAAACATATTACAAGTTAAAAAAAATCTAAACTCAGATACTATTCTATCATCTAAAGTTAGTACTACTTGCGCACTCTTCCTTGACATAGAGTATCTAGCAACAGCTAACACAAATGCTCCTGAATCTTCATTGTGAAAAAACAAAAAAAAAAAAAGAGAAGTTATTATTTACTGTAATAATAATAAAAAGAATAATGAATTTATTATATTTTAAATAGAAATATGACAACATACTGATTAATCTTCGCTCTGAATTCATCGTGTAGCTTTATATGTCATGCCATCTCAGAGTGTGGGTTGTTCCCAACAATGGATAGCAGACGAGCAACGTTTATAAGTATAGGCTCTATGTCCTCATTCAAAGCTTTGACGTTGGGGTCGTGCCTCCGCTGCAAGTCAAAAATACTGCACTTATTCACCCCTATCACGCGTTTTAACAAAAACCAGTGCCCATCTCTATGGACAGATATGAGAATTCTTCGTGCCTTTTCCCACGAGTGGCAGGGCCATTCTGGATCAATACCTTTCACTATCCCCACCAGATTTGCGTTGACAAATTTGTCTTGATCTTCAGCCAATACCGACATCGAAGTGTAGAAATGCCTATCCATCAACGACACATCTAGGGACATCACTTCAGGACATCGGATATGCATCTCAAGCAATCCCCGAAGAGCTTCGTCCATGTGCTGCATTCGACAGAAGAATTGGTTTTCAAAGTTTAAAGATAAGTATGAATGCTGATACACAGGAGTTGTAAATGCTTACAGAGACAGTGACACTCGAGTTCGCGATCGCCATGGGCCCGTAGAACGTCTTCCCATATTCGTTGTAAAAGCCTTTAATCTTACTCGGTGAACGCACGAGCATCGAAGCCCTAACTTGCGCCATCGAGATGTTTACCTTCAAAGTCACGCTCTCCGCAAGTGGCCTCATACCGTCATCTATAACTGCCTAAAACAGACGGTTAGCTGCGTAAATTGATAATTATAACAACTTTAATGCAAATAGGAAAAGATAAAATGTCGTGAACTAACCTCTCGACGTGCTCGCCTTGCCAACTGCCATAGCCGCATCAGAAGTTACCTGGATATCTAAAACAAAAAGTTTGTTGAGTAATATACTATACAAAAATATATAATCAAAAAAGTGCATTGAGTAATATGCTCGCCTTCGGAGGATTCCTTTGTTATGACTGGAAGCCTAGGCTCAAATCTCGGTTGTTGCAGTGCTTGGCTACTACTGCCAATTTCTCTAGCCAGATTATCATCCATGCCTAACAACATACATCAAACAAATTAATATTAGAATGACAATTCTAATAAATCAATCTATTACGTAAACATAAATATTATTAATAAAATTAACTCATCAAAATATGTCTCGGATGATTTCTTCTTCTGCCCTCTACTATAGACTATGATATAATCTCTCTCATGATGCACTGGCATGTGAGACCTCATCTCAGCAAAACCAGCTCTAATCTGTTCAGTCAAACTCGATCTCAACTCATCGAGACCAAGATTCATAGTCGATTTCAAGTCATCGATAGCCAGATTTATATTCCTGATACACGCCCTGGTCTTAATAAATCCTGTTGTCATCTGAAGACGCATAGACGTAACGGTATCCTCCAATTCTGTCAACCGCCTCTCGAAAAGATGCTCCAAGGGAGATGGGCGGTGGGAAGGATTGAATCCAAAGTGGACTCTAGGACCCGTACACATGGGAGCACTGGTGCTAGAGCTGGATCTACTGACATCACCAGAACGGGTGCCGGAAACATCCGGAGATGAATGTGCAGAAGGCGTGTGCTGGACTGAGGGAGACTCTAGATGGTGCTCGCTACATATGACTGTCTGACCCTGCCTCTAGAGCTCGAGTACCCGAGTGGTGACCGCATCGAGCGCAGAATCAACAAAAATCCCGGTCGTATAATACGGTGAAACGAGCTCCTCAGGAGTAGGAGTCAAACATCCAAGACAATCTTACATTTAATTAATAACGTATCAGATTAATTAAAAATTAAGTCCACAGTTATTATATCAAATCAATTCATATTACTTACATCTATAACACAGTCACCAAAGGCTGCAGTGACATCAACCGTAGATGGGGCATGGTTTGATGGCCACGTGTTAGTCACCCACTGAAACATCCTGGGCAACATCAAACCGTCCACATCTCTTCTCTTTGCAAACTTTTGTGCCACGCTCGGATAATATTCATAAGCGAAGATCTGTAACATAAATTTCAAACAATGTTATTAGTAAAAATAAAGATAACAAATCTAATTTTAACATTCAAAAAATAATATACCTGCAGAGACAACACAAAACCACCGACAAGGAATCTGCCATCAACTTCTTTCCGACCATGTGCCTCGGTGAGGTAATTATATCGCCCTAAAGGTCCTTCTTCAAACATCGGACCACATCACGAAAGGCTACTTTACCCCACGGATAGTTGTTAAACCTATCCAAATCTTCTATAAGCCTCAGGTATTTAGGGTTGATCTTATTCGTTTTTTTCCTAGTCCCTTCACCGAACACAAAACAACAGAAATAAAGATTAGCCATCTTTAAGTTCTCCACGTCTACATCAGTCTCATTTTGCACTTGGACATTCTTCTTTGCCTCCAAATCACTCAAAACTATCTCAGACTTACCGGCAAAGTGTCTGGAGCCAAAGACACCTCCCTTTGATACATCTACAGGCTCTGTAGCACAATCGAGGCCAGTTATTAAACAATACTCTAACAAAGAAAATCTAACTGGCCTCTTGCGCACCACCATCCAAAACTCATCACTACCCGTGTCAACTGTCTGATTACTCATCAAATACCACATAATTTGACTAGAAATATTAAAATCTCTATGATACATAACCAAATTACCAAAAGGAGACTGCTCGAAAAAAAGGGCTCTCTCGTCGTTGTTGAGGTTGTGATAAATCTTCTCGGCAATCTTTTTATATCTTGATTCGAGTGTCTACTTGCAGCAAAAAATTGCATCCATGCTTAGTTTTCTCGGCAAATATACCTGTTTCAGATACAAATATATTAGAATAATACAATTTGTGTGGATGTTATTCAGTCGACTTAAAAACATTGAGTAGCGTGGGTCGACCCACGCTTGGTCGACCAAGCCACTTTCTTCCTCAACACACGCACGCAGTGGTTCGACCCTTTCTTCCTCAACACGACGCATGTAGAATCAAATAACCAAATAAAAGTGAACATACCATATTTTCGTTAGCCATTTCTCGAATGCGTAACAAAAATCAAGATTCGATTGTTGAAGAAGGGTTGCGTCGATTGAGAAGATTTCTGTGTCGACGGGGAATTAAGTTTACGGTAGAAGGGGGAATCCAAAAAGTGAAGTGAAGGTTCGCTTAATCAATTTTAAACGTATTAATACTTAAAAATAAAAAAACATTTATGTAAATTGACATTTAGATTTTTTTTTAATAAGTCCCGAAGTCCTCCCCCTTCCCAAAATTTCCCTAAATTTGGTTGGTTTGACTTTCAGATTCCATCGACTTCTTCACTCTCCAGTCAACACCTGCCCACCAATGGCGGCCTCAGCTCTCAGCATGAACCTCAACCTTAACGGCGTCGCCCCGCCGCGTTTCTCCCTACTTTCTTACGCCCTAAGCGCCAAAATAGGAACAGTTCACAATCATTTCATTGACCCGAATCTCCCCTTCTCATCTTCAGCTTCGATTTGCATCGGCAGCAGAACGACACATATGAGTCGGCCCATGCCGGCGGGAGCAACCGGGTCGTTTCGGGTCCCGGACTCAAGCTCACTCGCGTTCGACGTAGTCGTCGTTGGAGCGGGTATAATCGGGCTGACCATCGCCCGCCATTTCCTCCTCCACTCAAATCTCTCTGTGGCCCTAGTCGACGCGGCGGTTCCATGTGCCGGTGCCACCGGTGCAGGTAACTTTACGTTGATTGTTTGATATTTGCTTATTTTATATAAAAATTCAGGTATATTTTTTTTTGAAATTCTATTTGTTTGTTGATGTCATCATTTATGATATAATATATTCTGAAAAGTGTTTTTTTTTTAATCTAACGTTTATTTAACTACTTGGTGGATTTAAGCCTTGATATACTAAAATCTGCTTCAAAGTTGTTATGTATAATTGAAGTTTATTATACGATAATATTCTGAAGAAGATGAAATCTCATTTCTGTTATTCATCGACGAGTACAGCAGCATCTAAATATACAAATCAAGACATGACAACCTAATCTAATATATCCAAAGTTTTAAAATTAAAACCAGTGATGAAAGTTATCTAACAATTTAAATGCCTACCATTATCCTATTTTCGGATATTCAGCACTTACCCTGAAGTTGGGTGGTATATATAATGCCCAACTTGGACATCAAGTCTTCAAATGTAGGTCGGAACAGGGCATTTGTTAGGATGTCTGCATCTTCTGACTGGCTAGGAACGTAGCTGAGTTTCAAGGTCCACTTCTCAATCTTTTCACTTATGACATGACGATCTACCTCAACATGTTTGGTTCGATCATGATATACTGGATTCTTGACAATACTTATTGCAACTTGATTGTCACACTTTAGTTCCACTGTTTGATGACCTTCCAATCTCAATTCAGTTAGCAATCTTTGAAGCCATATGCCTTCGCAAATCCCATTAGCCAAAATTCGAAATTACGCTTCTGCACTAGTTCTTGTCACAGCAGTTTGCTTCTTGCTACGTCATGTTACTAGGTGAACCCATACAAACAAGCAATACCTAGATGGGGATCATCTGTCAGTTGGAGCACCTGTCCAGTTAGCATCATTATATAATTGTATATTTCTAGTGGTAGTTTTGCATAAACATAATCTTTTTCAATGAGACCCTTTTAGGTATTTCAATACTCGGAAAACAACCTCCATCTTTTCCTCTGTTGGATTGTTCATGAATTGGCTTATGACCTCTACAAAAATTCAATGTCGGGTCTTGTGTGGGAATGATATATCAGCTTGCCTACTAATCTCTGATATCTTCCTATGGCAACTGGTGGACTCTCTTCCTTAATTCCAATTTTTATATTTGGGTCCGTAGATGTATCGACAGGCTTGCACCCCGATATCCTTGTTTCTTTCAAGAGATCCAACACATATTTTCTTTGTGAAAACAGAATTCTTTGCCTAGATCTGGCCATTTTCATTCCCAGAAAATATTTCAAAGGCCCTAAGTTCTTCATCTCGAATTTTTTTAAGAGCAACTATTTTATATGAGTGATTTCCTCCTCATGGTTCCCAGTGATAACAATATCGTCAACATATATGATTATGAGAAAGATCCTATCTTCATTGGAGTGTTTGACAAACATTGTGGGCTGATTGGCACTGCATGTATCCGTCTCCTTCCAAAACTTTGCCGAACCTATGAAATCAGACTCGAGGAGATTGCTTAGACCATAGAGTGATTTCTTCAACCTACATACTTTGTTGACAGTGGGGTTTGAAACAAATCTCGGAGGTATCTCCATGCAGACTGCTTGTTCCAGATCTCCATTCACGAGGCATTTTAACATTGAGCTGACATAGGGGCCAGTCCAAATTTGCAGCGATGGATAGAAGTACACAGACCGTATTGAGCAAGGCTACAAGTGCAAAGCTTTCTTGATAATTAATCTCATATGCTTGGGTATATCATTTTGCTACTAATCGTGCTTTAAATCGTTCAATACTTCTATCGGCCTTATGCTTGTATGTGAACTTGGTCTCTTGCATTGTGATTAGGTTTAGTATTTGAACTTGGTCTCATTTTTAGGGCAGGGTTACATTTGGAGGGTTCACAAGATACCTGGGAGTGAGAAATGGGAGCTAGCAATTAGAAGCCACCAACTGTGGGAAGCTCTAGCTGTGAGTATTCAAAGTCAGGGCATGGATCCTTTACAGGAACTTGGATGGAAGAAGACAGGTAGTACTAAATGATGAGTTTCTGGGAGTTTTTTTTTATTCTGTCATTGCATGAATATTTTTTTATATGCGAATCCGGTTACATAGAATAGATATGCCTCTGTAATTTTATTAACATTTTATTTTACTAGCTCGTTATTGCTTATATTGAATTCTATGCCCTATTGTTGGAGTTGTGCATCTAACTTTTTCTGTGTTTTTTTTACGCATAAAATATTTCCTCTGTTTGTTGCATAGTTTTTTTATGGAGATTAATCCAGTATCTTTACATTACATGTAGCTAGACTGTTAAAAACGTTGAATGCGTTCACAGAAGAATGAATTTCTCCGTGATGATAATATGTGATTATCCTACGATATGTTTTCCTCCAAAGGAATACCTGTTTGGTAATACATGTCATGCAATATACTTGATGAGATAGTCGTGGTTACAAATGTTCAAGTTTTTCTACTTGTGGATGATTCTTCTCTTTGTAATTTCTAGGCACCTCATAACTTTCGTACAAAGTTTAAGTACTTTTGAGGTGTTATTAAAATTATTGATTACTTTTTGTTTAAAGGAAGCTTGCTAGTTGGTAGAACTGCAGAGGACTGTTCTGTGTTGAGGAGGAAGGTGGAGAAGCTAAAGGATGCTGGCTTGGGGGCCGAGTTCTTGTCTAGCGATGATTTACAGACAGAGGAACCTGCTCTTGATCTTGGAGAGGAATGTGGTGCAGCTTTTATGCCAGATGACTGCCAACTAGATGCTCGGCATGCCGTTGCTTTTATTGAGAAGGTTGCAATTCATTTGTCCTCCTTTAAGCGACTATGGCATCTCAAGTCATACTCTAAAAAAATTTGTGCTTCATTCATATAATGCTTATAGATTCATTTGATAGGGTAACAGATATTATGCTGCACATGGAAGATATGCTGAGTTTTATTACGAGCCGGTGACCAGTTTTCTGAGGTCTGGCAGTTATCTATTCAAGCTATCATGTATACTTTTGTTTTCGATCTTGACTAGATTAACAACGCATTTTAGGAAATTCTTTGAGTATGTGTGACGGGTATGCATAGACTAGTGCGAGACACCATAAGAATTCTATTATAATTAAATTTAGGTCCCAGAGTAGTGGAGAGATTGAAGCAGTTCAGACTTCCAAGAATACTCTGTTCAGTAAAAAAGCTGTCGTCATGGCAACAGGCTGTTGGACTGGTTCTTTGATACACGAGGTTTTGAAGAATTCAGAAATTTTAATGAATTTCCCAGTAAAGCCTCGGAAGGTGAGACTTCGTGTGTAAGTTTAATGTTTAATTTGCTTTGTCATGTTCCAGTCATGTTTTACTCAGATACTTGAAGTTTCAGTATATACAGAATACAGTATGTCGTCCTGGAACCTCTATCTTGCTTCCTATTATTTGCTTTTTTTCAAAGTCTAATTACCCTGACATGGAATTGAGAAGGTATATTGTATTAATATCCAGATTAAATTATTTTTATGGGAATAAACGAAACTGCTCGATGCTTTGTGATTCACGCGACAGGGTCATCTGCTCGTTCTCGAGAATTTCAAGTCCTTAAATCTGAATCATGGGCTAATGGAGGTGGGGTATGGCAATCATGAATCGGCAACCATAAGATCTGCAAAATCAGAATCAGAGATCGGATATGATGCAAACACTTCCTCTATTTCAATGACAGCCACCATGGACATGTCAGGAAGGCTTGTTCTTGGTAGTTCTGAAACTTTTAAGTTTTCTTTTACCCCCTTCGTCCTTCAGCCATCATCAAACTCATATGAGTTGCACTTTATGGAACTAACTGCGACAACTCACTAAAAGGATTTGTGTAGTGCTCCATTCGCTGTCTGGTCTGGCTGCGAAGAAATAACTGGAGTTGCTTACTTATGCTTTCCTTAATCTGCTCTGTTCTTGTAGGAAGCAGCCGTCAGCTTGTCGGATTCAGCACAGAAGTTGATGAATCTATTATTGATCGGATATGGGAAAGGGCAAGAGAATTCTTTCCCACATTAACAAAAATGTCACTTAGAGATTTGAGTAAAAGCCGAGAAGTAAGAGTTGGACTGAGACCTTATAGTAAGTATTCGATGAACAAAACTTTTCATTATTACCTCATATATGTCAGTATTTTAAGTTATTTCCAAGTGATCTACCCTGTTATTGTTTATTGTACCAGTGCCTGGTGGAAAGCCGGTGCTTGGACCTGTGCCTGGATTGTCTAACTTGTTTATTGCTGCTGGACATGAAGGAGAAGGACTCTCATTGGTAACTATCCTGTTCGTACTCCAATGTTTCTTGCATCGCAAGATTCGATTATCCCAGACTTTCTTTACACTTGATTGATCAATTGCCGTTTTACGAGTAGTTGTACACATAGTGGTAGTCTCACAGGGAAAATTGCTTTGACTCTTACAGGCTTTGGGGACAGCGGAAATGATTGTGGACATGGTGTTGGAGAATCCTCCAAAAGTCAATCCAGCACCATTTTCTGCGAGTGTTTTAAGTTCCTCGTAAATTTCTGTACTGTTTCTCCCACGAATGAATCATTTAATTGTCTTATTTTGTTTGTAAATCACTGCTTCCCGTTCAGCATAGCGAATTCGGTTGAGAATTACAGAAATATTGATTCAAAAAAATGAAGTCTTTTTCTCTCAATCTGTTAGTTATTTTACGTATTTGCCTGGTGATCTGGCTTCAAATGGGCTTGTGTTGAATCATTTATCCATTTTGGTGGTTGCTGCTGGCTTGAGCATAGTTCATCATCCGCCTCTGGTTTGAGGCATTTCTTATTTAAAAATTTCATATCCATTTTGATTGTTTAAATGTTTTCTATATATATATATATATAGAAAATTAAATTCGTCTTCTTTCAATTTATAAAATTAACGAATAACTATATTTCAAACATATTTCAATATTGATGTTATTTCATACATAGGTTCTCCAATTAATCCCTTTGATCCAAATCAGATAACAGACCAATCCAAAAAATATTTTCTTAATTTCAATAACCCAACAAATTCTATATTTCTAGTTGTCATCCTATAAAAACTAATGAGATGGCACACGTTGCGCATATGTATAATATTATTGATCGATAAGATAGTGTAGATAAGTAAATATATTTTTCGAAAAATAAAACCTAGATACATTACATTCTCCAATGTAATATTTTTACACATTTAGCAAAAAAAAAAAAAAAAATTGCTCAATAGTATCCTTATATTTAATTTAATTTAAATCTAATAGGACATCTCCAACCCTGGGCTATTTTGGTGCATGGTTTTATTCTCCAACGGGGAAATAACATTCCTCACTTTGCACCAAATTTTGTGCATTATTTAGTATTTAATTATTAAAAATAATCAATAAATAATTTAATTTAGTATATAATAATATAATATANACACACAAATTTAACTATAGTTATATTATTAAATTTATAAATTTATGTCTAATTCTTTATTTTATTCTTGTTCTTACTTAGTTTTAAGAATTAGAAATGAATAATGAATAATTTAACTTAATAAATAATAAACTAACATAATTTATAATATGTAATTTATATGAATTTTTAAATAATTTTAAAATATTTATTTAATGAAATAATTAAATCAAAATTTTAAATATTATTACAATTATATTTATTAATAATATAACATTTTTTATATCATATAAATATTAATATAATTATATAAATAAATTTAAAATATATATTAAATAAATGATAAGAAATAATATAAAAGAAAAATAAAAAATACTCTGAGAATAATTTTTTTGTTGTAAAATTTCAAGTAAATAGGCTGAGATAGATATTGTATTTGAATAGAAATTGCACTATTTTTTTATAAATTTGCACAAAAATATATTTTGGTTTGAATATTATGCAGAATAAAATATGAAATGCCTCCAGACTTGCAAGTTCCAATGAACAAGTTAGGTAGTCATCGACCTTAGACAGTACGTACTAATGGCAAATAACTAGAGAAATGAGTCACTCAACTAAAATCATTAATAACCTTTATTAGGTTTTTAAAAGGCTATTTTCATGTATTAAATATTCCCAAGAGGACTACTGATATTTTGAAACCCCCGCAATCAAATAATATTATGTATATCAATTTTTCAATTTTATATATATGAAATCATTTATTCATTTGCATAACAAAAATTTACGGATTTATTAAATATTATGTACATGCAATATTTAACTTATCTCTTACTATTTGATAAAACACGACAGTCCTTATAGCAGTAACAAAAAACAAATAATAAATAACCCTAACTTATTAGTAGTTTTTGAACTTTTCAATAATGACATTCAACGTTTACTGTCTTCGATATTCGAAAAATAATCCAAACGTTCAAACCCTTGGGGCAGACTTCAACCGGAAGGTACTAGACGGACTAACGACAAGCGAGATAAAGAAACCACTCACAGGAAAATTGTCCAAACGTTCAAACCCTTGCATTCGCGGCCCATGTATAACCATGTAATTAGCATAGATAAAGTGTAGAGGCCTAGAAATCCTTACTTGAAGAATTTGCGGAAAAATTAAAAATTTTCTTTTTAAATAAATAAAATTGCCTCATAATTGAACTGATAAATAAAGTTTGATGTTCAAAGTGGCAGCGGAAGAAATTAACATTTTTCGAAACAACAGTTAAAAATTTATCCACCAATATATAAAAATGACTTAGCAATCAAATAATAATAAATGCTGAACTGAGGTCCTCGGGTCCTACTACTGCCGACTTGAGCTGGCTCATTGGTCCCCGCCCTCGATCCCGATATCATCAGTACCTACAACAATCAAGTCTAGTGAGTCTAAAGACTCAACATGCACATATCGTAAATAACGAGTAAGTAATATAGTAAGATTTGCATGGGATAAAATATCATGTCATGAAACATACTGAAAATAACTTGTCCTGAGCAATTATAATACGTGCATAGCTGAACTGAAAATCATAGTAAAAATGTTTGCTCCTTGGAGCCCTGTACTGAAATAGCTGTATATAATTTCCGGTGAGATTATGGTCTATGCAAGTGGTCCCTGAACTGAACTGAACTGAACTGACCGGTAACTGGCGACCGGGCCGGTAACTGGCGACCGGACTTAATAATGTATGTCTGATCAGACTACTGCCACAGTATACTGGGTGAAACAACTGAACTGACCGGTAACTGGCGACCGGGCCGGTAACTGGCGACCGGACTTAAGCATGATAGTAAAGTGACCACAAGCAATATCGCATAAATCTCAAAATTTGTATTTTTGCACGTAATATAATTAAATAACTGAATTAAATATCCTGTACCCATTTTACTGCTTGGATTGGATCGCTCCCAGGCTCGCTGCAACCTAAATATGCCATGAAAAATATGCAATAGATTTATGGGACCAAACTATACAATAACCTTCAAAAATGTGACAATTACGCCTACTGACTTCGTATTTAATCATGACTCCGAACCAGCCCGAACCAACGCTGAACCAGCGTATAGTCATGATTAAAATACGCTTAAAATTATGAATTTATGCTCCTAAAATGGTGAGGGTCGAAATCTAGGTGAATGGAGGCCAAAACATGAAAAGCTCTTTCGAGAGTCAATTTGGCGCATCGCACCGTAAATTCTCGTACGACTTCAAAAATGATCCAAATCACAAACGGCCAAAAAGGTGACCTTCTTAACTTGATGAGGCACTGTCCAGTCCAAGGCCATAGGCTAAAAGCCAACCAAATACTCAAACGACGCCTCTGAATCGCGACATGCTTGCTGTCAAGAAAATTATAGCAGCTGCGTCTCTCTTTTGTTGGGTCGTTTTCGAGACTACCGGCCATTGGGGCTTGAACTACCGACCAGAGACTCTTACCAACATCCCAAGGAATGATTTGAACCATGGCTAAGGGCCCTAGGCCAGCCACAATTTGCATCATACCAGAAACAACTCAAGGAGTTTACCCGAGAGCACCTTTGCGCGCGTGAGGGGTGTTTTGCTTTGTTTGTTGTCTCGTGTCGTTCCAGTGGCCATTTCATTGACCATGGCACGATCTAGACATCTTGGGGTATGGTATGAACCGTGGCTAATGGCCATAGGCCAAACCAGATCCACACCATCCCACCAACAATTGAAACACAAGTGCCGTCAAATGAAGGGGCCAAAAGGGAGGGGGCTGTTCTTGTTCTTTTAATTTAAAAACCGATTAACCATGGACCAAGCCACCAAAAGGGCGACTTAGTCACTTCTTAGACATGCTAGGGAAGTGATCTAACCATGGCTACAGGCCCCTGGGGCAGCCAAGATCAGATCCTTTCCCCTTGACAGCAAAACTGAAATTTCGAAGCACAAAATGGCAGCGGTGGAAAGCTGCTGTCATTTTCGGGTTTCATCATGCATGGAGCTGGTTTGAATGGACCAACATGGTTCTAATGCATCCTGTTACGTGTCTAGATGTCGCCTTGGGAGCCTGGAGTCGAACCATAACCTGAAACCCACAAAACAATGCAACCCGTGAACTGCACAATGAAGGGCCGAAATCTGCATGTACATTTTTTTTTAAAATTTCTTGGTGTGTTTCGGTTTTTGCATATAAAAGGTGATCATGTAATGTTAAATAAATGAGAATAGGACTTGATTGAGGTTTGAAAGAAATAAAGACATGCCTTTGTTTCGTTTGAATGAAAAACGAAAGAATACGGCGACTTGGCGCGGAGGAGACGAAGTTGCTTCTCTTGTTTTCTTTCTTGTTTTTTTTTTCCTCCTTATTTTTACCCTAGGCTCTCACGGTTTTCAGTGCTGAAGGAGGCTGGAATTTTTTTTTTTTTCGAGATTATGGAGTGGGAGGGAGTCTAGGAAATTAAATGGGAAGGTACAAGATAAAGGGAAGGGAAAATATTCTTTCTATCTACTAGTTTGAGTGATAAGGAAAAGAATGATATCAAAGATTTTTCTTGGGGATACTAGAGGTGTATATGGGCGACTTTAAGGTCTAGGTGCAAAGGTAGGATTGGTTTAATTAAATCTTGGTAGTGATTTAAAAGTTGGAAAGGATAAATCTATCTAGAATAGTTAAGGGGATAAATAAAGAATGAGTTGAAATAAAAATCACAATTAAATCTTTAAAAAAAAGGAGCATGGCCGATTTTTTTTTATCTAGCTAGGTGGGGTGGGATCTTGCTCAATTAATTATCATAGAAGATTTGTGGTGATATAATTATTTCCCAATAAAAATGGATAGGAAAACTATTAATTGAATGGGTTGCCAACTAAAATTTTAAATTAAATCCTTGGGGTCGAAAATTACAATAAAAGTGGAGGAAGAATATTTCTTAAATATTGAACTTTAAATCTTTAGTGTTTTATCTACTCATTAAATATTTTAAAGAATTAAGGAATTAATTATTGGACTCAATTTACTACTTATCTCAACTTATTTAAATAATTCTTTAAACTTCTTTTACAATGAATTTACTTATTATTTATCTTAAATAAATTTCAGGAAATGTTTTCTTAACATTAAATTTTATCTCTTCATTCCAACTCCGGTCCGGCCTCACTTAAAGAACTGAAAAGAATAAAATTTACACTAATGAATAAAATAATTAACTTCAAAGAAAGCATTTAAATATTCATGCATTGAAGTCAATTTAATTTAAAATACTAGAATTATGCATGGCTTATACGTAGTCTAATTACGGGTTCTACATAAAGTCCTTGATTATACTTTAATACAAATGAATCGTAATTCGATCTTGAAACTCATTTGTAAACATTGTATATTCTAAATTCGTTCCTAGTCGATTCAACTGCCTAAAATAAGGATAAAGGCCGCTTGAGCTTGATACTAACATCTGTCATATTGTGTGCCGTGTTTCATGGCAAGGGCTTAGAGTTGTCTAATCATGCAGATGGGTAATCATACGATGATTGTACCGAACAAGCCTCCTCGAGCTTCCAAGTGGTTATCATTCATTGAGAGGAAAAGTCCGTGGTTGTGATTGTACATGGTTAGTCCTTACGACCCGGGACAACACTAAGGCTTTACATACTAGGATTGTACTTTGACTCGTTTACCGATTCCGCGAGGGTCACAAGGTGGTGAGTTTGGGTGCAATTGCGAAATGTGTAGGAGCCAGTGCATTGTAGTCGGAGATTCACCGCTCATCTACTGGTATGGATATCCTATGTGATGTAATAAAATAATAGTGCATGAAATTTGTGGTCAGAGTGTGAGATGTACATTAGAAAAAAAGTTCTCTAGTTGTGCATGCGATGACACTATGAATATTTCATGATTGTATCACATAGCTATCGAATCTAATATTCAACCCTCGAAGAACCAATGGTTGCAGATTCGATCAGAATATATAAGATGAAGAGACCGTACTGTACGTTAATCATAACTGATTGGTTCTTGCATGCACTATCAGTGATACATAAGAATTCATAGGGCGATGCTACTACACGCTCTTATCATGATTCGATGGGTTTTATCAGAAAATGATTTCTGACATTCTTATGATCAAATGTTGGTGCATATAATGAGGCAAATTAGGGTAAGCATGAATAAAGGAGAATATCATGAATCACAATGAGTTGTGAACCCATGGCCAGCTGTATCCCTGAACCATTGAGGTTCACACAAGCGAAATCAAAACTGGAAGATGGTGGGCCCGATGCACAAGATGAAGACATATAAAATATTGGAAGCTCGTGTAATAAGTTGCATTTGCATCCGTGTATTCACCTAGGTTTTGGGCTTGGATCCATATTTTGCTCACATGGATCTAATAGTGTTGTTGATCGATCATCTTTATTTATTGTTGAATGTCATATTGTGATATATATGTGATATATAGTAGTATGCATTTATGTATATTATTAAATAATATAGTTGCATGAATCCGACAAACATACAAACATGGCACACTACAAAGAATGTGACAAAGTCACATATACATGCAGAGAATGCTCCTGTAAAAATTGATGTCCCCGTAGGACCAGCTACTATTCAACATGCAAATGAATCTAAAATACGTCAGAAGCGTGGTCGACCAATTGGTTCCAAAGATACTGTGCCCCAAAAAAGAAACGTACAAGAGAAAGAAAATTCAAAAGCTCACGAATAAGCAATCTTGGATGATATAGTAAGAGAAATCAATGAACCAAACTTGGATATTATTATTCCTAAAGAATCAAATTCTCATGAAAATAATGAGATTTCAACAAATTATACATCATCTCGAAAATTGTGGAATCGAAATAACACAATTGTTGACGATATCTTTGTCCTCAATGTCGCCCTTGACATCATACATAATGAAGACCCAAAACCACAATCCGTTAAGGATTGTCAACAAAGAAATGATTGGCCAAAGTGGAAAAAAGCCATACAGACTGAATTAGACTCACTAGAAAAACATAAAGTGTTTGGACTTGTAGTACGAACACTCCTCTTTTCTTCCAAAAAATGTTAAAAACATATGGATTAAGTTTCAACAGGCTAATCCACATTTTGATGGAATGACCGCCACGATCCAATTCGCCATAAATTATAATGTTCCATGGATTATAAGATGGGAATATGGACTTCAAGACATGACTAAAGAGAAGTTTGAAATCATGCCATCTACAAATTATTATGTAATTTTAAAAAAGAAAATTAAATTAATAAAAACTCAAATTGAAGTTCTTGAAAATCGATTAAAAGATCCAGAAGTAAATCTTTTTTATAAACAGTGGTTTGTTTATCCACATCTGGAAAGATCCAGAATTACCTTAAAGGCTTACGAAAACAGAGCTCACAGCTAGCTGCTTAAAGGAGAAGATTTGAAGATCTCCTGTTAAAACCTAATTTAAGGTTGTTTTAGTATAATAAGCCTTAAAGGCGGTCTTGTAGTGGTATCAGAGCCATTGTAATTGAAGAAATTCTTCTATAAAGATTTTATTTTTATATTAAAGATCTGTATTTCTTTATTCTGCAAAGAAATTAGTAGTTATACCCGGGAGAAATCCTTAAGTCAGGTTCCGCAAATCCTGTAAGGCCAAAGAGCAAGGTAGGTGTAAATCCTTGACAGTATCTACTTAAATTCTGATGGATAAATTAATAAGATCTTTTACTAAGAATAAATCTTCAAGTAGTAATACTAAAAATAAAGAATTGATTATTTCCAAAAATTTTGAAAAGAATATTTAAAACTAGAAAATACCAGCATCTTCTAATATGAAGATTTATAAATCTAATGGATTTAATTTTAAATCTGATTATATAATTAAAACTATAGAAGAAGCGATTCTTTTAAAAGGAGGATACGACTCATTTAGTCTATTATCTCAAAATCTTGTTAATATTCACAAGCAATCTTACAAATTTATGCATCTGAGAATGATACAAGTAGGTTTAAAACCTCTTACCAGGTTAGGCTTAAATACTTCAGCCTTAATCCTAGTACGAGATCAAAGACATAATAAATTCAAAGATTCCTTATTAGGAATAGTAGAGTCCTTATTATGCAAAGGACCAATGCATTTTAGTTGCATTGTTTCCCTAATTTTCCGATTTCTCTTTCTGATCCAAATATCATGAAAGCCCTCACTCTAAATATAAAGACTGAAGGTTTTGATCTGATAGATGGTACAGAAAATGTTGTTCTATTATATAGAATTTGTTATAAAGTTATGAATTCAACAATATCTAATTTCACTACTACAAAAACGGCAAAATCCGTTGTCGTAGCCATTTAAAAACTGTTGTAACTGAGGGTGTTGTTGAAAGTCCGTTCAACGACAACGGTTTTTATCCGTTGTGGTAGATCAAATTTGCGACGGTTTTTAAAAATCGTCGCAAATAAAAATAGCGACGGGTATGAATAAAACCGTCGTTCAAAATTAGCGACGGTTACATAAACCGTCGCTATTTCAAATCAGCGACGGTTTTGTAAACCGTCGCTAATTTAAAATTAGCGACGGGTAGTAATCATGACCGTCGCTAAAATGTCAAGATTTCCGTCGCTAATTTGTTTCGAAAAATAAAAAAAATACTTTTAATAATTTAATAAATCTAAAAGAAACTAATAATCCAAACTAAAATCGTGTAAAAGAAAAAAATTTTAAATGTTGTGAAGTAGTAAAATCGTGTAAAAGAGAAAAATTTTACGTGTTGTGTGAAAGTGATAATATTGTGTAAGAGAAAAAAAATTTTAAGTGTTGTGTGAAGTGATGAAATGGTGTAAGAGAGAAAAATTTTAAGTGTTATGAAGTGGTGAGAAAAATTTTAAGTGTTGTGTGAAGTGATAAAATGGTGTAAAAGAGAAAAATTTTAAGTGTTGTGTAGTGTTGTGGAGGAAAATGGAACGAAAATGAAGATATTTATAGACAGTTTGCGACGGGTTTTGGTTAAACCGTCGCTATTGGCGACAGTAAATGATAAACCATCACATATTTTTATTTGGCAACGCTTTTCGATAAAACCGTTGTTAAAAAACATACGACAACGGTTTTTGTGAAAAACCGTTGTCGTATGTGCGTTGTTGTATGCAGAATTTCTTGTAGTGTTTTAGAATCAATACTAATAAAATTAGTTCAAAAAGAGGAGAAACTACTCTTTTATAATTGATATTACTAAAAGCAATATCATGATTCCTAGAACAATTAATTGGAGTCAAGTTACTTTGCCAGAAATCTGGAAAATGGAGAATATAGCTCCTTCTCTAAAAGAAGAATCTAGAAAACTAGAAAGTATAGTTCAATATGTTGATGGAGATGTTGAAATAAAATTTTCATCCCAAAGACATCTATGAATTAAACTTCCTGAAGAAAGTAGAAATTCTACTTCTTCTATATCTGATTTTGAAAAAATTAGTATATCCGGTCTTCAAAAGACAAATGATAATGTTTCTCATCCTGAATACAAAGTTGATATTCCTGAATCAAGCACTTCTCGATTTCAAAGAAGTTATTCTGTTAATAATAGAAAATCTAACTCTCCTACTTTTTCTGATATGGGATATAATGTTATGGTTATTAATAATAACGATTCTATTCAGAAAAGTTTAGAAAAGATTAAAAATCTAAATAAGAAAAAATGGTTTTTAAGTTGTTTAAATTCAAAACAACAAACTTTATATTCTTCAAGATATTTAGATTGGGTTCAAGAAACTAACTCAAATTTAGATTTTTTCAAATGGCTAGAAACTTTATATTTTCCAACAAGAAATAAAATATTTTCAAATTTTACAGATGAGTCTTTCATAAACACTCTAGAATCAACATATAAATTATATGTTCATGAAACTGGAGAAGAATCTTTTGATATTCATCCTTCATTCACACTTTACAAATTAAAAAAGGTAATAAAGAAATTTACGTTGCTCCTATAAAATCTAAATTAGGACAGAGTAATTTTGATCATATAATTCAACAGAATAATTTTACTAATCTTACTTTACATTCTTTAAGAAATCAGACTACCCGAATTGAAGAAATTTTATCAAAATCTAAACAAGGATTTTCTAGTGGTGAAAGTTCAAAAACTTTAATGATAAAACCTCCTCCTAATCTTAAAAATGAAATTTTCTTTAAAGTTCTAAAAAAGATGAAGATTTTATGGAATGCCTAATAGACAGATTACAAAAAATCAACATTAAAAAAAAGGTTCTATCTCGGTTATTACTAAATTTGAACAATTTGAAAATCTTTCTAGTTCGTCAGAAGATGAAATGCAGATTAACAAAATGCATAAAATATCAATTGTAAAACCTTTTTATAAAAAAGCAACACCTATTGATCTTCAAATTGAAGAAAAGAACGATTACGTTCAGTTTAATGGAGAAGCCATTACTGAATGGAATAGATATAGAAAATCTGAATATCAGATTAAAACTGTTATTAAGCAAATGTTAATATACTCTTCTGTCGCAAAGATAAAAGGTAATAATGATAGGCAAATTGCTCAAGCCATTATTACTGGTTTCACAGGCCAACTTCAAGGTTGGTGGGACTTTTATCTTTCTAAAGACGCAAAGAATAAAATTCTTAACTCTTCTATAATTGATCTTAATGTAAGAGAAGAATTTGATGCTGTTAATACACTTATTTATACAATTCTATCTAATTTTATTGGAGCTAATGAACTTCAATTAGATAGATCTCAAGAGCAATGGTATAAAGATGTTTTTATGACCAAAGTTTTAACTAGAAATGATTGCAATGCAAATATTTGGAAAGAAAAATTTATTTCTGGACTTCCAGTTCTCTTTGCTGAAAGAGTTAAAAATAGGTTAAAATCAAAATCTCCAACAAATTCTATAGACTGGAATTCACTCACCTATGGTGATTTATCCGCAGAAATAACTGCAGAAGGAATTACTCTTTGCAATGATATCAAGTTAAAAAGACAACTTGATATGCAAAAAGAAGAAAATAGAAATATTATTGGTGACTTTTGTGAGCAAATAGGCTTTCAACCAATAAAATATCCTAAAAAAAGGATAAGAAAAAGAAAAGATTTCCTTTTAAAAGAAAGAAACATTATCTAAAAGATAAAGAGAAATCTAAAAAATATTCTAAGAAAAGGTTTAAAAAATCTATAAAAAATGATTTTACTAAAGTTTCAGTATGCTGGAAATGTGGAAAAATTGGACATAAGGCTAATAAGTGTTATGTCAAGAAAAAGATTAATAATATTAACATAAACAATGATTTAAAAGAATCATTAATAAATATTCTTCTTAATAAAGAAGAAGATTTAAAACAAAAAGATTTCTATATCAATATTATTAATAATGAATTCTCTGAATATTCTAATAGTAGTTTAGATAATGATTCTGATATATTAGAAAATAAAATTTGTGACCCAGATTGTGATTGTGATACGTCTCATAAATTTTATGGGATTAGAAATAAATGTTATATCAAATGAAGAAACATTCATTTTAGATCTTATAGATCAAATAAAAGATCGTATAGAAAAAAGAAAAGCTATAGAACATTATTTGAATATGGCAAATCATAAACCTACTAAACTTGTACAAAATACTGTACAAGAACATGAATTATATTCTTATAATAAAATATTATAATAGGCTAAACAAAAAGAAAGAGAGCCTACTATTTCTGAATTAAAAGGAGAAATAGATCAGATAAAATCTGAGATAAAATATTTAAAAGAAAGACTAAATACTCTTAGTATTAATAATCACATTTGGGAAAAAGATTCTACTTCTGATGAAGAAGAAGAAGATATTTTACCTAAAGATGAAAATGATCATGAAATAAATCAAATGGTATGGGTCAATAAAATTGATCAAATTATTTCTCAAAAAATGGTACTCAAAAATAACATTAATTATTAATAAAAAAGTTAAAATTACTATTAAAGCATTATTAGATACAGGAGCTGATGTAAATTGCATCAGTGAAGGAATTGTTCCTTCCAAATATTATAAAAAGACTATTCAATTTATAACATCTGCTAATAAGCAACCTCACATAGTTAATTACAAATGGTCTGATGTGGCAATATGTAATTCTGGAGTTTGTTTAAATACAACTTTTATTCTCATTAAAAATATATCTACTCCTGTGATTTTAGGAACTCCATTTTTCCAAATGTTGTTTCCTATTAATAAAATTAATGAAAAAAGTTTATATACCAATATTAAAGGAAATAATTTATTTTTCCCATTTACCACAATACTTGTTTCAAAATCTTTTAATATTTTACAAAAAATAGTAAATAATAAGGAAAATTTTGTTACTTCGTTGAAAGAAGAAATTCTTTTTAAAAATATTAAAGAAAAAATAAATTCTGAAAAAATTCAAGAAAAAATAAAAATTATTTCGGAAAATATTTCTAAAGAAATTTGTGCCGATGTCCCTAATGCCTTTTGGAATAGGAAAAAACATCAAGTTAGTCTTCCTTATACAGATGATTTTACTGAGGATAAAATTCCTACAAAAGCGAGGCCAATAGCAATGGGGCATAGACTTTTAAAATATTATAAAGAAGAAATTGATAGTCTTCTTAAAAAAGAATTAATCAGACCAAGTAATAGTCCTTGGAGTTGTCCAACATTTTATGTAGAAAATGCAGCAGAAATTGAAAGAGGAGCTCCAAAACTTGTTATTAATTATAAACCGCTTAATAAAGCATTAAAATGGATAAAACATCCATTACCAAATAAAAGAGACCTATTAAATAGATTATTTAAAGGGAAAATATTCTCTTCTTTTGATTTAAAATCAGGATTTTATCGAATTCTTCTAAAAGAAGAAGATAAATATAAACTGCTTTTACCGTACCATTTGGACATTACGAATGGAATGTTATGCCCTTTGGTTTAAAAAATGCTCCAATGGAATTTTAAAATATAATGAATGAAGTTTATAATTCATATATAGATTATATCATAGTTTATATTGATGATGTTCTTATTTATTCTGACAATATTGATCAGCATTTTAAACATCTCAATATATTTATTCAAGCTACTAAAAAGGCTGGTTTAGCTGTAAATCAGAAAAAAGTAAAACTTTTTCAAACTAAGATAAAATTCTTAGGACATTATATTGAAAATAGAATAATAATTCCTATAGAAAGAGCAATTGTCTTTGCTGATAAATTTCCTGATAAAATCAGTGATATAAATCAATTACAAATATTTCTTGGAAGTCTTAATTATATTGGAGATTTTTATAAAGATCTCGCTCAAGATTGTAAATTATTATTTCAAAGGTTAAAGAAAAATCATCAACCATGGACTGATAGTCATACTTTAGCAATTCAAAAAATAAAAGAAAGAGTTAAAGAACTCCCTTGTTTATCTATTGCTAATCCTGAAGCATTTAAAATAGTTGAAACAGACGCCTTCGATATTGGATATGGAGGAATACTTAAACAAAAAATAGATAATACATCTAAAGAAATTCTTGTTAGATACACTTCTGAAACTTGAAATAATACTCAAAAAAATTATTCAACAATAAAGAAAGAAATTCTTTCAATTGTTAAATGTATTACAAAATTTGAAAGTGATCTTTTAAACAAGAAATTTATTTTAAGAGTAGATTGCAAATTTGCTAAAGATATTCTTTTAAAAGATGTTAATGAGCACTCTTGGTGGATAAAATTCCAATTAGATGATGTTCATCAATTTATACCTACATGGTTCAAATCTCAGTAGGATACAGATGGGTTTTTGTACGAAAGAGAAATGAAAATGATGAAATTGTAAGATACAAGGCCCGACTCGTAGCCCAAGGTTTCTCGCAGAGACCTGGAATTGACTATGAGGAAACATATTCACCTGTGACTTTTTGATTCCTAATCAGTTTAACAGTATCAGAAAGTCTTGATATGCGACTTATGGATGTGGTAACTGCTTATCTTTGTGGTTCACTTGATATATATANATATTTGTTAAAGGAAGGATACACAAATAATGCTATTTGTCCATGTGCTTTTAGAAAAAGAACATGTGAGAGTTTTGCAATTGTGGCAGTATATGTTGATGATCTAAATCTTATTGGCACTCCATAAGAGTTTACTAAAATTGCCAATTACTTGAAAAATTGGTTTGAGATGAAAGATTTAAGAAAGATAAAATTTTGTCTCGGATTGCAAATTGAACATTTGCAAGAGGGAATATTTGTTCATCAATCATCATATACAAAAAAATATTAAAGCGCTTTTACATGGACAAGGCACACCCATTAGCATCACCATGTTTGTTCGATCACTTGATGCTAACAAAGATCATTTTCAACCACTTGAAAATGGAGAAAAAAAATCGTTGGTTCAGAAGTACAATATCTAAGTGCGATTGGTGCATTGTCATATCTCGCAAATTGTACTCGTCCAGACATATTATTTTCTGTTAATCTTTTAGCGAGATATAACTCATGTCCAACCCGAAGACATTGAAATGGTGTAAAACACATATTTTGTTATTTTTGTGGTACAACTGATATGTGATTGTTTTATTCGACAGAATCAAAGTCTTTTTTAGTTGGATATGCAGATGCATGATATCTTTCTGATCCACATAAAGTTAAATCCCATACAGGTTATGTGTTTACACGAGGAGACAATGCTATATCATGGAGGTCGGTGAAGCAATCCTTAACAACGACGTCTTCAAATCACTCTGAGATCGTTGCAATGCATGAAGCAAGTCGGGAGTGTGTGTGGTTGAGATCCATGACACAACATATTCAAGAATCATGTGGGTTGTCAACAGCCAAAGATAGTCCAACAATAATATTCGAAGATAATGCTTCTTGCATTGTGCAGTTAAAAGGAAGCTATATCAAATATGATAGAACAAAGCATATTTCATCAAATTTTTTCTATACACCCGAGCTTCAAGAAAATGGTGAGATTGACGTCCATCAAATTCGTTCAAGCGACAATGTAGCTGACTTATTTACACAGGCATTGCCAACTTCAACATTCAAGAAATTGGTGCACAAGATAGGAATGCATCAGTTGAAGGATCTTAGATGATTGAGATCAGGGGGAGTATCTATTGTTGTACTCTTTTTCTTTCGTTCTGGTTTTTCCCATTGGGTTTTACTAACAAGGTTTTAACGAGACAACATTTGAGCCCCCACATCTCTTATAAGTAATTTGTTGAGTCGATAATCATATAAGGGGGAGTGTTATAGATAAGATATTGTAAATGATTATTGAGATAAGATTTATATTTTATCATCATTATCAACTATTCAAACTCTGTAATCTTCTCTATAAATAGATTCCTCAAATGATGAATAAAGTATTTCAAATCATTCTCTCTTTTCTATATTCTCTACTATTCACAACCAAAACTACATTTGTTGCAGAAGAAGCACAACAGAATGGGGCCGAATTAATATTTCAAAAATATAAATTACTCTTTGTGAAAAATAAATTGTGGGTAAATGTCAAATACTCTTATGGACGTTTCACTTTTAACTTTGCGGCTAATATTTACAAATATTCTTTCTCATATTTCAATTACTTATTTTGATAAATCAATTATTAATTTTAAAAAATATTCGATCTATTCTTTTTTGTTATGTGATTTTCTCACGAGGTAAAACAGATGAAATAAACCGAATAAATTAAATTTTGGAGGAACATATTTTTTTGTATGTATCGATTCCATTAGTTTTTAGATTTTGAATGCAAGCAGCGTTCGATATGAATGGACAACTATCATCACATAGTATTTCAATGTGAACTTGAAATGGAGGCTAAAAATTTATAATAAAAAATATACGGGAGATTTGCTTTTTAAATCCTCAATAACATACTTGTATTTGTGTTCACTCTTTATTATATCAAAGAAATTTATGTTGTCTCTGATACACACAAAAAATATTCACACTTTTTAGACTCAAATGTGTTTTTCGGATGAAATTCGATACAAAATATTAAAAATCTGGAACTAATATATTATACTTGAGAACTAACTTTCTTAGATTTAATACAAAAGATAAAAGTTTGAGTATAAAATTGGAAGAACTATATTAATATCAACACTTATTATAATTATTTGTGTGCTCAAATATTATATATTTGGTTCCAGGTCCGAAATAGTTGATACTGAAATATCATATATTAGTACCTTATTTTTAATATTTTGTAACGATTTTCATCAAAAAAAGACGAGTCATTAATACTAATATTTGTTATACATATCTGGATACTAAAAAATCATGTATTAGTAGCAGATCTGTAAGATTTTGTACTCAAATATCATATATTAGTATCATATTTTAAATATTTTGTACCAATTTTCATCCGAGAAAAAGTTTCATTAATGCCAATATTTGTTAAACATATTCGATTATACAAAAATCATATATTGATGTCATATTTGAAATATATACTCAAATATCATATATCAGTATAAGATTTTAATTGTTTTGTATTGAATTTCATCTGAGAAAATAATAGGAAGTTCAAGAAGCGCAAAAATATTTTTTGTGTGAATGAGAGACTGGAAAAAATTTCCTTCAGACAGGACCGAACACAAATTCAATAAATAAACAAATTATTATTCTATTGTATCATAAAGAGGGTTTGTGGCCTTAAAAAATAGTGAAATGAAATCTTTATCAATTTTTCCACGGTCATTGCCCTAAATTATTTGAAGGTTTTCAAAGTAAAATTATAATAAATGTTCGTTTTTGTTTTTGTTTTTGTTTTTGTTTTATTTTTATATTACCATGTCTTATTACCAAATTTTAGAACAACAAAGTTATTATTAAATATTCAATTATGTGAAGTGGTATGCGTTATTATTTTATTAGTTAGTATTTGTCGGTCCGACCAACCAATTTGCCGAAGAGGCAAGAATAAATGCAATGATTGATCTAACAAACACGTTAATGATCATTCACTCCTTCCCAGAAATACTTTAATTCGCTACAAAACATCAAACTACTTTGAGACAATATCTTAGTTTACAATTAAGAAGATTTTGAGTAGGTCTTTTGTGAGACGGTCTCACTAATCTTTATATGTGAAACGGGTCAATCCTACCGATATTCATAATTAAAAGTAATACTCTTAGCATAAAAATTAATAATTTTTCATAGATGACCAAAATAAGATATCCGTATCAGAAAATACGACCCGTGAGATCGTCTCACACAAATTTTTGCCGAAGAATTTAGGTGCTAGCTTGGCGGTTGATGAGATGATATTTTATGTGTTTCAACAAGATTTTTATAAATGAAAATATTTTTACTTTTTTTTTCAATTATAGTTTTAGAGAATAATTGAGAGATATTTTTTGATTTTTTTATAATAATAGATAAATTTGTTCAAACATCTTTAACTGCAAAAATATTTTTATAGAACAATTGTCTAAATACATATTTATTTTTAAAATAATTTTTACAACCTTTTATAAAATTTTGTAAAAACACTTTTTTAGGATCAGTAATACGTTTAGAATAGGTTGAATAAACATTTTTAAGATTTTCCTGAGTGGTTTAATATTGTTAGCTATGCAAAATCTTTTTTCCTCAATTCTAAATAAACTGTGAGGCCCGGGGCCGAAGAGGGCGGGGCGTGATCGCCGGTGCCATGAGGTTGCACGGACAATGAGTGGCTCCTGACAGGCTTCTAGGCGGAGGGAACATGAATGAACCGATCTTACACCGGAAGGAAGGTGATTCCGAAACTGTTCAATGTAATGGACTATACAGTTGAAGAAGGCTTAAAAGATTTGATATGTACTACTCATACCAATAAGATGCATCTTCTTTTCGGTAGCTCATCACATAAAAACTCCAAAGTGAAGCGTGCTTGACTTGGAAAAATTATGGGATAGGTGACCTCCTGGGAAGTTTCCTAGGGTGCGTGTGAGTGAGGGCATAAGCACGCTGGAAAGACTCGTATTGGTACAGTGAGGACAGTCGTCGAATCTGGGGCGTTACAGTTGGTATCAGAGCCGACCTCTCTTAGTACGGTGTGGTTCGGGGACAAACCAAGCGGAAGCTGGTGGGCATGTGACGAACGGGGCCGAAGAGGGCGGGGGTTGATCGCCTGTGCCATGAGGTTGCACGGATAATGAGCGGCTCCTGGCAGACTTCTAGGCGGAGGGAATACCGGAAAGAGGGGGATTCCGAAACTGTTCAATGTAATGGACTGTACAATTGAAGAGAGCTTAAAAAATTTGATATGTACTACTCATACCAATAAGATGCATCTTTTTTTCGGTAGCTCATCACATAAAAACTCCAAAGTTAAGCGTGTTTGATTTGGGAAAATTATGAGATGGGTGACCTCCTGAGAAGTTTCTTAGGGTGCATGTGAGTGAGGACATAAGCACACTGGAAAGACTCGTATTGATACAGTGAGGACAGTCGTCGAATCTGGGGCGTTACATAAACGATCGGACTAAAAAATATTTTCCGAAGAACGGTTTGATGATATCTTTGATTATTATATATTTAAAAATAGATAATCAACAAGATAAGTAAATGAAGTAGAGTAAATAACACATAATATATGGAAGTTCGAAGGCAAAATCCTTCTACATCTCTCATTCTTCCACATAAGAATAAATTCACTATAAGACTTTGGTTTTACAAATCTTTTGTAACAATCCGCTTCAATCTTGGATCTTATCCTCTGCCTAAGTTGAAACTCCTAATAAATTTTATAGTGGTTGAAACTTTCAGTCAAACAATCAAAACACCACAGATATAAAGATAATGAATCCTAAGATTCAAAATCTTTGCAACTCCTCGAACTGTCTCTGGTAGAAAACGGTCGACTAGATGTTTTCAAGCTCCGAGTGATCCTTGTAGATCTGATTATATCTTAAAGAAGGTGTTGACGAGCAGTGTTTGATATATTTGAGAAGTGTGCTCATAAATTTTTTGAGTATGCCTTTTTTGAATTTGGTGCTTCGAATGCATCCCTTTTTTTGCCCCGTATATGGAGTTCTTGCTTGCATTATCTATGTATAGTATTTGAGTCATTTTTCCCATCAACGACTTTTTGTACTGTAGTCCGACAATATGGACACATCACTGTCACATGTTACAACTTTAATTAAATGCTCTTTAATGTCTTTCCTGCTTTTGTGCTTTTTAAAATCATTTTTGGACAAAAGCTGTCAAACAACAGATTAATGAAATATCTTATCCCAGATGAGAGTTGGTAGAATATGTGCAATATTTCTATTTTAAGTATTGATTGTTCCGTTGACTTTCACAAATATCTTTAACTCTGTTCGATCGAGAATTACTTTAGTATATCTTTGAGCAGTCCGGTCGAGTGATAGATTAGTCTAGTGTAACTGGTTGAGTAGTTTTACCAGTAGAGAGACTAAATATCTTGCTACTCTTTACCCAAATTTTGAACATCGGTAGTGTGTTGTTTTTTGTTTTTGGCAGAATGGTTGAATACCTGAATAGTGACATCTTGTTATAATAAATTGAATTATTGTTTTTTATTATCAAAACTAAGGGGATTTAACAAATTTTTTTTTTTATGACAAACCTAAGCTCCAGAAATATTGTTATGCCAAAAATAAATTTCATTATTACAAAAGAATCCTAATACACCTTAGAGCATAAATTTAAATCATGTGCTCCCTTTTGAACCAAGAACTACCACCACCCGACTCTCCACTTTTTATCAGAAAAGCTTCATTTTTCTTTCTGTCTTCTTCTACTTGTAACGTCCGAAAATTCGTCCACATAGACTACATGCATGAAAAACTTTAAATTTGCTAGTTTATTTTATTAAAATGATTTTTAAAGGTTTATATGTTTATTGTAAGCAAATTAAAATGTTTTCTCCAGTTTTAGCTTTCCAGATAAATATTCGATGTTGGATCGGGAAAAAGATATCAGAGACGACTAAGATGCTAATATTAAAATTTATATTTTTATTTTAAGCCAAGAAATTATTTATTTTAAATGATTTATGAACTTTAACATTTTAAAGTCGAATTTAATTTCTTAGAAGATTTAAAAGATTCTAAGCGTTTAAAATATAAATTTTTGAAAATCAAGGATGTAATCCTTGAATTGTTGTGAAATATTTTATAATGATTTTTTTGTCTTGATTAATTTATTTAATTATTATTTAAGTGGAATTTAAGATTTTTTTAATGGCAATTTTTGAAAATAGAAATATTAATTTAAATTGGAGTTTATCTTGATCATGATATTTAAATTTTAAATAAGAGTTTTGGGTTAATTTTGTCACGCCCCGGGACCGAGGCGTCAGTGACATCCGGTATTGTTTATCAATTTACATGAAAACAATTAAGCCTCGTAGCAAATAGCCAAAAACCAATCTTTTTCATAAATAAATATTATCTTTATAACGATAACATAATAAAATTACATCAATAATGCGGAAGCAAAATACAAAAGAAATACAAAGCTTTAATCCAAGGTCTCTTGATGCGTTCACCAGTCCCAGAATGTTTCTTGCTCTTCATCATCCACTTGTTCCTCAGTCTTATCTGGGAAGAGATGTAAGGGTGAGTGCTTTGGGAAACACTCAGCAAGTGAGGGCCGATCGATTACCACAAGTACATATAAATATAATTTAAAAACATCTTTTAACAGACTTTCAAAACTTATTATATCAAACATTAATCGAATCAGAACAATTAACTATCAAACGAAGAAGAACAAACGGAACACTGTTATTCATTTTGTCATCCATGGTCAAATTGTCCCCCATATGTTAGTCCTCTAAAGGATGAGGTCAGAACACATTTTTATACCTACTGATGGGGCCAGAACACAGTTTTATACACACTGATAGGGGCCAGACAGAACGTACAATCGTCGTTCCATATCCAACTCAATTCATAAGTGTATTACCAGAAATCAGATTTATCAAATTGTTCGTATCAGAATTTCGAAAGGACTCTGCAGAATCAAAGATTATCGAAGACAAAAAGCACAAAATGTATATCGATTGAGATTTTAAAATATAGGATAACCAATTTTCAAAAATAACTAGACACATATAAGTATGTCATGATATTCTTATTGAAGTTTTAAAATACAAAGAGTTACATATAAAAAAACCCACTTACTGGAATCAGAAGATGTAGTTCGAAATTTGCCAAAACTCGGACGTGCGAAACTTGCTGAAACTCGGACAGGTGGTGACCGAACTTGGACAGGACTCAACAGCAGGATTGATAGCAATCTATAGCACGAGATAGCCGGCACAAGCTTTCCTTCTTCCTCCTTGGTGCGGCGGCTGAGAGACGTTTTGTGTGGAGAGGGGGGCCGAACTTTGGAGGCTTTTTGGGGGAGGAATTTTGTAGCATTTTCTTCATCCTATGAGGTCCTATTTATAGGTGCAAATATGGCTCTTCCCTTCCCCTTTGACCGCCCCCTTGAAGCCCAAGAAAAGCCATCAATGTGGTCAAAGTTCATCCAACTCAAGGGTCATTTTGGTTAACTCAATGGTTATTTCTTGCATATTAATTTGTCCACTCCTTTAGCTCTTCTCCTAGCTCCATTTTTTGTTCTTTTATGACAAGAATGGATGAGCTTCATTGAGCTAAAATATTATGCTCATGAGCTGGGATTTTACTCCTTCGATGATGACTCTTCGGTTGTTGTGGTTCCTTATAGCATAGATCCCCTTTGAGCTAGTCCTTAAGCTTTTGAGTTTCTTCCTCGAGCCGTGTTAGCTGAAATTTTAAGTTAATTGTTGAGTTTTATGATAAGTTTAAAGTTTTAAGATTCATGTCGAGTTTTATGACTTACATGATTTGCTTCGAAATTTCGAATCCTCACAAATTTAATTACCTAACTAATGTTTAAATTATTTATTAGATATTTTTTTAACCCTAAACAAACCAAAGCTAATCACAAAACAAAACTCATGCATCCAATTCACGACACATAGTAAACACACACTTTGGTCATGATGTCCTCAAGCTTAGGAGACCAGGATTTTTGCATCATCTTGGCTTCTACCATCAACGATCACACTACCACATGTATTCCTAAAGTTTTACGTCACTTTCGAGCAAGAAAAAAAGCCGCAAACGTCACTCCGATTGGCCTCCGTCTTTCCTACAACGATACTCGTATATTTGAGCATTTTTAACGCAAAGACATGTTTCTAAATCTTTCTTTTTCACTATTCAAATCATATAATGCATGATTTATGTTTTTAGCATGAATGTTTAAGTTCAAATTATTTAATGTTAGAAGAATATTTTTCGAAGACGCGACATTTCTATGCATATATGAATTGTTTTAGACATTCTAATTGACACGCGGCCAATAAAAGATGTTTATGGGACATGAAAAGAGTCGTTTAACGGAAGAACGTAGGCTGGAAACGAGCAAGGATAAGGGGAAGATGAACCTAGGGTTTTCTAGGGTTATCCATGGAGTTTTGGGACATGATAGCTTGGCTAGGAGAGGCAATGTACCTGGGCTCAGCCACAGCTTGGACAGGGCTCGGCGGGGGCTGTGTTGAGGGGCTAGGAAGAGTCCTAGGATAGCTGGATTGTAGAGCCCAAAATCAGTACACGTAAATCCATGCATTTATAAATTGTTAAATTATTTGTTTAATTTTAAAATGATTTTAACGATGCATGATTTATCATTTGCATTATTTTAAATTATTACACGTTTATTTGATGCACGTTAAAACGTTTCTTGAGTTTTATGTTTAAGGTGAATATTCGATGCGAGATCGGGAAAAGAGACTGGAGACGATTTAGGCAATGTATGAATATTGTGGTATTTTATTTGAAGTCAAGAAAATTGGTATTTTAAATGATTTATGAGATTTTAAGCATTTTAAAGCTTAATTTAATTTATTAGATTATTTTAAGATTTTCAAAAATACGAATTTGAATAGTTGGGGATTTTAAATCTTGAAAATTTGACACTTGTACATTTTACTTAAAATAAGGGGTGCTAGTAAATTAGTGGGGGATTTGTATTTTATTTAGCATGTTAATTAGTTATTAGTATTTTTATTTAACTAATTAACCCCCTAATTAACCTTCTAACTCACCACACACACACACACACACACACAAATCGGCACACACACATACACGTTCATTTGGAGGAGAAAACCTAGGGTACTTGAGGTTCTCTTTCAGCAGCCACCATCTCAACACCTTTCCCTTGCAAATTTCTGGAGATTTACGTCTTTTTTGAGCAAGAATCGTGTAGCAAGCGTATCCCGGTCATCCCCCGTAATCCACCGCGTCGGTATTCGTTATCTTCGTGTGTTTTAACGGAAAGACATGTATATTCTTTTATTTTTCTGCATCGATCTTGTCATAGTAAATATTTAGATGCATATTGTGTGTAAAAATTCGTTTATGTTATGCAAAGTTTGAGCAATGATGTTTCAAACGATTTTGGAACAATTTTTACATCTCAAAAACCAAATCTGCTGTCATTTTGAATCTTTCGAATTTTTGGTCGGTTTTCTGGAAAAAGTTTCAACATATAAAACGTAGTAATTTTTTATATCTTCGATTTGACAGTAAATTCGTAATTTTTGGACAAGAAACGAGTGAGTTATGATCATTCTCATGTGACTGCTCAAACTGCGATGTTATAACAATGTGTTCTTCATGTTTTATTGAGGTTTATTGGTGGCAGGCTTCGTTAGGAACCGCCGGGTGATCACTGCTGTGTTTAGGTGTTTTGTTTTGGGTCGGTAAGGGTTTGGTTAACATAGAAGTCGTAGGGAAGCGAATGGGTAGAAGATGATTCTTTGGGTTTGAGTCGCGCAGGGTTGGCGCCGAAAAGCTGTATCTGGAGCGCTGCAGTACCTGAGGTTCGTGCCTAGTAGCGCCGTGGCACTGGGATGCAGCGCCTAGGCGCTTAACAAGTGCTGCACTACAGGCGCCTAGGCACTGGTCCAGGATTTGTGAAGCTTTAGGTTTAAGTGTTATTGCCTTGTTTTGGTATTAATACGTCGTCATGGCCAAGCTTGGTGAGGGTTAGATTAGCTGATATGAAACTTGAATGGGAATCGTTGAATTTTGGTTTAAGCATGGTCCGTGTCTTCCATTGCTTGGGAATTGTTCATACTCTATATCATGATTGTTTTGGAGTTCGATGTCATGGTTTAGTATGATGATTAAACATGGTCAAGTCTCGAGTGGTCTAGAAAGTCATAAGTTATTTAATTACTTCGGTAGTGAGTTCGATTGGTACGGTTAAGTTATGGAATTTAAGTTGCATGAATAATGTCTTAGTATGTGCAACAGTAGCCCAAGCGAGATCCAATGAAGCCCTCAACGCTATGTAAGTATATTCAACGTGCAAAAAAGGAAATGTTTTATGTTTTTGAGATATGTGAATTGTCTTGTGACCAATTATGAACGGGTTTGGAAGCCGGAGAACGTGTCCGAGGACCTCTCCACCCCGGTAAAGCATGACCGGGTTTTGATCAGGATTGAGAAGCGGTAAAGCTTGACCAGGGACCAATCCACCTGGTAAAGCATGACCGGGGATCTTATGTATGTGGGAGTGGACGTTCGGTCGAAAGGCTGTGATGATCTCTGCCAGCCCAGTACTGTGGTTTAGTCTGATCAGGCCCATTATGTTATGGGTCACTTGCTTTGAAACATATCTCTATGTAAAATGATGTTGTTTATGTATGTTTAAGTATGTATGAGGCAGCACGTTTATGTAATGATGGCACGTCTATGTTTGTGTAAGTATATTCAAAGTTTAAGTATGTATGTACTACTTTAAAATGCATGTGGTTTTATTATGTATTACTTGCTATTCTCAGTTTATACATATTGAGTGT
This sequence comes from Primulina huaijiensis, assembly GCF_012295235.1. Lineage (NCBI taxonomy): Eukaryota > Viridiplantae > Streptophyta > Magnoliopsida > Lamiales > Gesneriaceae > Primulina > Primulina huaijiensis. The sequence goes on from NC_133312.1 coordinate 17,887,470, forward strand.
TTAAACTCACTAGACTTGATCGATGTAGGAGTACGAGGAGGCGAGAGGTGGGGACCAGTGAGTTGACTCGGACTATGCGGAGGCCTAACCCGAGGACCGCTTAAGTTTTCAAAGATTTTATGCATGTTAAATTCCTTTACTCTGATTTTGATGAAAATACTTCATGTTGGTTAAACAAATACTTTTTGCAAGCTCGTTTTGATTGTGACATTGATGACACGAAAATAGTTTGTACTCGTCTATATTTCAAATATTTAGTCAAGCATTTTAATTATATTGCAATTTTAAAGCTTATTACTTATTTAAGAAAAATTTTATTTTCCGTAAATTTTAAGTAACTTTAAAGTACGGTACGTGACATGGACACTGTTGCGTACAAATAGGAAACAAAACAAGCTTGAGGGTGAAGAGGCGTGCAGCTTGGCCTGGGTACAGGGGCATGCGTGATGGCTCAAGGCTGGTCACAAATGGGTCGACTACGGTCCTAGATGGGTTTCTAGACGGCTGGGATAGGTTGACTGGGTAAGAAATTGGTGCGTGGCTAGTTTAGGTTGGAAGTGGCTTGATCGTGGCTTAGAGAGGGGAAGGGTCCGAACCATGGGTCCACAGGGGTTCGTTCATGGTTCATGAGGATAGTTTAGGGATGAAAAGCTTAAGTTTTAAATTTGGGAAGAAGATATTAAGTTTTGAATTTGTTCGGGTTTAAAACGCTTTACAGTTTAGTTATTAAGTTATTAAATCCAAAGCTCGGGTTTACGTCTAAGAAAAATATTAGAGTCAAATTTAAGCTTATATGATGGTTCAGGATAGGCTCGAGTCGATAAAAGTAAGAAAAAGTCAATATCGAAAAATTTGGAGTCGAAGGGTAAAATGGTCATTTTACGTTTCGGGTAGTGCGAAAGGTCTGGCAGTATCTCGAAGAATTATAATACATGCTAAATGATATTTTTAAATAGTTATGATGAAAATATGATATTTTTATGATATATCAATGGCTGCACGATTTTTCTCAAAAATGCTATTTTAAGATTTTTGAAAGATACGATATTTTATAAATAAAAGGAAAGGAAAATACTTTCAGAAGGACAGCACCCAACTAGAACTCCTAGCACTCAAGATTTTAGGCAGCACCTTACAATCTGCATAATGTTTAACGTTTTTATGTCAAGACTACAATCACATTGTTTTACGTCTTTGTGTAAAGATTCACTCAGCTAAATAATAAGCTCAACTCTATGTATATGTGAGTGATTGTGTGTGAGTGTGTGTGAACTGATCAAATCAATACAATACGAAGGTTTTCTCACACAACTGGGATAACTGCTTCTAGTAAGCTTATATTAATGAGCGTGCCCTCAGTTTTCTTCACACGCTGGTATTTAGTTGTGATCCCGCTGTTTCTTCCTATTTTCAGTGATCTTTGATCTGGTATTTATAGGCGCTCATCTAACCGTACATGAAGACTCAATAATAATGTATGTTGTATTTTCACGTGCTTCCTTAGGACATTTCTTGTCATTTTGACAATTGTTCTCGAAGCTTTTTTATTTTCATCTTTGCTGTAACGTCCATTATTGTACCTTCATCTGTGAGGTAGCTTGTACCCTGAATATTCGTGTTTACCTGGATTCCATTAAATAGTCTTGTCGTGACATGTGAACAAATTAGTTACAATTGATGCTTCTGAACTGGTCTGGTGAAATCAGTTTGGACTGATTTCACTATATTAGTTCTTTTGTTCAGCTGGGTTCTTCATCACTTGAGTTCATCATCAGCTGGCCAGGCTTCTGAATGTCTACTTCTGAACCACCTATTAGCTAGACAGTCAGTTGAACTCTTCTTTGATATATCAGTTGGACTGGTTCAGTTTTGGCAATCAGTTAATGCTTTCAGTTGGCATATCGACAACTTCAGTTTTGGCTTCGGGAACTGATCAGTTTGTGACCCGATCATTTTCAGCTTTTTGCGTGCTAGATAAATTTGTTAGAAACAAAATAATAAGTTTTGTTAACATCAAAATCAAGATTGTGAACATCAAAATGTTCCAACATCATCCTTTGATGAAACAAAAAGTCATATTTTATTTGTGAGTTCTTGGAGTCCAATAAGAAAATTATGATGTCGAATAATGTCAGTCAATCAAAATTTCTAAAAGGTGGAGTCCAATTGCAATGTATATAACCCTCACGTAGTTTACTTCACGTTTGATGAAGACCCAATAATATTACGTCTTTTTATCTTCATGTGTCAATCTGAGCCCGAAAATTTTGAATTGTGTTGGACGGTTTCCATGAGTTTTACCAATAATATGAGCCGAAGTAATGAGAGTTCTACCCAATTCACATCAAGTATGTAAGTGGAAATCACATTTTTTTATGTACATGCCTTCTCAATAATATAAGTCAGACACTGACTACGAGTAATGTTCATCATATAACCACGATTGATGGAAGGCAAGAAAAATTAAACTCGTTATAATTTCCTTTTTATGGCTTGATAAAAATTTTGAATTACATCTAAAATGAGAAATTTCAATTTTGAAATTTGGCTCATCATTTTTAAATTTTAAAAATTGTGTCATGTTTGTATGTATGTTTGTTAGATTAATGCAACCTTTGTTGTTATAATAATAATAGCGTACATACTCATTATTTAATATATATCACATACATCATAAATAATAAATTAACGATGATCGATCAGCGAGAGATATTCGATCCATGAGAGCCAAACATGAATCTAAGTTCAAACCTATGTAATGGGAGGATACAAATATAACATTGCATAAGCTTTCAATATTTTATGTCTTCACTCTCCAAAAATCTTGGTCATCAGAGCCAACCATCTTCCAATATCGATCTCCAACTAATTCTAATGATTTACATTTGAATAGTCATGGCAAATATGGATATATTTCATTGGATGGGAACGAGACATAAATTAGACTCACTTTAAAATATCAAATAATTTTAAAAACACAAAACTGTAAAATATCATAACATACACCTAGCAGATTGGCCATGACCCTTTATCATTTTTTAACATATAATATCACATATTATTATCAAATCATGTATCTTGTAAATTTATCACTAACAACGATAAATAAAATTAAATTCACAAATTAATTTATCCATAATTAAATTTCTGGTAAAAATATTTTTACTATAAATAATTAAAGTCATGTTTTAATTTTTTACTTCATAAGAAAAATTTCATAATTTTACCAAAAATTAATTTAAAGGTATAGTCAAACTTTAACAAAAATTCAAGTTTGCCCAAAATTAGTTTAAAATTATAAATTTTTATCGGGGCCAAAAAATTGGGCTCGTGAGCTAGGGAGTGCCCGAGACTCTATTAGGAAATCCATAGCAAGCGTCACATGCTTCCCGAAATTTTCGGGCAGTGCCGGCACGGGCAGAGCTGCGTGAAAAGACATGCTAGAACTTTAAAAATATTGTTAAAAACTTTGCAGGTAGTAAACTGCTTACGTCGAACAATGTCCACTACCCGATGGCCGAAAACAATTTTCTTGGGCGTTGCAATTTCTAGAAAAATTTAGCATGAGACTAGAAATACAAACTCAACGTTATTTAAACAATAATTACATAAATAAACCATAAGATTTTGAGAAACTTGGCTCGAATTTTACTTTTGGTATATCTTTTTCTCGTACTCAAGACACAACTGAAATTTTAAAATTTTTAATTTGAGCATGCAAATTATGTTGGACACTCGTTTGATTTTATTTTCAACAACAAGATGTCTATTAATCATATATTTAGTGAATAAATCACTTGGCTCCAACTATTTCGGATGTTAAGCGGATATAATTCTAGTTGTAAATTCCTGCGAGCAATAAACTGAAAGTCGTCTTTCTTCAATCTCCAAAAATCAAGTCCATGATTGATTTTTATGTTCCTATTCTAAATTGGACTAGAAAATCTAAAATATCTTTGTTTTGAGATAAAGAGGAAGGAGGCATCGCGGTGGTGTTAGGTGCAGCGACGGCCGACAAAGGTGAGAGAAGCGGTCAACTGAGATGTTGCTCAAGGAACATGGTGGGCGAATACTAGAGTGTAGGAGAGATAAATATTAGTTGTCAAACTTTGATATGTGATTCTTTATTTAAAGATATCATGGATCTTAATAATCCCACTAGGATTCTAATTAGGTGATTTGACCAACTAGGATATCTAGTAGTATATGTTTGATTAGGATGCTCCACTCCAATGAATTAAAAATCCTACAGAGTGTTTTGTCTAACTATGACTCATACAAGTTAGAGTTTCAATAAGATACAACAAGCCTATTAATAAAAAAATTGATGATCGTAGTTTAATCACAATCTCGGTTGATGATCACACATCATCAATGTGATGAGGGTAAACAACTCGTTAGTAATTCAAATTCATACTTTACGAAAATAATTTAATCAAAGTCAACCCGATTAAAGTTAACTTAATCAAAGTGAACTTAGTCAAAGATCAACTTTGTCAAAGTCAACTATTTATTGACTCAAATTTTGAGAGGTTCAATTTCGGAACACCTTCAAAAATTTAGGCAGCTGTACTTTCCTCACTAATTTTGCGGTCGTGCTAACTTTCAAAACTTCCAATTATGGAATCCTCTTAAAACTTTTAATCACATGTGCAACTAAGGAACCACTTTACCCTAAAACACATCTCATACTCTGATCAAAGATTCCTTATATTATTAACTCATCAGATCACGTAGGATATCCACACATGTAGGTGAGTTGTGAATCCTCGATTACAATGCAATGGTTCCTGTGTGTGTCGACACTACATTCAATCTCGCCACCTAATGACCCAGGAGACAGTAAACGAGTCAAAGTGAGAAACTAGTACGTAGATCCTCTGTATTGTCTCGGGTCACAAGGATTAATGGTGTAAAACCATAACCATATATTTATTCACCCGATAAATTATAGCCAATTGAAAAATTCGAGAGAGAATTATTCAGTGAACCCGTCATATGAGCAATCATATTGTATGCTTGTACATATTAATGTTCTTACCAATGAAACACGGTACACAACATCACAAAATGCTAGTCTCGAGCCTAATAAACATTTATCCTTATTTTATGTAAAGTCCAAAATTAAGACGACGTAATCCAACTGCATGCAAATCTAGAGAAAATGATAATAGCAAAATAAATTGTTTTAATTGCTTAAATTAATTATGTGTGATATGTTTATATGATTTTATAGTAGTTGTCTACTTGAATGTTTTAAAATGTATTTTTAAAAATTTATTCGAGTTGCGATCGAGGAACGGAGACCGATGGCTGAAAAATGAAAAATGTTTTTATTAAATAATTGTTTTTAATTATTTAAAATAAGATTGATGTTTTTTCTTATTTTTGAAAATAAGGAGTTTTGAGGTGATTTTATACGTCAGACGTAATTTTTATCGGTATACGATTTTTATCAAAAATATGAACGTTTTGACAACCCGGCTAATAATTTCACAAACCTTATTAAACAAAATAATTTTATTAAACACTAATGGGCTTATTGGGCCTAAGCTACCATTAGTATTTAAAATACAAAACCACACCCCATAAATCACACAAAACACGCCCCACTCCCCTAAACCTCTCAAACTCTTTCCCTACACCATCAAACGGCACACACAAGGACTTCAAGGAGAGCTTCGAAAAAATTGTCAATGAAATTCATCCAACGTTTCCTCGTCGTCGTTCTTCGATTCGTCAACGATAATTCATGTGTTATACACGCAAAGGCACGTCATATTATTTCCTTTACTCATCATCACACCATAATATGAATTTATTGTGAATTGTATGAAAAACAAGTGACACTTTTTAATTATTTTCGTTTTTGTACAACACATGAAATTTTGAAGCATGTTTTTGATCCTAAACTTGTTGTTTATGTACATGAAGGGGCTGCCATGATTAGGAAAGGTTTAAGGGTTGTTTTTAAACGATTTATAGAGTCCTAGGAAGCACGAAAACGCTGCACACGATAATTGATTAAGCCGGAACCGAATTTGCATGATAATGGTGTCAAGGGCTCGGGTTCAAGGTTTATGGTACATGGCTTTGCTTTGGCTAGACCATGGCTGGGCTATGGTCGTGCTTGGGTCAGGAAAAGAGTCCTAGACACGATAGAACTCGAGACAAATGGCTAGGGAGGAGTACTAGCCACCCGAGAGCCAACGCGTTTGGGCCTGCATAAGCAGCAGCCGCGCAGGGAAGATTGGCTTGGCCAGGTGGCTATGGGCTGGGCTAGGTTAGGTCCTTAGGATCCTAAGAGGGTTCAAAAGAGTCTGGATCAGGGGCTGGCTCGGTTGGTTAGAGTCCTAGCAAGATTGAAGAGTCCTAGTGCATGTAGGAGGCTCGGCCGCAGCTTTCTTCTGATTTTGTGGCTACGGTTGGGGCTTGGGTTCGAGTCCTAAGTTCTAAGGGTCCAGTAGGGTCCATAGAGGGTCTGCTTTGAAGTTGGCTCAAGATGGTTCGAGCATGGCTTGGTGAAAATCAAAGTTGGCTCGTGGGTTGTAGTTGGGTTTGAACTTAGGGCTTTCTTTCAACTAAAATTCGAAACATTGCTCAACGGGGGTCGAGTCGTGGTTCACGAGGGCTAAATAAATATGAAAAGTTTAATTTTTTTAATTTGAGAATTTTATATTAAAGTTTGATTTAATTCGGGATTAAAATACATTAATAAGTGATAATTAAATAATAAATTAAAAGTCATCGATTCAAGGTAAATAAAAATATGAGAAAATTAATGTAAGCTTAAATAATTATTTGGGATGGTATAGAGTCATCGGAATTAAGAAAATGTCAAAATTGTGAAATTTTACGTCTACGGGTAAAACAGTAATTTTACATCCAAAAATTAGTAAACGTTATGACAGTGCTCTGAATGATTTTTTATATGTTAAAATGATTATTTTGTATGTTTATGGAATTTTAAGATGAAACGATAACGTTAAAAGAAATGTTGCATGTTTGGTTTAAAAGAAAAATGATATATACATGTTTAATTTTTATAGGTGATGAAAATACGAAATGTTGAAGGAAGTGAAGTAATTGTGACTAAAACGATGATACGATGATATGTTAATACGTAGGCCAAGGCTCAGTTGAGGGTGAGAGTGTCGCTGATGTCCCCGCCGCCCAGTACTGTGGTTACATGTAGATGGATCCACGCCCCAATACCAATATGAATACGAAAGTCACAATTAACGATCTGAAATCAACGAAATGAAAATGGAATACGAATATGAATATGATGAATATAAATATGAATATGAATATGTTGATATGAAAACGTTTATGAAAAAGTTTATGTTTAAAGTTTAAGCATATTCGTGAAAATGTTATTTTACGTACAAGTATTTTCACTGTTGTATGTGTTCTGTATATGTATTACTTGTTATCAAGATTATGGTGTGTTGAGTCTTTAGACTCACTAGGTGTGATTGATGCAGGTGAGCTTGATAATAATGATAATGGAGATCTTGATGGTTGACTTTGCTGGACTGAATGTGCACATAACCCGAGGACCAGCGCTAGTTCTCCGCACTAGTGATTTTATGTTTATGATTAAAGATTTTTACAACTATTTGATTATGATTTTGAGAGGTTTTTAGTTTTAGCAATTTTGCTAAGTTAGAAGTTGCAAATGATTGACGTTGTTATGATTCAAACTATTTTCCTTTGAATTTTTAAATGTTAGTGGGTGTTTTATTTTTAAAGATGGTGCAAAGTATTTTATAAGTAATTATATAGAATCATTGAGGGTTAAAAAAAAATTAAATTTCAAGTACTTTTTACGAAAAAGAGTAGTGGACGTTTCATTTTAGGTGGTTGAAATGTTTAGAATATACGATAACTTTCATGGCTGTTATCATTGTACCATAGTATATTCAATATCTTTATTTATGTAACTTGAATGAATATATAGATAAAGTAAATTTCAAAATGAATAAAATCTAAAATATTATTAAAATAAAAATCGTTTGTAACATAAGAAAATATATTTCAAGCAAACAGGTGACTTATTGAGCACCTACTGTAACATCCTCGACACAAAGTCTTCAATAGATAAATAAGAGAGCCACTTGGAAAGGCCTTTTGTAAGTTAAGGAAGTAATAAAGGTGAAGAATAGTGGAACAACCATGAGCACAAAAGATGTTGAAATCAAAGTAGTAAATGTTCTAAGCTAAACAAAAATCAACTGAAAGATAAGTGGATTAATTAGAGCTTTAATATGCAATGGTGAAAGAAGAATTTCATCTGGTTGTGCTTGGATTGATGATTTATTTAGAGGAAGATTTGATGAATGTATTTCAAGTGACACTCATCTTTGGTAATAAAATACGACACTAGTACTTGATACCCCCGGGGAGGCTCGGGTCATGGGTATCAGATGATCTCAGGTCATGGATTAGGTTATGAGAAGTTTTGGGCCAATCCGACAAATAACCGGACAAATATATGCTCGAGACATCATCTCCCTGGGCTACTAGCAGCCGGACATATACCTCGGGCTACCAGCAGCCAGGAAAATATATTCCCGAGACAACATCTCCCCGGGCTTCCAGACAGGTTCCCGGGTGATGGCTTTTTACCCGGGTTACCTCGATAGTAGCACCACACTCGAGTGCACAAGTATGAGATACCTTATCTTGGTAATCATTACTGTCAGAATCGCATGGATTTGGCGTGTCAGAGAATTTGGTGTCAGAAAGTAGGGTATGGAAAACCATCTTGCTATAATTAGTAAGCAGACACTGAAAACAAGGTCATCATTGACTTTCTTACTACAAATATCAGGTTTGCTCAAATTTGAAACATTCATTCACACATATATATCTTGCCCACATCATTTTACTCTAAAAAATATACACCATTTTTACAGTATTTATCTTTGCTACATTGTTTTTTCCTCACCCACCTGCTGACTTTAGCATCGGAATAGCCCCGACGGACATCCCTCCGGTGCCCATTCACGTGGTTATCTTCGTGTTTACAGGTCACCACTGGTCTTTCTTGGAAGAAGAAGCCTCTGGTTTGGACACATCTCGCTAGGTTCTCATTCTTGATCATTTTCACAACCCGATCCAGTGAAATTGCCCACGCATCTCGCACCCATTTTTACTCGGTCACATCATTGGCGTCGTCTGTGGGAATTTGAGTTCAAGGCGTTGATATGGATCCTACCAGAAATACAAGCCAAGAAAACTCTCGGGTTCGTGGAGGTTACCAACCTCTCTTTGGTCAAGGTGGTCCTCCAATCACTGGTCCTCAGCCTACTGTTACTTTGTCACCTGCAAAATTGGCCTGGATTATATCCGATGCCGTCGAGAAGGCCCTGGAAAAGAAGGCCCCTTCCCATCATTTTACCCAGCTAGAACGTGAGCAGGGGCGGGAACAAGGGGGCAGAGAAGAAGATGGAGGAGTGGATGAAAGGGAGTCGAGTGCTGGTTCTAAATCCCCCAATATAGTGGAAGAACTGGAAGAGTTAAGGAGGAAAGTGAAGGTTTTGGAGGGGCAAGTTGAGGCTCGGGGCATCACTCGGGTGATGGCTAAAGGATGTCTTTTTTCTGACGTCATCATCCGAGAGCCTCTGCCAGGGCATTTCAAATTGGCAAAGATAAAACATTATGACGGGAGTTCTGACCCGGAATAACACCTCGTTCGGTTCGAGAATATGTCTATGTTGCACTATTATGAGGACAGGATCAAGTGCAAGGTGTTCTTGACTACTCTAGTTGACTTGTCCCAGAGATGGTTTGTAGGACTGTCCTCTCGGAGCATTCAGTCTTTCGAGGATTTCTAGAAATTATTCTTACACCATTTTAGCAGCAGCAAGAAGTACAAGAAAACAACTTTTAGCCTGTTCGAGGTAAAGCAGAGCACTGAAGAAACTTTAAGGGCATACATCAAAAGATTCAATCGAGTCGCTCTGGATGCCCCCTCATGTGCCTCTAAAACAAAAACCACCACATTCACACATGGACTACGAGAGAGGGAGTTTTTCGTTAATTAACCAAGAAACTTCCCGGGGACTTTGAGGATCTTCTGGCCCGGGCAGAAAAGTATATTAACATGGAAGAAGCCAAGAAGCAGAAGCGAGATGCTTTGAAAAGAGAGAGAGGTGACCGGGTGGTCAGACCCGAGGAGAGAGCTCATAAGAGGGTAAATGCAGGGCATTTTTCTCATCATGTACCTTTGAAGGTTGCCCGAGACAAGGATGTCCATGACTGTAGCTCGGATAAATCGCGGAATCCAAACCCGAATTCAAAATTGCTAGATCCGAGAAGAAAGGATTATGCACCCTCCACAGAGCATGTTCTCATGATACAAGTGAGTGTCGAATGTTGAAGAAGGAATACAATCGCCCCTCTGAACCAGAGTACAACCCATCAAACAGAAGAACAAGGTTTCCACCCTGGTCAACTCAACGTCCAGGGCCTAGCTCACACGTTGGTTCGCGAGGTGCCTCAAGTGGAAGAAGAAACTAGGAATCAAAATGGAAGAAGGCCTCATCTCCTGCCTTAGGTGTAATAAAAATGATCTCCGGTGGTTCCACGGATGGTGATTCTATTCGAGCTCGGAAGGCATGAGGCAGGAGAGATTGTTTGGAAGTAGAAGGAGAAAGGAGGAGTGAGCTGACCATCAGCTTTGTCCCGGATGATCTCCAAGGAGTCAGCCTTCCCCATAATGACGCTCTGGTGATCCAGGTCCGCGTTGCTAACTGGGTCTTCATGAAGCAGTTAGGCAGGAATATTGAAGTTTATGTAGATGACATCCTAGCTAAGTCCCGGAAGATTTCCTATTTTATTCCTGAATTGGAAGAGACATTTGCTACGCTTCTACAGTATGAGATTAAGCTCAACCCGTCCAAATGCATCTTCGGGGTAAAAAGTGGTAAGTTTTTGGGTTTCCTAGTTACATATCATGGAATTGAAGTGAACCCTGAAAAAATCAATTCGGTACTCGATATGTCATCCCCTCGATCTATCAGAGAAGTACAAAAGTTAACTGGAAAAATTGCTGCTCTTTCCCGATTCATCTCCCGGTCTGCGCACAAGAGTAATCATTTTTTTCAGTTCTTGCAAAAGGCTCAAAATTTTGGTTGTGATGAAAAGTGCGAACAAGCATTCAGGGATCTCAAGAATCATCTAGCAGAGCTTCAAATTTTGTTAAAGCCCAAGTCCGGGGAGAAATTATTTGTTTACTTATCCAACACGAAGTACGCTGTCAGTTCTGTGCTTATCTGAGAGGAAGGCTCCGACGAGAAACCTGTATATTATGTCAACCACACTCTCAGAGGAGATGAACTCAGATACAGTGACGTAGAGAAAATAGCTCTAGCCTTGATAATGACTGCTCGAAAGTTGAAGCCCTATTTTCTCTCTCATCCAATCGTTTTTCTCACCAACAGCCCTCTAGAGAGGATCATGACTCGCCCTGAGGTCTCTGGAAGGATGGTATAGTGGATAGTGGGGCTAGGGGAGTACGATATTGAATACAAGCCTCGAATTGCTATTAAAGCGCAAGCCCTGTCGAATTTTCTTTAAGTAATGATTCAGACGGGAGAAGAAGAAGTATGGAGAGTTTTCATGGATGGAGCAGCAAGTCTGGCTGGATGAGTTGTCGGGGTGGTGTTGATATAACCCCAGGAGAGAAAATTAAGTTGGCCTTAAGAATCAATTCACAGGTCACCAACAATGAAGCAGAAAACGAGGCTGTCCTCGCTGATATACGAGCCGCCTAGGAGATCGGAGCCTCCCGAGCGATTCTTTACTCTGACTCACAGTTGGTCACTCTGCAAATAAATGGAATTGATCTTAACCGTTGATCTAAGGAAGAAAAGGACGGTCAAGATGCATCTTGAAAATTGTGCAGAGATATGGAAGGACAGGTTCAGAATTCGAAGCGTTGTGGGCCGTTCAAATTCTAGGGCATACGTCATCATGACATCAGCCCTACCAACCTAAGAATATGAAACAACAAAAAATCTTCCAAGCCCGGGAGACATGAGGTCCCGGCACCTTCTTGTAAGCCCGGGAGGCATGAGGCTCCAGCACCTTATTTTAAGTCCGGGAGACATGAGGCCCCGACACCTTCTTGTAAGCCCGGGAGGCATGAGACCCCAGCACTTTATCTTAAATTTGGGATGCATGAGACCCCAATGCTTTTATAGCAAGAATTAATTATCTTTCCGGTAGAGTCCAATCATGACTAATCGGGACAGCGATTATGACTCTAGCCTGAATATTTAGAGAGGGAGTGGTGATACCCCCCCCCCCCCCCGAGGAGGCCCGGGTCATGGGTATCAGATGATCCCGGGTCATGGATCAGGTTATGAGAAGTTTTTTATCATTCCGACAAATAGCCGGGCAAATATATCCCCGAGACATCATCTCCCCGGGCTACTAGCAGCCGAACATATATCTCGAGCTACCAGCAGCAGGGAAAATATATTCCCGAGACAACATCTCCCCGGGCTTCCAGAAAGGCACCCGGGTAGAAAGGTTCTCGGGTGATGGCTTTCTACCAAGGTTACCTCGATAGTAGCACCGTACTCGAGTGCACAAGTATGAGATACCTTATCTTGGTAATCATTACTGTCAGAATCGCATTGATTTGGCGTGTCAGAGAAGTTGGTGTCAGAAAATAGGGTATGAACAACCATCTTGCTATAATTAGTAAGTGGACACTGAAAAGAAGGTCATCATTGACTTTCTTGCTATAAATATCAGATTTGCTCAAATTTGAAACATTCATTCACATATATATATCTTGCCCACATCATTTTACTCTAAAAAATATACACCATTTCTACAATATTTTTCTTTGCTACATGGCTTTTTCCTCACCCACCTGCTGACTTTAGCATCAGAATGACCGCGTCAGACATCCCTCCGACGCACATTCACGTGATTATCTTCGTGTTTATAGGTCACCACTGGTCTTTCTCTGAAGAAGAAGCCTCTGGTTTGAATACATCTCGTTAGGTTCTCATTCCTCATCATTTTCACAACCCGACCTGGTGAAATTGCCCACTTATCTTGCATCCATTTTTACTCGGTCACATCAGTACTATTAAAATTGCATGAGTTGATATTGAATAGATTTGAAATTTACTTCAATTTTGTACATCCAAACAAATAAATAATCAATTCAATCACAACTTCAAATTTGCAAACACAGTAATTTCACATATGAACGTTCGCCTCTTGTACCACTGTCCACTTGTTTGCACCCAACATACAAATCAAACCAATTTAAAGCAAAACAAGTTGTCCTTCTGCAGTTCTGCTAAACTTCTTCCACTCTTAGCACAACATAGTTCGTTAAATATGTACAAAAGTACAGTTAAACATGGAGTGTAGTAGAGTACTTGAATGAATAACCTTTTCAAGACAATGAAGTGCTAATTTATAATTTAAAAAAAAAACACTTAAAAATCAAAAAGCTAAAAAAATATATTTTTAAGTCAAAATAATATTTGTTATTATATTCATATAACAATAAACTCTATTTTAAAAAAGTATAAATTATAATCTTAGTCATGTAAATTAGTATGTTTTGAATTTTAGCAATGTAACTATCAAAATTTGGTTTTCACCAAGTAACTTGAATTTTCTTTTTAGTTTTGGTCGTTCTTTTGGTCTGAAACACTAAACACACGGAATATTACTTATTTGATACCGATGTTCTCTTATGTGGTTCATCCGGAGAGGAAAAAACACGTACGAAATACATTAAATTTTACCTAAACAAAAATAAAGAGAAACTGCAAGATTTTTTCCTGTCATTTTGGAAAAAATGAACATTGTTCGACTTTAATTTTCCTTTTTTTTTTGTTTAGATGGATTTTAATATGCAATATATTCTCACCATATGAATGACGTAAGAGATCATCAATGTCAAACAAGGAATATTCGATGTGTTTATTGGCTTCCGATGAAAAAATGACCAAAACCAAAAAATCTAACTTGCTAAATGAAAACTAAACGTTGATAAATTATATGACTAAAACTTAAACAAATCAACTAACAAGACTAAAATTAATATTTTCACTTTAAAAAAAGGCCAACTTAATAATTAAATTTTTTATTTATACATTTTGCCAGCTTGATTGTTTGTTTTAAATCAACTCAAATAATTAAATATATATGTACAAAACTCGATCATTTTAGTTATTCAAAAAATAAAAGGAAATATATAAATATTTGAATTATAGAAATGGAGAGGTCAAACAATTCCTTTCCTCCCCTGGAAACTTGATCGCTTACCTTACTTTTTTCTCTTTCCCATTCCCTCTCTCTTCTTTTCTCCTCTCACCATACAACTAATGGAGAAAGAATACTTTCCAAGCAATGGAATCCCACAATTCCAATTTGAAAACACAATGCCAAATGCATGGAATTCTGTGAATTGCAGCACTTTGCAGCAATCTTTCTTGGATCCCAACTCCTCTGCTGAACAATTCCCACATTTCGAGTCAGCTTCTTTGCCTTCAATGGTTTCCTCCAACAACTCGGCCCTGTCAGGAGACTGTTTCCTCCTTGGCGAATTGATCGGGAAACTTGGCGGCATTGGTGGCTTCCCATCGGCCTCCGGTGCTTCGAATCCTTACGCAGGAATGAAAAATGGCAGTGCTAGTGATCCCTGTCATGATCCAATCGACATGCCCACATCAGTTTCCAAGTTTTCTTTCTTCGGCAGCAGAAGTTTAAATGGCAGAGCAAGCCCACCATTTGGCCAGAACAATGCTGAATTATTACAGCACGAGTTTAGTTCTCCATCAATGGCGAATGGGAAAGTACTGCCAAGAATCTTGAGCAGCCCTTGTCTGAAGAGAGCTGGATCTTCGCTAGAAACCATAAATTACAGTCAAGAATTGAGGCCTTTTGATGCGGTGCCATCGGGTTCTGACAAGAAAAAGACTAGATTTTCAGGGTCGTGCATGAACTCCAATGAAGAATCATCTTTTTCCGAGCAAATCATCCCCGGCGCAGAAACAGGCTCAAAAACATCAAGCGAGCTCGATCATCGTAAAAGAAAAGCGAGTTCAAGTGTACATTCCAAAGAAGATGTTTCGATTTTAGCTAAGGTAGATCCATCATCAATCATTCTCCTTATTGGGATCATTCAGGCAAGATTTAAGAATGTTCTGAGTTGAAATACTGTATGTTTTTCCGTTTTATTTTAATTTAATTTTCAACTTTCAAGGGATTCGAAGTGGACGAGGAAGCAAACACAAAACGTTCGAAAAAGTTTATAAAGAGTGGCAAAGATGTGATTACAGATGCTAAAGCAGAAACAGCCGAGCCACCAAAGGACTATATCCATGTCAGGGCAAGAAGGGGCCAAGCCACTGACAGCCACAGTCTTGCTGAAAGAGTAATCCATTGCGTCTTTTTTCACCATCCATTAAATTTTTAATTCAATAAAAATTATACCTACAATTCGAAAAAGGCCGATATCTGCGATCTTGGTTTACGACTGTTTCTTTCGTTATTCCGGTAGGTGCGACGGGAGAAGATCGGTGAAAGGATGAAACTTCTCCAGGATCTTGTACCAGGTTGCAATAAGGTGTGTAAAATTGGGAAGTTCAAATTCATTGAAATAATTCTTATGTTAAAACAAGAATGTAGTTTATTAATTACAATTTTTCTTGTTAATTTTTCGTTTCAGGTTACTGGAAAGGCACTGATGCTTGATGAGATCATAAATTATGTGAAGTCTTTGCAATGCCAAGTTGAGGTAGATTGAAGAAAATTATGTTTAAATGGGACGAAGACTTCATCATTTGACATATTTTTACTTTTAAAACTTTCAAATTAAGAAATTTGAAGTGAAAATAATTGGCATGTTATATTTGAGATTTGGTCTCACCCCGATTCATAGGGGGAACAGTCGTTGGGACTAAATGGGATCCCTGAATTTGATTTGTTGGTTAATATTTCGCAGTTCTTGTCGATGAAATTATCCTCTGTGAATCCAGATGTGGATATTAACATTAGCAATATTATTTCCAAGAATGTGAGTATATTTTTATCTTTAAACTTTTAAAATTTAAAATTTTTTTCAGGTAAAAGATCTGATGAGTTTAATATGAATATGATTTATTCATCCTTCTTGTAGATACTTCAACAAAATGCAATCCTACAACCACAAGTCCAACAAATGTTGTACCAATTTGATCCTTCAGCTTTTTACAATCACCAAAGTGCTCAACAACTAATTGACCCTTTACCTTCTTCTATTGATCCATTTGGTGAAATTCTTCCTCAGGTAAACTTTGAGACTCGGAATAAAAGATCATTTTAGCTTCTTTTTTGCTGTGAACTTAATATATATATGCACCAGCAGTTTCGAGCATTCGGCGAAGACGACTTGCACAGCATTGTTCAAATGAGTCTTGGCATAGAAGATCCGGTGAAGGACTTAACTCTTCATCATCAAAATTTTCCAGGTAGAATTCACTTGTAAACTTTTTAACAAGAAAAAAGGACATGTACTAAAGTCGTTATTTAATGATGAATATTTATTATTTTTATGCAGTTCCGAAACAAATTTGTAACACCAAAGTTAGGAGGTGACCACCACTCCTCCATTCATTTATTTGCTAGATTTTAGGCCCCTGGCGGCCAAATAAGAGTCAGCTCGGCTGTATATAAATGTCCAGACTAATTAAGCCAACAAACTTTTTTTTTCATTTTACTATTACTATTAATTTGTTCTTTTTGATTGTGACTTCCAAATATTTTATGACTTGATTTATCAATATCATTTATTATTTTGATCAATAATCAATACTTCAATACTATATTATTAAGTTTGAAACACTTAGAGTAACTAATTTTTGGTGTCATTGTCTGTTATAATAATTTTACATATTAATAAAATGTTAAAATTTTAATGCAAGTTACATGTAATTCAGTTGATAGAGTCTTTATTTCTTATGCATTAAGTTTATATGTTCAATTCTAACTGTGTTCATTTTTTTATTCCTTTTTTTCTATTTATTTTTTAATTTATATGTCAAAATTACAGTATAGTCTCTCACTATTTGTTATAATTATATTTTGATCTTCATTTAAATATAAATCAAATGAATTATAAAAAATATTATATAAACACGCAACGCGTGCGTCGGTATACTAGTAATAATAATCGTTAGATATGCAGTGAAGTTAAAACCTCCAATATAGCATCTCATTAACATAGATTCAAGAAGTTATTCGTTTAATCTTGCTTTTTCTCTAAGTATTTTATCATTCTAAATTACTACCATTTTACTTTGTCATTTGAATAAAATATTCATAGCACTAAATGTCATAATATGCGAAATATAATATATTATATTATAAGCTGAAACGATTGATTTTTTCTGGCAAATCGGTGTTTCTTTTTTTTTTTTTTTTTTTTTTTTTTTTTTTATNAATTATATATGATCCCTAATAGATCGATTGCAATCGTTGTCAAGCATTTTAATGGGGTTTGGTCAATTATACAATATAATCGCAATTCATGGTGGTTATAATTGCTAATTATATTGTTACCAGCTGTATACGTGGATGGGGTACTATTTATCTTTTAAATTTGTCATTAATGCAAATAAATGGTTATTACTCCAATTAACTTTTGTTGGTTAACTTTTGTTGGTTAATTGAATCCAATTAACCAACCAAAGTTTAATAAAATTTATTTTATTAAATAGAGTTTTTAATTATTTCTGTTTCTCTTTTTGGTTCTTTTTTTTTTTAAAAAAAAGTTGTGTAGTATACGTTGACAAATTAAATTATACAAGTAAATTATTAAATTTATATAAATATAGTTTAATCCTTAATTCTATTTTATTAATAAAAACTAAATATTTATTATGTTTTAAAATATATTTATTCAAATTGACTTTTATAAGTTTGATAAACTCGAAAATCTAACTATTATTCTTCTTCTGATAGTTATAAAATTTTTTTTAAAAAAAATAGAAGTTCAAATTGTTTCAAAACATAACTAAATCAAAATCAAAAGGTTAGAAACCAGAAGTACATGTTGAACGTAATGAAATATATAAAAATTCTACATTCACAAGGTGAGTGTCACCTCAACGATAAACACAAAAGTGAACACAGTTGGTGAACATCATATCAAAAATTTTATATCCACTACGTGAGCATCACTTTAACGATGAACAAAAAAAATAAATACATTCGGTCAATAGAAAAAATATAATATATATATATAACTTTAATTGTCGGATTATTTTATCCACAGAAGATTAGGTGGTGGAGTTTTGGGGCAGTGTGACGATGTCCTAAAAAAATGAACAATAATCATTAGGTAAAGGGTGGTTAGTAAAAATCAAATTTCTTGGGGTAAACAAAAGAATTATATTAATTTTTGGCAGCTTTTTAATTATTTTATTTTAATTGTGGTTGCATTATTGGTGGTTAAATAATCTTAAAGATTCTCTGAAAGTGATCCTTTTGCATAGAAAGAGTTAAGCAAGAAATAATTGTATAATCGGAGGATGTTTGGATGATAATAGACCTATAATATATTTAATAATATTAATCATGTGTTTGGCAGTTAGATTAAAATTATAGCTTTTGAACTACATTCCTTGATTCCCATTTCATATCATTTCCCTTACTGTATAAGCAACCTCTTTATTTCATGAATTGGATGTTAATTATTTTTTGGTTTCTGTTAGGTTTGTGTTTATATATTTATAAACTAGCTAGTTTTTTGGGTCTACAATATTTTTTTCTCCCTTGAGTAATTAATTATTGAGTAAGTCTCTTGTGAGACGGTCTCACGAATTTTTATCTGTTATATCATACCGATATTCACAATAAAAAATAATAATTTTAGCATAAAAATTAATATTTTTTCATGGATGACCTAAATAAAAGATCTGTTTCACAAAATACGACATGTGAGATCGTCTCACACAAATTTTTGCCAATAAGATAATAGTAGTCTTTTTTTAATTATATTTTGCGTTATATACATTTTGTTTTATCATTATTTTAGTTTTATTTTTTTCAATAAAATTTTTAATATTATCTTTTCATAAAATTGGTTAAGCACGTTTATCTATACTAGTATACCGACGCACACATCACATACTTGTATAATATTTTTTTATAATTCATTTATTTTATATTTAAATGACTATCAGAATGTAATTAAAAAAAAAATGTACACACATCGCGTGTGCAAAATAAAACTTATGACAGATCAGAAGTTGCAGGAAATTTCAGGAAGTAAATGAACTTTTACCTTCTCTCATTCCTTTTTCCTAATAATATCCAACTGATTTTATTGACTTTTTTTACTAACTATTAATATTAATAAATTGTCTTGCAAATGGCATATTCTCTGTCTCCTCACTATTCTTTTATTTGACTCGTGTGCTCAAAACAAAAAACGTCGGCACTGTGACATTAATTTAATATAAAAATTAAATGTGGTCTTCTAATTTTTATGATTTTCATATTGATTAATGATTAAAAACAAATGAATGCAGAAAGTGTGGCTTCTAATTTTTGCGATTATCATATTGATTAATGACTAAAAACAAATGAATGCAGCTGCGTGCTTGATCTTTTTTTATATACCATACTTGGAGCTTGTGTTCAAAACTGATGGATTTAATTTGGATAATGAGATTAAATTTGAGGGTAAAAACTTGTGTGAGACGGTCTCACAAGTCGTATTTTGTGAAATAGATCTCTTATTTGGGTCATCCATGAAAAAATATTACTTTTTATGCTAAGAGTATTATTTTTTATTGTGAATATCGGTAGGATTGACCCGTCTCACAGATAAAAATTCGTGAGACCGTCTTACAAGAGACATACTAAAATTTGAGTAGGATCTGAGAAATAAAGATTAAATGATGATTATTTTAGGTATATTTATAGTCGAGTATTCAAGTGACTCGTTATTTTTTTATACTATGAGTAGCTTTAGTTAGAGAAATAATTTTAATTAAAAGTTGATTTGTTCCCAAAATAAAGGCTGATGCTTTTATATGTTTAAAATTTTTAGAAATTGCAAATGAAAAAAAATGTAGCTTTTAGTATTTATACTTCAATTTATCGTAAAAAACAAACATAAAATGTCACATATGGCGCTTAGGCCTGGGCAAGTGTCATTGTACAATAGACTCATATGACAATAACTTTGTATCCGTCGTCGCTAACGAAAAATTATTAATCCAAGTTGATATATGAATCTATTATAAGTATTGAAGTATAGTAATTTTCTATGTTAGAAGTATGATGCGCTTGAACTATTGTATTATTTAACATTTGAGATCCACCTTTACCACCAGTTATAATTTTTTTTGTAAAACTTCAAGTGTTCAGCCTTACGGTAAGCCATTATAAACCCTTTTAAACTTATTTTTCTAAATAATGCAAGACAAAACTCCCTAAAGCATGACTGGACAATAACCTTCTATAGCAAATATTTTGTATTCATGCTTACTTTACAAAATGATAAACCAAAGTTATTATAAAAGTATATTGTAAGTCATTTAACACTTCTTAATTTTTTTCTAGCCCATGTTGGACAAAGGTTACTGCAACTGCCTCTCTTTCAGAACGCCACAACTTCGTCGTTTCCTGACTCCTCGATCCACAGGCACCAGAAATCAAGAAGTGGTTCCTACATGTTCAAGAGGTGGTTCTCATGGATGTGCCATTTTTTCTCGAAGGTTCAAGAGGTGGCTCCCAGCCACATAGAACTTTCTCTCGTAAGGTATATTCACTTGTGTTTCTGTTGGTGATCGTCTCTGATATCATTATGTATGTGACGTCCGAGGTCGAAAAGGGTGGATAGTAATCGTGTAAGTTCCAAAATGCGAAAATGTAATCTAACTCATGCAAATCTAGGAAAAATGAAAAATGCTTAATTTAAATTATTTTAATTACATTAATTAAATGTGGTAGGCATGTTTGCATGTTAAAAATATGGATTTCTATTATAGTGCATAAAACAGTGTTTTTAAGGGTTATTCGAGATGCAACCGAGGAATGAAGATCCGTAAAAGAAAATATTTTTATTAAATGATTAATTTTTAATTATTTAATATATGGTACATTTAGTATGTAATTTTCAAAAATTGTGTCTTTGAGATGTTTTTATATGTCGAGTCGTATTTTAAATCAATAATAGATTTTTGACGAAAATAAGGACTTTTGGAGTCTCGGCTAATATTTTCGAAAACTTTCCTAAACGAAATATTTTTCTACATTCTAATAGGCCTATTATACTAAGATATTGGGCCCAATTGTCTACCTTATAATTTAATACCTAAACTTGATTTTTTCAAGCCCTAAACTACACAAACTCACGCCTCAAGCACTAGAAACCTAGGGTTTCTCCCCTAACAGTCGAACACAACCACACACCACATGCCCAAGCCACGTTCACGTGGGATTTTGAAGGAAAAACGCAGCAAAGGCTCCCTCGTCTTTCCGACAACGTTCATTCACGTCAAGGCTTGAATATTCGAGCGTGAATCACTCAAAAGCATGCATTATTCCCTCTTTTCTCATTGTTCATATCATATTATGTGTGAATTTGTGTTCTTGCGTGAAAAATCTAAAAGCATCATGGTATTTTCGTTTTTAAGGGTTTAGTCATGGAGAAACTTGATTTTTGTGCATGTTCTTGATGGTTCTTGTTAAAGGGAAGGGGCTGCCAGCTTAGGGATGTTAGGGGCTCAATTTAGGGGCTGTTAAGGGGTCCTAGAGGGGGCTGCACAAGGCTGGAAAGCTAGGGCTAAGGGCTGAACGAAAATTGGGTTCTAAGGGAAGCTAGGGTTTGGTTTTTGGTCCTTGAAGGGGGCTGGCATGTGCAAGGGATTGGGCTGCATCTAGGTGACCTAGGAGGGCTGTGGAGTGTCCTAGATGGGTTGAGGGGTGGCTGGTGCAAGGGCAAGGGCAATAGATGCGCGACCATGATGAGTGATCATGGTGCGGCGCGCGGGTTTGATGGTTGATACACGTCCTCGTGCATGACGTGTTAGGACTGGTCCGACAGCATGCTAAGGGTTCGGTTAATACAAAAAACTGAACCATGGTCAACAAAAGATAGGGGAAGACTCCATATGCAATATGGAAAGAGAATAAGTCTAATGTATCTAACTTTCATGTATTTGGATGTAGATGATATGTGCATAGTAATGGCAAAAATAATTTGTCTGCTTTCGATTCAAAATTAGATGCTGGAATTTTTCTTGTATACTTAGCAGTTAGTAAATCTTTTAGAATATTTAATAATAGAACTCTTAATATTGAAGAATCAATACGTATTGTTTTTTTATGAAATTGATATTGCTCTTAAAAATTCTGAAATCACTACAAGAAAATACTGAATACACAACACTTAAAAGAAAACGGTTTTACAAAAAAACCGTTGTCTTTTACTTTTTAACAACGGTTTTAGTGAAAACCGTTGTTATTGAGAATTTTTTTTAAGCCAAGACAACGATTTTCTAAAAACCGTTGTCTTTGGCCCCCAAAAAAACGCTAAAAGACAACAGTTTTCTAAACCATGTCTATTACCCTGTTTTTTTGGACAAACCACAACGGTTTTAGAAAACCGTTGTGGATAAGCGTGTTTTTTGGACAAACAACAACGATTTTGCTTAAACCATTACTATATTTAGCGATGGTTTTATTGTCGCTAATTTAGCGACGGTTTTAAGCAAAATCGTCTCAATTTTTAAAATAGCGACGGTTTAAACAAAACCGTCGCTTTTTGCTTAACCGTCGCTAATAGCAACAGTTTAATAAACAAACGGGTTTTGCTTAACTGTCGCTATTAATAAACAATCGTCGCTATTAGCGACGGTTTTACCAAAAATCATCGTAAACTGTCTATAAATGCTCGCGTTTTCAGTCTATTTTCCTCCACACCGCTTCACATCTACGATAAATGTTTCTCTCTTAGACGATTTTAGTTTTGATTTAGGGTAAGTTTTTTCGCTTCAATTATTGGTAAATTTTTAAATGTTAGTTAAGATCATGAATATTATTTGCTTAGTTAGATTGTAAGTTTTTTTGATAAATTTATTAAATTATAAAAGTAATTTTATTTTTATTTTACTTAAAAAATTAGCGACGATATTTCGATGGCTTAGTCGAAAACTGTCGCTTAGCGACGGTATATCTTAAACCGTCGGTAATGAGCGACAGCTAATTCAAAACCTGTCGCTAGAATTAGCGACGATATATCATAAACCGTCGCTAATTTGAAAAACCGTCGCAAATGATATCTGCGACAACGGTTTAAAATCGTTCTCGTTGAACGCACTTTCAACAACACTGTCAGTTACAACGATTTTCTGGCAGCTACGACAACGGATAATATCCGTTGTCTTTTTGGGTTTTTGTTGTAGTATATTTCGACATTGAGTAACGTATTAGACATGATTCATCTGGATACAGACAATGAAGATGAAACAACACCGAAAGGAAAGGGTTCTCAAAATACAGAACCAGAAGTTCCCGAGAAGGAACCAGTAACTAGAACTGAGGAGACTCCGGAACCTATCATAGAAGATCCAGAACTTGCAATGACATTCCAGAGCAGCCTATTGTCCAATCACATCAAGAAGCAATACTTTCAAAACCTGGTTATAAATGGGACAAGTCCCATCCTCCATCACTGGTTATTGGTAATCTATTAGCACCCTTTAGAACCAGAATGCAAATGATAAATGAATATATTCATGCCGCCTTTATCTCTCAGATAGAACCAAAGAAGATTGATGAATCTCTAAGTGATCCCAGCTGGATTGAAACAATGCAAGAAGATATCTATCAATTCAAAAGAAATGAAGTATGACGTCTTGTACTAGACCAAATAATCAGTTAGTTATTGGAACCCGATGGGTATTCAGAAAAAGTTAAACGAGGAAAGAATAATAGAAAGAAACAAAGCATGAATAGTGGCTCAATGATTCATACAAGAACAATGAATATATTGTGATGAAACCTTTTCTTCAATAGCTAGACTTGAAGCCATCAAAATCTTTCAAGCCGAATCTTTCAAGAACTTTAAACTATTTCAATGGATGTGAAAAGTGCTTTTCTGATGGTCTATTACAAGAAAAAGTCTATGTGGAACAACCCTCATGTCTTGTATATCATTCTCTTCCAAATCATGTTTTTAAATTACATAAAGCTTTGTATGGTCTTAAATAAGCACCAAGGACAAGGTATGACACACACTCTCAATTTCTTATTAATCATGACTTTACTATTTGAACAAATGATAAAAAACTATTTAGTTTTTTCAAAAACCAGTATACAATTTTAGTACAAATATATGTTGATGATAATATTTTTAGATCAACTAACCCCAACTTTGTGATAAATTTGCTATGATGATGCAAGATCAATTTAAAATGAGCATGATGAGAGAACTAACATTCTTCTTAGGATTACAAGTTAGACAGCTCGAGTATGAAATTTTCGTAAACCTGATGTAATACACTAAAGATCTACTGAAAAAGTTTGGCATGGAAGCATGCACTGCTACTTCAACTCCAATGAGTTCTTCAACTAAGATCGATAAATATGGAATTAATTTCAGTAGAGGTAACCATGTATCTAATTGGTTCTTTTTTGTATCTTGATGCTAGTAGACCAGACATTAAATTTGCAGTATGCATTAATGCTAGATTTCAATTTGATCCCAAGAAATCTTATTATGTAGCTGCTAGGCATATATTGAAATATTTAAAGGGTACTCAGAATTTTGGTTTATGGTATCCAAAAGATTCTACATTTAATCTTGTGGGTTATTCAGTTGCAGACTATGCAGGTTGAAAATTGGACAACTAAAATACTAATAATTTCAGTCAATTTCTTGGTGATAGGTTGATTTCCTGGTTTAGTAAAAAGAAGACTTCTATCACCACTTCTACTACATAAGCAGAATAAATAACTGCTGGAAGTTGTTGCTCTCAAATGCTTTGGATTCAGAAACAAATAAAATATTATGGGATCAACACTTCCAAATGACCTATACTATATGATAATACGAGTGCAATAGCCCTTACTTACAATCCAAAACCAAGCACATTGACATCAGATACCACTTCAGTAAAAATCATGCGCAGAAGAAAGATATTCGTTTGGAATATGTGTCTACTGCTCAACAAGCAACATACATCTTTATGAAACCTTTACCCGAGACTAAGTGTTTTTATTTCTATAATATGTTAGACATCATTGATTTATCTTAAGCATTAATTCAAGGGGAATATTAGTTATTATGGCTAAGATTTTATATAATCTTGATGCATCAAATTAAGAATTTGTTATATTAATAAGATTGTATGTCTGCTGATTTAGTGTTACAACTGGAATTTTTCCAGAATCGCCTTTTTCAGTAGACCTTGTCATATAATATCTCAAATTCATGCTTTCTTATGTTTTTATTAATAACCACCGTTTAGATAGCCTATTGCCTTTACTTTCAAAATAATTTTTTCTCCCGCATTTATGTCATTGGTCCCCCTAACAGACGTCCTTTATAAATTTTGTAATCAACTACAAACATACTGACACATATATTTATGTAACGCCCTCTTGATCGATTTCATAAAATAACAGCGGAATTTAAAATTTTCTTAAAGGAAAGAAGGATTTAAAATACATTTCAATATATAATCAAAAGTATATACATGATCAAATAAGCGTTGCAACAAAATACAAAATATCATTTTGATCATGTCCAAAAGTGCTAACAAAATAGCCTTCTTCCTTCCATCTTCTATGCATATGACTTCGGCTCCAATCAAAGTCCTGGCCCGTCACTCTTATCTGCATCACATGAAATAACCGAAATGAGTATAAAACTCAGCAAGTGGAGCTCTTACATAGCAATATACATATACCATACTCTGTAAAACGTGGCTTTGAAATCATTAATAACATCTAACTCTTGAAACATGAATAATATAGTAGAATATGAACAATAACGATGGTATTTCTCTTTTCTCTTGTGGATTGATATCTAAATAGTATCTCTGTCTCTGTACCTATATCCCATCGATATAAATCGATACTCTGTCGGGATATAAGCCTATGGTCGTTGATCAACTAATTGCATGCAATCTCTGGCTATCTATTTATCAATCCAATAAATCATTTGAAATCTCTCTTGGACATTAAAACAAACACCTTGAATGCTCTTTTCATTTGCATTCCCTTTTATACAATTGAGGCATATAAAAACCTCTAATATACAACAAAGTGTACCAATACATAACATGAATCAAATGAAAGGGAATAGCATGTTAAAACCATTTGAAATACAATATATATAATTCATGTGAGCACAAGGAATGAATTCCACTTACTACACTTGGATCACTTGATTCTATTCTCTTGGTACAATTCCTACAACAATAAACCATGTATTGAACCATCAACATCTCAATAATCATAAACCCATACCATAAAACCCATAAAACCAATACAATCAAACATCCCATGATTTCCCAACATCATAATACAAATAATAACAAAAACCACAAGCTTACCTTAGCTCCTTAACTCCAAAATGATCTTGCTCTCACTTCAATAACCCAACTAGAAACTTGAATCAACGAGACAAAAGAAAGGAATGAGAACCCTAGCTCAAAATCGAAGGAGAAGGGAAGGGACGAGAGGAAAATGAGGAAGAAATGGTGCTACAACCGATTATAAGCCTTAAAATACCCAAAACACGTTTTTTGTACTGTGCTGGGGCGCTTGGGCGGTCATAAACTACAGCTCGGGCGCGGACCATACTGGCCAAAACCAAATTTTCAGAATCAGTGGCGCTCGGGTGGTTATTTCTTACCGCTCGGGCGCCGCTCTGCGCACAGCTGCCTCAAAGATTGCCTCCGAAACGCCTTTTCCCTTCGTAATTTGAAAAGGTGGTAAACATGAAAGTTGTAGCTCTATGTCTTGGCTTGCATCTCCAAATTGCCTCATGTCATTTGAAGGTCTGAGTAAAGATTTATGCTCAATCTCTCAACATGTGTCACTGGAGGAACGACGACACCCACGATAAATTTCGGGGCGCTTTTGGCTTGTCTTCTACAATGATTTGAACAAAACTCAAAACATGAAATTCACACCTCTATGTCTTCTCTAACCACTCCAATTGGCCTCATACCAATTGTCTCAACATACAAATTATCATGAATTTAATCGCAACGATACTACAGTATCACCACACATCTTCTATAAACACAATACCATAAATCATAAATCTCAACTCTTAATATCAAAATTATATTTAAACTTAACCAAGGAGTCAATAAACATATTAAATCTTAAACCGTACCGATCACCATGTTTGGATATTACAATCTCCTTTCCTTAGAGGAATTTCGTCCCCGAAATTGACGTCACTGCGCAAAAAGTTCTGGATACCTCTCTCTCATCTCATCCTCTGGTTCCCACGTAGCTTCTTCAATCAAATGATTCCTCCAAAGGACTTTAACAATGCCGATCTCTTTGTTTCTCAATACTTTAACTTTGTGATCCAGAATTTGGACTGAAATCTCTTGGTACGTCAAACTCCGCGTCAAATCCAATGGCTCGTGTCGAAGAATATGGGAAGGATTCGCAATATACTTCCTGAGCATGGAGACATGAAAAACATTATGAACTCTATCAAGATCTGGCGGTAAGGCTAACCTATAAGCTCGATCACCGACTCTGTCCAAGATCTCAAATGGGCCAATGAATCTTGGACTCAACTTTCCCTTTTTGCCAAACCGCATCACACCTTTAAGAGGTGCAATCTTCAAAAACACNCGTCTCTTGGTAACTGTTATTGTACGTGAACTCAACAAGAGGCAATTTGGAATCCCAGCTACCAGGATAATCGATAGTACAAGCTCTGAGCATATCCTCCAAAATATGAATAACTCTCTCTGATTGACCGTCGCTCTGAGGATGATATGCTGTACTGAATGCTAACCGTGTACCCAAGGCTCTATGCAAAATCTTCCAAAACTCTGAAGTAAATCTAGGGTCACGATCAGACACAATCGACACAGGAACACCATGAAGCCTAACAATCTCTGCTATGTACTCTTTGGCATATTGGTTCATGTAATACGTTGTCTTGACTGGGATAAAATGCGCTGACTTGGTCAACCGATCAACGATAACCCAAATAGAGTTATAGCCTTTCTGCGTTCTGGGAAGACCAATCACGAAATCCATTGTAATGAGCTCCCATTTCCATTGAGGAATCGACAATGACTGCAATGTCCCAGCAGGTCTCTGGTGTTCGATTTTCACCTGCTGAAAAGTTAAACACTGAGAAATAAACATGGCAATGTCCTTCTTCATACCTGGCCACCAATAGAGTCTTCGAAGATCCTGATACATCTTGGTACTACCTGGATGTATCGAGTATGGCGCTGTATGAGCCTCTGTTAAGATGTCTCGTCGAATATCATCACCAGTAGGAATGCATATACGACCTCTAAATGTCATCAAACCATCTCCATTTATTCCAAACTTTGAATTATCTCTCTCTTTTGCTCTAGCTCTCATCTCTGTAAAATGTAAATCATTGGCCTGCTCTCTAGGGATCCTGTCCGTCAATGTAGCCCGAATGATCAACGCTGAAAAGCTAGTAATGGTTCCCGGAACCACCAAAGCTATCTCCTCTCGTTCCAAGTCTAACAATACCGGTTTCTGGATCATAGAATTCAAAGAAGAACTTGACTTACGGCTCAATGCATCTGCTACAACATTCGCCTTCCCAGGGTGGTAACTAATCGTCACATCATAATCTTTGACAAGCTCTAACCACCGTCTCTGCCGCATATTGAGTTCTTTCTGGGAAAACAAATACCTTAAACTCTTGTGGTCCGTGAGAATTTCACACTTTTTGCCATATAAATAGTGTCTCCAGATTTTCAGGGCGAAAACTACCGCTGCCAGTTCCAGGTCATGCGTAGGATAATTTTTCTCGTAGTCTTTCAACTGACAAGAAGCATAAGCTATAACCTTCCACGTTGCATCAGCACTGCACCAAGACCCTTCTTCGACGCATCGGTAAAAACGACAAAGTCCTCTGAACCACTAGGCAATGCAAGTACCGGAGCTGTCGTCAACTTATCTTTCATCTCCTGGAATCCTCTTTGGCATTCATTGGACCACTCAAACTTCACAGTCTTCCTCGTCAAATTAGTTAATGGCAGGGCAATTTTGGAAAAATCTGAAATAAAACGACGATAATAACCCGCCAAACCTAGAAAACTGCGTACCTCTGATACAGTGGTAGGGATAGGCCACTTCTGTATCGCCTCTATTTTCGCTGGATCAACAGCTAACCCATCCTTCGAGACAACATGGCCTAAGAAAGTAATCTGCTCTAACCAGAACTCACATTTCTTCAACTTAGCATACAACCTCTTCTCCCTCAACAATTGAAGAACGACTCTGAGGTGCTCTGCATGAAGCTCTCTGGTCTTGGAATAAATCAATATATCATCGATGAAAACAATGACAAAGCTATCCAAATACAGCTTGAACACCCGGCTCATAAGATCCATGAAGACTGAAGGAGCATTAGTCAGACCAAACGACATCACAAGAAATTCGTAATGCCCATACCTGGTCCGAAACGACGTCTTAGGGATATCAGACTCCCTAACTTTCAACTGATAATAGCCAGATCGCAGATCAATCTTCGAAAACACTGTAGCCCCCTGCAGTTTGTCAAAAAGGTCATCAATCCGTGGCAAAGGATATTTATCCTTAATCGTCATTTTGTTGATTTCTTTGTAATCAATGCACAGCCGCAAAGACCCATCTTCCTTCTTGACGAAAAGAACCGGAGCTCCACAAGGCGAAGAACTCGGCCGAATAAAACCTTTATTTAATAAATCTTGCAACTGCGTCTTCAATTCTTTCATCTCTGTAGGGGCCATTCTGTACGGAGCCTTAGAAATAGGAACCGTTCCGGGGACTAGATCAATCACAAACTCTACATCTCTGTCCGGCGGTAAACCCGGCAAATCATCCTCAAATACATCAGGGAACTCTCTCACAACATCAATATCATCAATATTCAACTTCACAATTCTAACCATATCAACAATCGAAGCCAAAAACCCATCCCAACCTCTAAAAAACAACTTCTTAGCCTCAAGACACGAAATAAAAGGAAGGACCAGCGAAGTACCTGCACTGGCGAGCATACCTTCCTTATTTCCATCATCTGCAAATTTCACCGTCTTAGCAACACAATCAATCACTGCACGGTAAGTTGATAGCCAATCCATGCCAAGTATAATATCAAACGCAACCATCGGAATAACAATCAAATCGGCATAAACCACTCGCCCATCGATTTGAACAGAACACGCATACACAATAGACGTCGGGCACAACACATCTCCCGAAGGCAATACAACATTAAACTGGAGGGGAAGAATAGAAGGAACTAAACCCAAAGATCTCAAAAATAGTTCAGACATAAAAGACTGAGTAGCACCTGTATCAATCAATGTCGTAGCTACTCTGCCTGAAATTAAGATAGTGCTAGAGATCACACAAGAATCAGGGTTTATACCTTCTTTCGTCATGGTGAAGATGCGACCCTGCACCTTCTCTTTACTCGATCATCTCGGACAGTCCTTAGCAATATGGCCTGCAGTACCACATTGGTAGCAAGTGTGAGTACCGAATCTGCACTCTCCCCTATGATTCCTACTACACTTGGGACACAACGGCTTCTCTGGAACAGATGGAACTGTCGGTGCTTTAGAACTCGGCTCTATCTTGCCTTTCCCCTTGTAACTGCCTTTTCCTCTTTGGCTCGAACCTTGACCTCTTTGAGCAATAGCCTGCTGCCTCGCTTGTCTCTCTCTAGCAATATCCTTTTCATTTTGCTCGGCTAACAATGCTTTAGCCAAAATATCTTTAAATGTCATCGCCTTAGACATATTGATGTACCTTATGATTTCTACTCGAAGTCCTCTAATAAAAGAGCACCCTTGTCTTTGTCATTGGAGGCAATATATGGGGCAAACAGACAGCCCTCCTCGAACTTCAAAATGTACTCGTCAACATTCATACTTCCTTGACAAAGCTCTAAAAACTCGGTCACCTTCCGGGCTCGAAGTGCATCCGGGAAATACTTGT
The DNA here is from genome assembly GCF_012295235.1 of Primulina huaijiensis. Classification (NCBI taxonomy): domain Eukaryota; kingdom Viridiplantae; phylum Streptophyta; class Magnoliopsida; order Lamiales; family Gesneriaceae; genus Primulina; species Primulina huaijiensis. The sequence goes on from NC_133312.1 coordinate 17,918,688, forward strand.
CATAAAAGAGATCCGTGAAATCTAGCCACTTTAATGACGGAACATCAACACCACTAACAAAGGCGCCTTTTATTGTAACGACCCATTACAGGCCCAGTGGACTGCCCATACAGCCCACTGCCCCGGTCGACCCAAGGCTATCCCGATCTTGGACTCCCTCAAGGGGCATTTTCCCTCACGGGCTTTCCATAGGCGTCGTACGGGTTACTCATAGAACTCTCCAGCCCATGCACTGGAGCTTGTGCCTTCCCAGACTCGAACCTGAGATCACATGGATATATAGATAATCAGCACAAGTCTGGTACCAATTGAGCTATTTGTCCCTCTGTTAGTGGTGTTCCAGAAATGTCTGCGATCGAGTAAATATTCATACTTCCTTGACGAAGCTCTAAAAAATCGGTCACCTTCCGGGCTCGAAGTGCATCCGGGAAATACTTGTCGTAAAAGAGATCCGTGAAATCTAGCCACTTTAATGACGGAACATCAACACCTACCTTGGTGGCATTCCACCAAATAAGTGCAGCTTTAACTAGCATGAATACTGCACAACCAACTTTGTCCTTGTCTTCATACTTGAGATGATCAAATATCGCCTCAAGTGCTTTGATCCACTCTACTGCCACCAATGGATCAGTGCTTCCTGCAAACTCAGGCGGATCCATTCTCTTAAAAGCAGTAAAGATCCCATCAGTTCCAACTGCTTGAACCACTTGGCCTCTCACTTGGCCTCTACCTTGACCTGTACCTTGCAAACGGAGCAACTGTTTAATCTGTTCACTGTGAACCTTGGCTTGCTCTTTCAATAATTTGCCGAACTCGTCAACAACTCTCGATGAGGAGCTATCCTCATCCTCTGAGGCTTTTCTTTTAGGAGGCATTAAATCCTACCATGCGCTCACATAATACATATCAACCAATAACAATGAATAGACGAAGAAGAAGACATACCTGGACTGTTGAAAGTAGACGAAGTCATATGGATTGGTCCGAAGAACCTGACTCTGATACCACTAAATGTAACGCCCTCTTGATCGATTTCATAAAATAACAGCAGAATTTAAAATTTCCTTAAAGGAAAGAAGGATTTTAAATACATTTCAATATATAATCAAAAGTATATACATGATCAAATAAGCGTTGCAACAAAATACAAAATATCATTTTGATCATGTCCAAAAGTGCTAACAAAATAGCCTTCTTCTATGCATATGATCTCGGCTCCAATCAAAGTCCTGGCCCGTCACTCTTATCTGCATCACATGAAATAACTGAAATGAGTATAAAACTCAGCAAGTGGAGCTCTTACATAACAATATACATATACCATACTTTGTAAAACGTGGCTTTGAAATCATTAATAACATCTAACTCTTGAAACATGAATAATATAGTAGAATATGAACAATAACGATGGTATTTCTCTTTTCTCTTGTGGATTGATATCTAAATAGTATCTCTGTCTCTGTACCTATATCCCATCGATATAAATCGATACTCTGTCGGGATATAAGTCTATGGTCGTTGATCAACTAATTGCATGCAATCTCTGGCTATCTATTTATCAATTCAATAAATCATTTGAAATCTCTCTTGGACATTAAAACAAACACCTTTAATACTCTTTTCATTTGCATTCCCTTTTATACAATTGAGGCATATAAAAACCTCTAATATACAACAAAGTGTACCAATACATAACATGAATCAAATGAAAGGGAATAGCATGTTAAAACCATTTGAAATACAATATATATAATTCATGTGAGCACAAGGAATGAATTCCACTTACTACACTTAGATCACTTGATTCTATTCTCTTGGTACAATTCTTAAAACAATAAACCATGTATTGAACCATCAACATCTCAATAATCATAAACACATACCATAAAACCCATAAAACCAACACAATCAAACATCTCATGATTTCCCAACATCATAATCCAAATAATAACAAAAACCACAAGCTTACCTTAGCTCCTTAACTCCAAAATGATCTTGCTCTCACTTCAATAACCCAACTAGAAACTTGAATCAAAGGGACAAAAGAAAGGAATGAGAACCCTAGCTCAAAATCGAAGGAGAAGGGAAGGGAGGAGAAGAAAATGAGGAAGAAATGGTGCTACAACCGATTATAAGCCTTAAAATACCCAAAACACGTTTTTTGTACTGTGCTGGGCGCTCGGGCGGTCATAAACTACCGCTCGGGCGCGGACCATACTGGCCAAAACCAAATTTTCAGAATCAGTGGCGCTCGGGCGGTTATTTCTTACCGCTCGGGCGCCGCTCTGCACACAGCCGCCTCAAAGATTGCCTCCGAAACGCCTTTTCCCTTCATAATTTGAAAAGGTGGTAAACATGAAAGTTGTAGCTCTATGTCTTGGCTTGCATCTCCAAATTGCCTCATGTCATTTGAAGGTCTGAGTAAAGATTTATGCTCAATCTCTCAACATGTGTCACTGGAGGAACGACGACACCCACGATAAATTTCGGGGCGCTTTTGGCTTGTCTTCCACAATGATTTGAACAAAACTCAAAACATGAAATTCACACCTCTATGTCTTCTCTAACCACTCCAATTGGCCTCATACCAATTGGCTCAATATACAAATTATCATGAATTTAATCGCAATGACACTACAGTATCACCACACATCTTCTATAAACACAATACTTTAAATCATAAATCTCAACTCTTAACATCAAAACTATATTTAAACTTAACCAAGGAGTCAATAAACATATTAAATCTTAAACCGTACCGATCACCAAGTTTGGATATTACAATTTATGTTTCCAATTTACCGCTATACATATTCTTTTAAACCATCGTTTCAAATTTTTCACTATTTTCTTTCCAAACCTTTTATCTTCGAGCCTTCTGATTTTTCTGCATTTTTCTACTCTCTTAAATCTTGTTTCCGATTTTACTAACTCTCAAATAACAAAAATGGCAAATGCATACACTTTGAATGCTTACCAGGTTTACTTCGCTTCAGTCTACACCATTCAGGGTACTAGTCTGCTCGCCATGTTCAAATCATTGGAGACATATTTTCTCTATACCTTTCTGGAAGCACCTACAGTTATTTACACAAGGCATCATTGCTGGATTTCTATGCGAAAGATTCTCTTACTGAGGAAGGAAAGATCACCTTCTCTCACAGCGGCAAGACTTTTCTTTTTGATGCTGCTTTGTTCAATTCCACCTTCTCTCTTCCCACTTCTAGGATTACTGATTTCTCTATCATCTTCCAAGAATGCATGCATGTTGCTCTATAGATCTTCTCTGACTCAGGAGGAGATTTATCTCCATCTTGCATTAAAAAGCTTCTAAAGGTGGAATTTCAAATGCTAGCTGATATTGTAGCCAAATCTATTTTGGTCAATGCAGGGACCCTTGACAATTCGATCGAGGAAAAGTTCCAGGTGATGTCTACCATTACCTTTGGAACTAAAGTTAATTGGGCCTATGTTCTTTTTAAGACATTATCTGAAACGGTCCAGAAGAAGATAACGGGTTCTGCTGTGCTGATCAACAAAATTCTTAAAGATGTTGGTTTCGGTTTTACTTCTGAAAAAGATGGCACTTCAACCACTATGATTGATGCCGATAATGTGGTTGCTCTTCGACCCAAACCCTTTATCCCTTAATTTATTGAAGCGAAGAGAGAAATAAAGACCAGGCAAGAGGCTGGTCAGCAACAAAAAAAAATACCAAGAGGAAAATCATCACTGTGTTAAGTGATTATGAGAAAACTGCCTCCGAGGAATCCATCAAACTTACTCATCTTCTACCTAAAACCACCCCAACCAAGAAGAAACTCAAACCAACCATCCACATCAAGAAAACAACAACTCTCACGGACATCCCCTCCATCCCAACTGACAGTGATGATATTCCACTGCACCAAAGTTTCAAAACTGCCATTAGTGCTGCTACACTACTAGCACCACCCCAGAAACCTTTCACCTCAAACAACTCAGGATCGTGTTCAAGCACCAAGACGTTCAATGACTCCTGGATCCAGATTAACACCTCTCATTTTCCCTAAGGAAAGGTGATTCTTGATCTTATTCCTGAATCAACAAAATCTGGACTTAAAGTCCCTGTTTCAATAGACAATGGCAAAGGAAAACTGCCAGTTATCTCAGAAGAATCAGGAGAAGCAGGACCCAAATATTCCGTCCAGACTGCCATTGATATGCATATGGAAGAAATTAAAAGATCTGCTACAGAGGAGATATCCTATTTTGATTATTGGGTTACTGTTTGCACCATTCATCATTTATTTATTTTCAAGAAAACTAAGGGTTCATTTTCTAAGGCCCTTAAGTATGAAAGGAAGGTGTTTGCTGCAACTATAAATTCATATTCATTGAATCCATGAATAGAAAGAACTACATCCTTCTGAAAATCAAAGTTGATAAGTTGACTGAGACACTAGCTATTCTGCACTCAAACTATGTCAAGGTCCAACAGCTTTTCATGACAATTCAGTATTCACTCAACTATCCAATGATCTCAGGATTATAAAGGCTTCAGTATCTTTCATTGAACAAAATTTGAGCGAGGATACTGTCGTGGGGATTTTAGAACCCTTCAAAGTTAAGCTAGTCGAGGAAACAGACAAAACCCCAACAATGGATGAGGTTCTAGTACTCATGCACATTCACATGAACAAGTTTCAGATGTTGCTGCTGCTATAAATCCACCACAACCCACTTTCTCATCACTAATATTTATTATAGGCTTTTCCACATTAGAGCGGGTGAATAATTTCATTGGTCAATAAGCTATTGTAGAAGTCACCATTGACGTTCCTTCTTCTGCTGCTAATTTGTTATCTTATAATTGTTCCGCCTACTGTCTCAATCACCTCTGCAAATGAAGAACTCAGTACTATTTCTGTTGATGCTCCCCTCGCCATGGTCCAAGAATCAGCGCCACCTGATCTTGAAATGTAATTCTCTGAAGATCAAGAAAAAATGAGGTAACACGTGTCTGTTGATCCGGAACCAATTATATCTCTATGTACTTATATTGTTCTAGATATCTAAATTATATCTCTAAATTATATCATGAAAACCATTAGACTAAAGTTTTTTTCTTTTTCTTTAAATGATAAAGTAAAAATTAGCTACAAAATCTTAGATCGGGATCAACTTGGGATGCAGTGCAACAATAGTTTTTAAAGAAATTTTTTCCATTTTACAAAACAAATTCTTTAAGAAGAAAAATAATCATTTTTACTAAAAAAAACAAGAGAAATTTTGTAACTTGTGTACTTGTTTCTCAATTTTTATGAATATTAATCAATTCCTTGTAAAGTTGTGAAATTAGTCTATAATTTTCAAACCATTGTGTGGACAAAGATTAGGCAATCCTTTATATCTATCTCAGTAATGATAAAAAAGTTTTTCCTTGTTTTTGAGTAAAAGTGATTATTTTCATTTTGAAAGAATTTGTTAGATGAGAAGGAACTAAGTTCGAATTGATCACGATATAATATTTTGTTTCCAATGTTAGGAACAAAAGATAACAGTTTATAGGGGGTGAATTAACTGTTATGCAACTTATGTCAAATAATTCTAAGCTTAAGTTGTGTTAACAGCTCAAGTCAATATTTGAATTATACTGAGTAATTTGAGTTACCTTACAAGTTCTAAGTGCAGAAACTGCTCATATTACTTAGTGAATATGATATGAAAACAACTTATCGATTTCCTTCAGCTGAATTTGACATAAGTTGCATAAAACTAGAAGATTTCACGTCTCCCCTTATTCTGTTGTCAGAAGGATTCCACTAGAAGATTTGATCATTATAACAATTTGTACAAACTTACTTCAGCTCGGTTCCAAATCCCTAATAAGTTGAAACTGCTTGCAATTTTTCCTTCAACTTCATATGTTCAGAAACAGGCTTCTGACAGTTACAATTGATTCTCACACTACAAAAAAAAATCGTGTGTAAAAAATAAGTGAAAATACAAAGTGAACTAATCAATCTGATGTGAAACTGAGTGTGTGCGAAGACACTTAAAGATGAATCTTTTGAGGGATACTGTGCGATTTGAATGATTGATGAAGATTGATAAAGAAATAATAGTTTTACTAAGAGAGGTCTATAGTCTTGATGCATTCCTTATTTATAGGTGTTGGTCCTCAACGACAATAAATATATCTGGTACTCACAGATGTATTGGGTAGCCAAAATTTATGTGGATACAGCCGTGTGTCCTTGTTGTTTTGTCAAATTTAGTATCTGCTATTTCAAATTCTTTGGACACTAGCTGAAATGGTTAACCAACATATCTTTTTTTGTTTAATCTTGCTGAAAACTTTATTATATTCTCATAGTTTGACTCCATGTCTTTAGGGAAATTTGGCGGACTAGTTTTCAAGTTGATCTGTTATGTTCGAACAGATTGGTTCAAGTCGTGCTGATGTATAAATTCTATCAGATCGAAGTAGTTGAACATCTCGATCTATTGGTTTAGTTTAGCTGGTAACAATGTAGGTTGATCATCGTACTTGTAGTCTTGTTCAATTTCGTTTAATAATCAACATTAATATGAGCTTGAGTTAGATTAGTTAAGTTTTTTACCACAAAAACTTAGATATAAATTTAGCTCAACAATTTCTTCCTTGTTGATGATGTCAAAACTAAGCTGTTTACTATCAGTAAGAGATAAAAACGTATATTAATGTGCAATAATAAATTATGAAAATTCTGTAATTGTTTTATCTTCTGATTTATCCTTTCTTGAACAGTTGATGAGGGGTATGTCTTGGTTTGTATGTGTTACTTGAGCTGTTGTGATGATGATCATGACCATTACCACCAGAACTTCTACCATGAGGCTTCTTATGATAAGATGACGAGGATGAAGGTTTACATTTTTCTTGTTCTTTCGTCTTTTCCCTCTTTTCGATATCACCCTTTCCACCTTGTAAAAAGATAACTATATCGGAGATCTGAGTCCAAAGGGTTTCAATCCTTTCAACATAGATTTTTTCTTCTCAATTCGGAAGATAAGATCATCAATATGCCTATTTAGAGTATGTATAAGTTCAAATATCTGACTAGAGTGCATTTACATAATATGTTTAGAAATATTTGTCTTGAAAAGATCAAGATCCCGAGAACATGCCATCTGATCAGCCCTAAACCCAGTTATGTCATTTTGCATATCCATTATTGATTGATGAATGAAATTCATTCCATCAAATTGTTGAAATTTTGGATTATATCCTTGATCTTGATCTTGGAACTCTGGAGGTGAGATCGGTGGAGAAATGTGTGTCAGCTCACGTTCAGGAGCTTCTTGTTCTGTTTAAATGGATGTAGGTATTTGCAGTTCAGGGTCTGAGCGATCTGTTAAGTTGGTATCATGTCTTATTCTTCTTGAGCTGCTAGCTTTTGCAGAGTAATGATGGACGAAATTTGAAACATGATTTGAATTATCTCATTAATCGATGAGAACTGAGTTGAAGATGCTACATTTTTCTGATTTGTTGTATCTATCTGTTGAGGAGGTGAGAAACCTTGGGATCGATTATTGCTACCGATTTTCATGGTATGGCTATTGTGATCAGTGCATTAGTCTCTGGAACATATGTTGGAGTTATTTCCGGAATAATCACATTGTCCAGGGTCTACAACATCTATGTTATTGTAAGTAGCGAAATTTCAGGAAAATCTTCTGAACACTGCAAGGTCACATAATCTTTCATAGGTTGTTCACCTTGTTGCTAGTGCAAAACCTCTTTGAAAATTAGATCGATGGAGAAATTAGATATTGGTCTTTGGTCATCTTGAGTCATCGTTTCTTCTTCTCTATCGAGCTGTTTGATTTGTTCTTCCAGATCCATGTGATCTGAAATACTTTCTTCATGAAGTGTTTCAATAGATAGAGGTAGTTGGAGCTCTTTTCTCATCAGATTAACTTTCATGGACAGCCCATGTGAGTTCATCTCCAACTGACTGATGATGGTAGAGTCATCATGTGTTGTTGGAACCCGAAGACTAAAATTTTGTGTGTTCTTGCTCATTAGAAGCCTTAAGCCACTCTCCCTTATCATCATGACCAGAAAATATATTCACTTCAGAGCTTCAGGGATGATCTGAGTCTTGTTCCATTCTAGAATTTGATTTTATTGAGTTGTCATATGTTTGAGTTTCTTTAGAGTCTTGATCTTTGAATATTGTCCAAAAATTCTGTTATTTGCCCATTTATCAAATTCTTCAGCTGAATCCAAACTTTTTTCTACTTCAAGCAAGGCCAGATTAAGACTCGTTTGAACAACTGACAATAGTTTGGATGGTTCAATAAGAAAGCCCTTCCCTTTAGCTTTGGGGTCAATTTGAGGTAAGCCCGATTCATGAGAAACAATGTTTATTTCAACTATCTTGATTCCAAGTAAAACCTTTCTGATTGGTATAGCTGGGATGAGAACTGGTTTGATAGGTTCGTTAAAGTCATTTATTAGCTTGGTTTTCTTGGTTCTTTTCTTCTTCTGAGGAGCTAGTGAGAAGACTTGAGTGAGGGGTTAGATTTTCTTGATCAGAATCAGTGATTTCTGAGTCAAACACCTCAACTATTAGTTTTCTTTTGACCGGGATCTTCATGAGTGATTTCTTCTTCTTTTCTTCATCAAATTCTTTCTTGAAATTCAACAGATCATCGGTGGTGATGAGGTTCTTTTATTTGTAAATATCAATAGACCTTTTGTTTAGCACCTTATAAATGTGCAGATTGGTTGTGGTCCAAGTTGTGCTTTAGTATTTTCCATCAGTCGGCAGATTTGAACAAAAAATCCTTGGTGCTGTTTGTCTGGATGAGAAACTATTGCCACTGATATGTTGTATAAGACAACAGACCAATTGATTTGGATACTTACAATAATAACAGTCATTATTTCCAATCTTTCTATTGTGAAGGCGTCGAAGGATCCTTGCCTTTGCTGTCAGGGGTTGGCCATTATATCATTCAAAAGTCTGAACTTAATCTTCTTTTCTTTCTTCTTTCTTAATGATTTGACAGGAGCACCCAATAGTGAAAACTTGACTTTCATTACTTCAGTGGTTGCGGATGGAAATTTTTTGAACTCTGTGATTCCTTCAGTTGGAAAACTAAAGGTGTAAGTGAACTGATATTGATTAAAGGAGAAGGTTTGATCAGAGATAGTGTAGACAACAACTTCATCTTCAATCCTTGCAGATGCAAAGAATTGAGATAGCCCTTCTTCATAGATGTGGCTAGAGCAGCCAAGAAATCCCTTCAATCCATTGGCTTCCATAGTTTTGAATATGGCCAACATATCATCACCCAACAATAGATAAATTGCATCGAAGTCGATTTGAAGAGCGTTGCTGACGAATGAAGACTTTATGATTGTTTCAGAGTAGTTTGAAAGAAATATGAATGCTTGTAAGCTTGATTAGCAAGGAAGATGATAATCAGTAACTGTAAAAGAAAATGAATTGAAAAAATTATGGATATATACAGTCATGTAGGACAAACGTGTTAGTCCATGTGTCAGCACGTTTGTGGACATTTTTCAAAATTCTGAAAGATAAAACTGAAGCATCAGAGCCATACCATTTAAAACAGTAAATAAATGTATCATGTAAAATTAAATGAGATATGTGTCATATTATTTACTGTTTTAAATGGTATGGCTCTGATAGATAAGGGCTATTGGGTAACTTGTTGATAGATAAGGGCTATATGATAAAGTCAAGTTGATCACTAGATTGAGCTGTCGGACAGCTCGAGCTTACATATCATCTGAGATTATGACCTTGACTGTTGTCTTATCAGTTGAATATGAAAGTTCCCCCTAAGATCATGCAATATCAATTTAAATCTACCAGTCCCAAAATATTTTAAAATTAAGATAACTTAGTCTCTGGTAATAGCATAGTGAAAATTTCTGCAACTTTTTTTATCTATTGAGACATGTTTCAGTATGATGTCCTTCATCATGACATGATCTCGTATGAAATTGTGTCTTATGTCAATATGCTAGGTTCTTAAATACAACATTGGATTATATGTAATTTCTATAGCGCTTGTGTTGTCACAGAAGATAGGAGACTCATGAGCTTGAACATCATAGTCTCTTAGCTGTTTTTGTATCCACAACAATTGAGCACAACAGCTTCCGACAATTAGGTATTCTACTTCGGCTGTTGAAGTAACAATTGAGATTTGCATTTTGTTGAACCAAGAGATTAGAATGTCACCTAAGAATTGACAAGTTCCACTTGTGCTTTTCCTGTCTATTTTACAACCTGCATAATCTACATCAGAGAAGCCAATTAAATTGAAAATGGATATTTTTGGATACCAGAATCCAACATTTTGAGTATCCATAAGATATTTCAATATACGTTTAGCAGCAGTATAATGTGATTGTTTAGGATTTTCCTGGAACCTAGGACATATGGATATAGCAAACATGATATCTGGTCATCTAGTAGTTAAGTACAGTAAATAACCAATGAATCCTCTAAATAGTGACACATCAATAGATGGTCCAATCTCATCTTTATCAAATTGATTGAGGAGCTCATAGGTGTTGAAACTGCTGAGCAATTATCCATACCAAACTTCTTGACATTGTGTATTAAATTGATTTATGAAGATTTCAGTATCAAGTTGTCTGACTTGTCATCCGAGAAAGAATGTCATCTCACCAATCATGCTAATTTTAACTTAGTTGACCAAAAAATAATGTCATCTACATAAATTTGAACTAACATAATATGATCTCCTATACTGAATTTAAACAATGTTTTATAAACTGTACTGATGGTGACGTCATGCTCAATTAAAAATTTGGATAATGTGTCGTACCAGGCTCTGGGATCTTGCTTTAAACCATATAATGCTCTACGTAATTTAAACACATAATTAGGTAGTACATGATTCACAAATCCAGGAGATTGTTCAACAAACACATCTTCTTGTAATAAACCATTTAAGAATTCACATTTAACATCCATCTGCTATAATTTGAAGTTCCTAAACACAATATAAGCAAGAAATATTCGGTTGGTTTCTAATCTAGCTCATATTTCAAATGATTCATCGAAATATGTTCCTTCTTCTTGCTTATATCTTTGTGCTACTAGTCTTGCTTTATTTCTGATCACATTGCCATTTTCATCAAGTTTATTTCTAAAAACCCATATTGTTCCTATAACAGATTGAACTGATGGTGTAGGAACTAAATTCCAAACTTTATTTCTATCAAATTGTCCTAATTCTTCTCGCTTAACATTTATCCAATTTTAGTCAATTACAACCTCATCAATTTTCTTAGGTTTATTATGAGATGTAAATGCAGTATGCTGAAGGGTTACATATGACCAACTCAAGTGGATGGTTTTTATTCCACCAGTAACTTGGTCCAAGATGATTTGAATTTACTGGATTATAATTTAGTTCTTTACTATAATCAGTTTGTCTCCCAACATGTTCGGTTTGATTTAAAACTTGATCTTATATTGGTTCACTTGGATCTGGATCAGCTCGATCTATTATATTGTTATTTCTTTGCTAATTAGTTTGATTCCAAAGTTTTGATCTGTGTTTCCATCAGCTTAATTTGTAGAAATATCAGGCTCACAATGCAATTCATTTGTTCTTCGATTTTGAATCTAATCATCATTGTCAGATTGAAGATTAATATTTTCCATTCTACTGGAAATATCATTAAGTGTGTTGGGTATATTTGGTATAATTGATTATTCATCAAACACTAAATGAATTGATTCTTCAACAGATAGAGTTCTAGTACTAAAAACACGATATGCATTGCTAACAGACATGTATCCTAAAAATATTTCAGCATCGGATTTTGCATCGAATGCAGTTAAATGATTTTTATTATTCTTATTAAACAAGAACTTACACCCAAATACCCTAAATTATGATATTTCTGATTTATTTTTATTTCAGATCTGATAGGGTGTTTTTTTTTTGTACAATAGATTTGTTTTGAGTATAACAGGCGATGTTGAAAGCTTCAGCACAAAAGCACTGAAAAATTCCAGAATCTGCTAGCATGGTTTGAGCTGCTTCCTTGAGTGTTCTATTACATCTCTGAGCAACACCGTTCTACTGAAGTGACCTGGCAGCAGAGAACTCGTGTTTGATTCTATTGTCTTGCATGTAAGTTGTAAGCAGCCTGTTGGTAAACTCAGTTTTTCGATCATTTATTATCCTGTCTACCACTAGGGTTTTCTCATTTTATAGACGATTTTGTATCTTTATCAATTGTGAAATGTTCTGATTTTTTGATCATTAAAAGATAACCTATCTGACTTGCTTTCCCATATGACATGCTGAGCATACCTTATCCTTTGAAAAGTCAATCTTGGGAAGATCGATTACCATGCTGTTTTTATTTAGATTAGAGATAGTTTTAAAGTTCAGATGATTTAATATTGTTGGGTGCAATAATTGTTCCTGCTGGGTAGAGCGATCGAACCGTGATGCTTGAGCTGCTGTGCGGTTTAAAAGATTTGAGTTGCACCATTACCACCAGCTATAACTTTTGGTAAAGCGGCAAGCGCTCGGTCCTACAATTGGTATCAGAGCCAAGGTCACGGGTTCGATTCCCATTGATTACAAGGAGTGCAATTATTGGGAGAAAGATTGTTGGGTGCAATAATTGTCCCTGCTGGGTAGAGCGATTGAATCGTGGTTCTTGAGCTGCTGTGCAAAAGTTTTAGTTGTACCATTACCACTAGCTATAGCTTGTGGTAAAGCGGCAAGGTCTCAGTCCTACAAATATTTTTTGTCACAACCAGTTTTTATTAGAATTAACAGCTATAAAGCATGTATGATCATATGGTTGTTCAACAGATCAGTCTATTTTATAAGTATTACTAGTTTTGTTACCCATAATTGTAATTTTACTTTTTGAAGTCTTGACAGTGCAGGTGTACTTGTGGAATTCTACATTATATCAATTATCACATAATTGACTTATGATTATTAAATTATAACATAAATTTTTAACTAAAAATACATCATTTATAAAAATATTACCATAGATAATCTTACTGAAACGACCCTCGCTTTTTTACTTTAAAATTCAACTAATTTTTTTTTTCTATACACCATGTATAAATAAATTAACATTTCCATAAATCAAAATAATTTTTCAATTTAAATCTCAAGTGCATCAAATCCCTAAAATCGTCAATTACCAAAATTCAAATTCTACCTTTAACATGATCAAAATTAACTTCAGAATGAAGCATAAAATCTCTAATAAAATTCTTAACAAAATCCTTTAAACTAAGGGTGTCAAAATCAGACACGACCCACCAACCCAACACGATTTAACCCGAAAAAAGTCAGGTTTGGGTTTGGAGTTTTTGGGTTCGGGCCAGATAGGGTTGGACCCAATAGCTGACCCGAAAACATTGATCGGGTTGGGTTGGGTTCCGGTCAACCTGAGTTGACTCGAAAATTTTAATTTTTTTATATAAAATATAGTTAATAAATATTGCCTACATTTTATATATTGTATGTCTGAAAAAATATTTATTGTATATTTATATCATAAAGTTTTATAATTTAATATTTATTTTAAACATTTTTTATTTTCTAAACAATTGTTTATTTAATTTAGTAAATATATTTTATTTTTCTACAATTAGACTTTCAAATTTAAATAATATATGATGGAGATATTGTTATTATGTGTTTAAATTAAAATATTTTTTTAATTTTTATTTAATTTTTTTAAAAAAAAATTAAAAAAATCAAAATCGGGTTAATTGGGTTGAACGGATTGATTCGGGTTCGGGTTCGGGTTCGGGTTGAGTGTTTTTGGGTTGGCTTGGGTTCGGGTTGAGCAATTTTTGAATTGTACTATTGCTCAACCCGACCCAACCCACCCGAATTGACACCCTTACTTTAAACTTTGCCTATCAATCTAGAGCGGAAAATAATGTCCCTCGAGAGTGTACTGCTGTACTCGATCTACTCAAGCGTCAGCAGCTCCCTCAATATCATCATCACCTACAGCATTCAAACCTAGTAAGTCTAATGACTCAACACGTTCTAAACAGGAGTAACAAATAATACATATACAAGCACATGCATTAAAATCATACTTTTATTTAAAATAAATTTTAAGCATAAATAAATCATAAATCGAAAATCATAAAATCGTAAAGCTTTCATCATTTATCAATTTGGATGAAGTTTGATCTTTGAAAGTTACTAGCCTTTTATCCTCTGGTCGACTGATCAGTCTTAGCTCACCATAGCGCTTGGGGACAGGCACTAGGCACCGTCATAGAAATATGATCGACGGACTCCCTCTGGGGCCTTGTCCCTTAAACGGGCTCCCTCTGGGGCCTTTTCCCTCACGACATTCCCATAAAATTGTAAGTTCATCGTTCCTTCTTAAAACGAATCCCCCACATATCCTCTATATCATTTGTCACAGTTAATTCACATCCCTCAAAATATTTTTCATTTTTCCTTTTTCCTTTTTAAAGCATAAAATATCATGACTTTCCAAAAATAGTTTTTTAATAGTAAAAATTGTACAGTTTAACCATAAATCATAAAATATCATATTTTCATCAAAATCATCATTTTATATCATTTATCATGCGTTATGACCCTTCGGGACGCTGCCAACCTTTTCATACTAACCAGGTGTAAAATGATCGTTTTGTCCCTAGACGTAAATTTTCTCGATTTTATTTTTTCTTGCTTTTATTGCCTCTAGACCATCCTAAATAATTATTTAAGTTTAAACTAAATTTTTAATATTTTTATTGGACGTAAATTCAAGGATTTCGATTTAATTCTTTAATTACTAATTCGTGAAGCGTTTTATTCCCGAATTAATTCAAACTTCAATATTTTCTTTCCAAAATTTAAGCATAGGCTTTTTATGCCTAAAATACCCTCATGAACCATGAATCGACCCCCTAGGACCACGGTTCGACCCTTTTCTTTTTTTTCCTATCCATAATTCGAACCCTAACTTATTCCCTCGAGCCCTCTTGCGTTTTTCTCAAGCCACCTCAAGCCATCACCTAACTAGAGCTCCTAGGGACCCAACCAAACCCCCCTGAACCACGCATGATCCCCCCAGCCCACGCGAGAAGCCCCTGCGCATAGAACAAGACGCGCGAGTTCCCTCACGTTATGCTCGGGCCACCATCGAGCGACCCCTAGCCATCCTCCCTAGACCCTACTGGAGCAACCCTGAACCGCCCTGCCCTAGCCGCGATCCCCCTGGCCGCAGCCACCCTACGCGTGCAAATGAAGAGTCCTAGCACATGCAGACTCTTCCTCACGCACTACATTAACCCTTGAACAACGCCTGCACAGGGCTGAGACCAAGCCTGGACGAGCCCTGGTCCAGCCCTCCTCATGGCCGAGCCATTAGTCCCAGCAAGCACACAAACCCTAGGATCTCCTAGCTATCCCACATGCAGCCCTCTTGCTTATTGTCCAGCCCTCGTTTCCTTCGAGCTTGAGACTAACATTTTGAGACCAACATTTGTGATATAAACGCCGAGTTTCATTGTTAAGGACATAGGAATGTCCATTCATACAGATGGTGATATTTTTATTAGGCATTGATCAAGTCTCCCTCAAACTTTCCAAGTTGTTATCATTTATCGTGAGGATAAGTCCAAGGTTATTGTTGTACACCATTAGTCCTTTGACCCATGACAACATGGAGGCTCTACGCACTAACATGCACTTTGATGCATTTACCATCTCCATTGAGGGTCATCAGGTGACGAGGTTGGGTATAGTTTTGAAATACGTAGGAGCCAATGCACTGTAATTGAGGATACACCACTTGTCTACAGATGAAGATATCCTATATGATCTAATGAGCTAATAATGCAAGGAGTATCTGTTCAAAGCAAGACAAGTGCTTTAGGAAAATGTGTTTTCTTAGTTGCACATATGATGTCACTATTATTACTCAAAGATATATCACATCATTAGAATTCATTTTCAACTATCGATGTACCAATGGTTACAAATTTGATCGAGATATATGAGTTGAAGGGACCATACTGTACGCTAAACATAACTTCTAGGCATCATTAGTGATACCTAGGAGATCGTGGTTCAATGCTATTAGAAGCTCTTACAATAATCCGATGGTTGCAATCAGACTTGAGTTATGACGTTCTTATTCAATGGGTTGATGAAAGGAATTAGGCTAATTATGATAAGCCCAAATAAGAATAAATGTTGTTCTGAATGACATGAAGTTGTGAACATACGGTTATTTGTATCTTTGGGCCATTGAGGGTCACACAAGTATTAGATTTTGTATTCCTGCTGAGATAGTCGAATTCAAGGAGTTGATTTTGTCCATTATAGTTTGATGGAGATAAAAAAGATTGCTTATCAAAGATTTTATAAGTAGATTCTATTATTAGAATTTGTGGAATTTAGCTTAACTGCTAATTAAGTCAGGAGAGTGAAACTGCCTGTTTTAGTAAAAGAGTTCACAAAATTGGCCGCTGCAAAAAATGAATCAGTGGAAAATTTTGTCTTTAGAATTTTCATTTTTTCATTGTATGAACGATACTTGTACCATCGACACATCGGTGATGTCAGATCGTCGATTGGAGTTATGACGAGTTCACATTATTTATTTAGTAAATTTAGAATATACAAATTAAATAATAAATTAGTAGTTGTGACTACTAAGCATAAGATTCTCAATGAGTATTCTAGAGTGGTTTATAATTAGTTATTTAATTTTATATATGCGTGTGTGTGTGTGTGTATCATGCATTATCAAGAGTTGACGATGCATGGTATTTTCAAAAATATAAAATAACATATGAAAATATAGAATTCTGATAAGGTTAGAATCTTGGTGAAACTAAAATATTAAGTTTATTAAATACATGTTATTAAAGAGTTGATAACACACACAATAAACACAACAAAAAAAATCATGTCTAGATTTTTTTTCTCCACTTTAAGAAAAATGTAATGCCTGAGATTTGATTACTGTGGTCAGATGGTACTGAATTGATAGAATTAAGGCTGTAGGAATTCAAATGGAAAAGCCGGGCATCGGTACAACTCAAGATCCAAAATTTGTACAGAAGTCGTGGCGCCCGAGCGGTAGAAAGTAACCGCTCGAGCGCCAATGGTTACCAAGAAAAGTTCTTGGACAGAAAGTCTGGCGCCCGAGCGGTGGTTTGTGACCGCTCGAGCGCCAGGGGATAACACTAAAAGTTTTCGGACAGAACATCTTGCGCCCGAGCGGTATTATGTGACCGCCCGAGCGCCGCTTAAGATTTGGGAAAAATTAGACAAGTGTCCTAGCCATGCAATTTAATGTGCTGAGTCTTCATCTCAGATGTTGATCACCGAGAGAAACTTCAGAAAACCTCCATGGAAGCCTCAAGAATTCTCCGAGCTTAGAATTGAGCTTGTGCAAGAGTTAGCCATCCAAATTTCGATCCGAATATAGATTCATGCTCTTCATGCCATAAGCTTCAAAAGGATGTAAGTTTCATTCATTTCTTGCATGATTTGAGATATTGGTGTTGGGGAAATTCTGATTTGAGGTAGATTATGTGTTCTTGAAATTATAAGCAACGTTTATTCGCAACCGGATCGAAGAACGGATACAGTATATGTTATTATCGGTTTTTGCAGCTATGTATGAGTTAGGTTATTCAGATTTGTATAGATGGGATATGATCTTGCTTATGAGTTGTTGAGCTTGTTGTTGGCATTACCGGTATCGAAAGATTATGTCGTTATGCCGTCGAAATGTACCGAGATTGAATATTGATCCGTATATGTATTGCTTGTAGTTAGAGATTGATATGGTGCATTGTATATATGTCATTTCAGAGTGGATTTGACAGATTCGATATCAAGAATACGAGACTTCGACTTCTACGAACGACTAGAAATGTATAATTCATGTTGATTCGGGAAGATATAACTCGAATTAGATCTGATTTGAGTTTCCCAAAATCACATACTAGATTGTTACCTTTTTATATGTTGATGCTTTGTTTATAGATTTATATTCAAGTATTTAAGATAGGAGAGTCATTGGCAGACTTGCCAAGCTAGACGTTCGGTGATATCGATGCATAGTAGCAGAATTGACTCCGATTGTAGACATTCGATACAGACATGACCGAAGTCTAGGAATAAGACGTACCGTCACCCCGATTGGGAGGGTAGGTGGCAGACTGTGACGTCTTATTCACACCGGGATCCCTAGAGTTAGAGTCGAGTCGAGTCAAGGTATGATTTCGATTTCATTTGCATGCTGACATTGATTTGGTTTCATAGATTATAGAACCTATTGCCACTGATTCTATTCATGAGAGTATACTTCATGATTTATATTGTGTATATTCATGTGTACCATATTTTATACTGGGATTTGTTCTCACCGGAGTATTCGGCTGTGGTTGTGTCTGTATGTGTGCATGATCACAGGTGGGACAGGATCAGGGTCGAGACAAAGATGAGAGATCGAGATAGCGTGGAGATTACGGGCGTAGAAGAAGATTTCTAGTGGTTGCTTACTAGACATGTACTACAATGTGGTTTGTAGTTGGTATTGAACACTAGTTGGTATAAATGTACTGAAATAAGACATGGATTTATGTTTGTTGAAATAAAATGGAGATATTACTTGTGTAGGTTTATTTACATTTGTTTTAATATTAAAAGTAAAATTTTGACCCACATTTTCTAACAAAGATCCAATTAATCCCAAAAAAAATTGAGTTAGAGCCCGGGTCCCCACAAAAAATCAGTCCTCCTCTTTGAGAATAGTTTCGGCTGAGCTCCGCTCCTCCATCACTATGTGCTCCGTCGAGCCACCGTGGAGCCATTTCCAGTTTCTGAAAATTCAAGTGATCATCTCAACGAAAATTTCTCCTAGTTTTCTAGTGCAATCTAGGAGATGAACAAAGTCTCTGATCATGGATCTGATTAAAAGGTTGAAAAAAGTTCGTATGGATTTACAAGAAGAGTTATTACCGCCTAAATATCAGGATAGTTTTGGAGTCAGTGTTAAATACACAAAAGTAAATCAGTAACGTCCTATGAATTATTTTAAATCATATGACACCAAGAACGTTTTTAACGCCAAAAAATGTTAAAAATATATGGATTAAGTTCCAACAGGCTAATCCACATTTTGATGGAATGACCACCATGATCCAATTCGCTATAAATTATAATGTTCCCTGGACTATAAGATGGGAATATGGATTTCAAGACATGACTAAAGAGAAGTTTGAAATTAATTTTGCCTCTACTATCTTAATCAGAAAAATTTTAATAAAATTGTGGGGCAAAGAGGACTTTTTCGGAGAAGGAAAAGTCTATGATAGACAGGGGGTAATAGCTCTTGGACCGGCCAGAGAAACTATGAGAAAAATGAATCATGATACCCAACTCAGACCACATTACTTAAAGAACTTTTCCAACATTTGGATAAAGATACCATTACTTCTATGTTTTCAGAAGTATTGGTGAAAAATCAAATTTATCTACACAAGCATCTTCCTCCTCAAAAGGAAAAGAAAAAATGGAAGAAGACACAACTATGACAGAAAATGATGATCAAGATCAAGATGCACAGGACCCATATGATGGGGATGATATTTTGGCCTTACTAAATGCATAAGCCAGTAGAGAATGAGCTGGAGCCAGTGAAGAATGAGCTGGATGTCACCACCGACTAAAAGTCTTTTGTAAAAAAGTTTATATTATTGTGTTTGTAACCTTATCTTTTATTGTACGTGTCATAATTGTATTTGTTTAATAGTGGGTGTACTGTTTGCTTTTTATGTCTATAAGAGGAGTGGTTGCCCTCTGTGAACCACACACCGAAAACCCCTTAGTTTCTCTCTAAATAAAAGAAGTTTGCGAGCAATCTCATCAAGTTCTACTTTCATCTTTCCGATTCCAGAATTTCAATAAGTAAGTATATGTCTTACGACTACATTTATGATCCTCCCTTCGATTATATCATGCCATCTGCAAATTATTTTATAATTTTAAAAAAGAAAATTAAATTAATAAAACCTCAAATTGAAGTCCTGAAAATCGATTAAAAGATCCAGAAATAAATCATGTTTATAAATAGTCGTTTGTTTATCCACATCTGGAAAGATCCAGAATCACCTTAAAGGCTTACGAAAAACAGAGCTCATAGCTAGCTGCTTAAAGGAGAAGATTTGAAGATCTCCTGTTAAACCTTAAATTAAGGTTGATTAGTTATAATAAGCCTTAAAGGCTTCGTTGTAGTGGTATCAGAGCCATTGTAATTGAAGAAATTCTTATATAAAGATTTTATTCTTATATTAAAGATCTGTATTTCTTTATTCTGCAAAGAAATTAGAAGTTATACTCGGGAGAAATCCTTAAGTCAGGTTCTGCAAATCCTGTAAGGCCAAAGAGCAAGGTAGGTGTAAATCCTTGATAGTATCTACATAAATTCTTATGGATAAATAATAAGATCTTTTACTAAGAATAAATCTTCAAGTAGTAATACTAAAAATAAAGAATTGATTATTTCCGAAAATTTCGAAAAGAATATTCAAAACTAGAAAATACCAACATCTTCTAATGTGAAGATTTATAGATCTAATGGATTTAATTTTAAATCTGATTATATAATTAAAACTATAGAAGAAGCCATTCCTTTAAAAGGAGGATACGACTCATTTAGTCTATTATCTCAAAATCTTGTTAATATTCACAAGCAATCTTACAAATTTATGCATTTGGGAATGATACAAGTAGGTTTAAAACCTCTTACCAGATTAGGCTTAAATACTTCAGCCCTAATCCTAGTACGAGATCAAAGACATAATAAATTTGAAGATTCCTTATTAGGAATAGTAGAGTCCTCATTATGCGAAGGACCAATACAATTTAGTTGTTTCCCTAATTTTCCGATTTCTCTTTCTGATCCAAATATCATGAAAGCCCTCACTCTAAATATAAAGACTGAAGGTTTTGACATGATAGATGGTACAGAAAATGTTGTTCTATTATATAGAATTTGTTATAAAGTTATGAATTCATCAATATCTAATTTTAGAATCAACACTAATCAAATTAGTTCAAAAAGAGGAGAAACTACTCTTTTTATAACTCATATTACTAAAAGCAATATCATGATTCCTAGAACAATTAATTGGAGTCAAGTTACTTTGCTAGAAATCTGGAAAATGGAGAATATAGCTCTTTCTCTAAAAGAAGAATCTAGAAAACTAGAAAGTATAGTTCAATATGTTGATGGGGATGTTGAAATAAAATTTTCATCTCAAAGACATCTACGAATTAAACTTCCTGAATAAAGTAGAAATTCTACTTCTTCTATATCTGATTTTGAGAAAATTAGTATATCTGGTCTTCAAAAGACAAATGATAATGTTTCTCATCTTGAATACAAAGTTGATATTCCTGAATCAAGTACTTCTCGATTTCAAGGAAGTTATTCTGTTAATAATAGAAAATCTAACTCTCCTACTTTTTCTGATATGGGATATAATGTTATGGTTATTAATAATAACGATTCTATTCAGAAAAGTTTAGAAAAGATTAAAAATCTAAATAAGAAAAAATGGTTTTTAAGTTGTTTAAATTCAAAACAACAAACTTTATATTCTTCAAGATATTTAGATTGGGTTAAAGAAACTAACTCAAATTTAGATTTTTTCAAATGGCTAGAAAATTTATATTTTCCAGCAAGAAATAAAATATTTCCACATTTTACAGATGAGTCTTTCATAAGCACTCTTGAATCAACATATAAATTATATGTTCATGAAACTGGAGAATAATATTTTGATATTCATCCTCCATTCACTACTTTACAAATTAAAAAAGGTAATAAAGAAATTTACGCTGCTCCTATAAAATCTGAATTAGGACAGAGTAATTTTGATCATATAATTCAACAGAATAATTTTACTAATCTTACTTTACATTCTTTAAGAAATCAGACTACCCGAATTGAAGAAATTTTATCAAATCTAAACAAGGATTTTCTAGTGGTGAAAGTTCAAAAACTTTAATGATAAAACCTCCTCCTAATCTTAAAAAAGAAAATTTTCTTTTTAAGTTCCAAAAAAGATGAAGATTTTATAGAAAGCCTAATAGATAGATTACAAAAAATCAACATTAAAGAAAAAGGTTCTATTTCTGTCATTACTAAATCTGAACAATTTGAAAATCTTTTTAGTTCGTCAGAAGATGAAATGCAGATTAACAAAATGCATAAAGTATCAATTGTAGAACCTTTTTATAAAAAGGCAACACCTATTGATCTTCAAATTGAAGAAAAAGAAAGATTACGTTCAGTTTAATGGAGAAGCCATTACTGAATGGAATATAGATGGAAAATCTGAATATCAGATTAAAACTGTTATTAAGCCAATGTTAATATACTCTTCTGCCGCAAAGATAAAAGGTAATAATGATAGAGCAAACGAAGCCTTTAAGGCTTATTATAACTAATCAACCTTAATTTAAGGTTTAACAGGAGATCTTCAAATCTTCTCCTTTAAGCAGCTAGCTGTGAGCTCTGTTTTTCGTAAGCCTTTAAGGTGATTCTGGATCTTTCCAGATGTGGATAAACAAACCACTGTTTATAAACAGTGTTTATAAACAGGATTTACTTCTGGATCTTTTAATCGATTTTCAAGAACTTCAATTTGAGTTTTTATTAATTTAATTTTCTTTTTTAAAATTATAAAATAATTTGCAGATGGCATGATATAATCGAAGGGAGGATCATAAATGTAATCGTAAGACATATACTTACTTATTGAAATTCTGGAATCGGAAAGATGAAAGTAGAACTTGAAGAGATTGCTCGCAAACTTCTTTTATTTAGAGAGAAACTAAGGGGTTTTCGGTGTGTGGTTCACAGAGGGCAACCACTCCTCTTATAGACATAAAAAGCAAACAGTACACCCACTATTAAACAAATACAATAATGACACGTACAATAAAAGATAAGGTTACAAACACAATAATATAAACTTTTTTACAAAAGACTTTTAGTCGGTGGTGACATCCAGCTCATTCTTCACTGGCTCCAGCTCATTCTCTACTGGCTTATGCATTTAGTAAGGCCAAAATATCATCCCCATCATATGGGTCCTGTGCATCTTGATCTTGATCATCATTTTCTGTCATAATTGTGTCTTCTTCCATTTTTTCTTTTCCTTTTGAAGAGGAAGATGCTTGTGTAGATAAATTTGATTTTTCACCGAATACTTCTGAAAACATAGAAGTAATGATATCTTTATCCAAATATTGGAAAAGTTCTTTAAGTAATGTGGTCTAAGTTGGGGTATCATGATTCATTTTTCTCATAGTTTCTCTGGCCGGTCTAAGAGCTATTACCCCCTGTCTATCATAGACTTTTCCTTCTCCGAAAAAGTCCTCTTTGCCCCACCATTTTATTAAAATTTTTCTGATTAAGATAGTAGAGGCAAAATTAATTTCAAAATTCTCTTTAGTCATGTCTTGAAGTCCATATTCCCATCTTATACTCCAGAGAACATTAAATTTATAGAGAATTGGATCATGGCGGTCATTCCATCAAAATGTGGATTAGCCTGTTGGACCTTAATCCATATGTTTTTAACATTTTTAGGAAGAATAGAGGGCATTACACCCCATGAGAAAAAGAAAGTTTTGAACCATGTAGGTATAAATTGATGAACATCATCTAATTGAAATTTTATCAACCAAGAGTGTTTACGTTGAGAATTCTCATATATAAGAGTTGTATCCCATGCCATGATATAATCATGATAATTAAACATATTTGGCATTGCCTGAAAAGTGTTTAATTGTCTGGCTTGACCAAGAGGTAAACTCCAATTAGCCGCTGGGATAATTTTCTTTATAATCATTTTAGAAAATGCGAAATCGCGATTTCGATCCATATGTTGTATTTCAACTGAACCAGTTTATACTAAAATAGTTTCAAAATAGTCACAAGTTTTTCTCCCCAATATGGGTTGTAAATCTTTGATTAAATAGCTTTGAGCTATATGAATTGGTGATAAACCTTTTAGGTCTTTGTCAACAGGACAACAATTAAGTCATCCTGAAATTAAGTAGGGATATTTTAATTCCTCTTTGGAGCCTTTTAAGGCAAATATAGCATTATTATAATAATGAATTTCATATGCAGTTGGATCATCTGTGAATTCTTTAATTGGATCGAATTTCTCTTCTTCGTTAGTAGCCGTATTAGGCTGAGGAACAGTAGTGGCACCTCTTTTAAAAGGTGGTTTATTCATCGGCTTCTTTCTGGTCGCTGGTCTTTTTAGAACCGTTTTCCAAGGTTGATTCCTGCAAAAATTCTCTAGTTAGAAAATCTAGTAAAGAATTAGATTTTCCAGAGATATGTTCAATATCAAAATCAAAACATGCTAATATAGCTTGCCATCTAGCAAAAATTTGTTTAGATGCTATTATTTTAACATCTTTTAAAAGAATATCTTTAGCAGATTTGCATTCTACTCTTAAAAGAAATTTCTTGTTTAAAAGATCACTTTCAAATTTTGTAATACATTTAACAATTGAAAGAATTTCTTTCTTTATTGTTGAATAATTTTTCTGAGTATTATTCCAAGTTCCAGAAGTGTATCTAACAAGAATTTCTTTAATATTTTTAAAAAGAATTTCTTCTTTCAATGAAGTAACAAAATTTTCCTTATTATTTACTATTTTTTGTAAAATATTAATAAATTTTGAAACAGGTATTGTGGTGAATGGGAAAAATAAATTATTTCCTTTAATATTGTATATAAACCCTTTTCATTAATTTTATTAATAGGAAACAACATTTGGAAAAATGGAGTTCCTAAAATCACAGGAGTAGATATATTTTTAATGAGAATAAAAGTTGTATTTAAACAAACTCCAGAATTACATATTGCTACATCAGACAATTTGTAATTAACTATGAGAGATTGCTTATTAGCAGCAGTTATAAATTGAGTGATCTTCTAATAATGCTTCAATAGTAATTTTAAATTTTTTTATTAATAATTAATGTTACTTTTGAGTACCATTTTTGAGAAATAATTTGATCAATTTTATTGACCCATACCATTTGATTTATTTCATGATCATTTTCATCTTTAGTTAAAATATCTTCTTATTCTTCA
Organism: Primulina huaijiensis; assembly: GCF_012295235.1. NCBI lineage: Eukaryota > Viridiplantae > Streptophyta > Magnoliopsida > Lamiales > Gesneriaceae > Primulina > Primulina huaijiensis. Next base: position 17,943,908 of record NC_133312.1, read on the forward strand.
TCAGAAGTAAAATCTTTTTCCCAAATGTGATTATTAATACTAAGAGTATTTACTCTTTCTTTTAAATATTTTATCTCATATTTTATCTGATCTATTTCTCCTTTTAATTCAGAAATAGTAGGCTCTCTTTCTTTTTGTTTAGCCTTTTCTAGTATTTTATTATAAGAATATAATTCATGTTCTTGTACAGTATTCATTTTCTATAGGATCTTTTATTTGATCTATAAGATCTAAAATGAAAGTTTCTTAATTTGATATAACATTTATTTCTAATCTCATAAAATTTATGAGACATGTATCACAATCACAATCTGGGTCACAAATTTTATTTTCTGATATATTAGAATCATTATTTGAACTACTATTAGAATATTCAAAGAATTTATTATCAATAATATTGATATAGAAATCCTTTTGTTTTAAATCTTCTTCTTTATTAAGAAGAATATTTATTAATGATTCTTTTAAATCATTGTTTATGTTAAGATTATTAATCTTTTTCTTGATATAACACTTATTAGCCTTATGTCCAATTTTTCCACATTTCCAGCATACTGGAACTTTAGTAGAATCATTTTTTATAGGTTTTTTAAACTTTTTCTTAGAATATTTTTTAGATTTCTCTTTTATCTTTTAGATAATGTTTCGTTCTTTTAAAAGGAAATCTTTTCTTTTTCTTATCCCTTTTAGGATATTGTTTTGGTTGAAAGCCTATTTGCTCACAAAAGTCACCAATAATATTTCTATTTTCTTCTTTTTGCATATCAAGTTGTCTTTTTAACTTGATGTCATTGCAAAGAGTAATTCCTTCTGCAGTTATTTCTGCGGATAAATCACCATAGGTGGGAGAATTCCAATCTATAGAATTTGTTAGAGATTTTGATTTTAACCTATTTTTAACTCTTTCAGCAAAGAGAACTGGAAGTCCATAAATAAATTTTTCTTTCCAAAAATTTGCTTTGCAATCATTTCTAGTTAAGAATTTGGTCATAAAAATATCTTTATACCATCTGAATTCAGATAATGTTGGACATCTCAAATTCATCAATTGCTCTTGAGATCTATCTAATTGAAGTTCATTAGCTCCAATAAAATTAGATAGAATTGTATAAATAAGTGTATTAACAACATCAAATTCTTCTCTTCCATTAAGATCAATTATAGAAGAGCTAAGAATTTTATTCTTTGCGTCTTTAGAAAGATAAAAGTCACACCAACCTTGAAGTTGGCCTGTGAAATCAGTAATAATGGCTTGAGCAATTTTCCTATCATTATTATCTTTTATCTTTGCGGCAGAAGAGTATATTAACATTTACTTAATAACAGTTTTAATCTGATATTCAGATTTTCCATCTATATTCCATTCAGTAATGGCTTCTCCATTAAACTGAACGTAATCTTTCTTTTCTTCAATTTGAAGATCAATAGGTGTTGTCTTTTTATAAAAAGGTTTTACAATTGATACTTTATGCATTTTGTTAATCTGCATTTCATCTTCTGACGAACTAGAAAGATTTTCAAATTGTTCAGATTTAGTAATGACAGAAATAGAACCTTTTTCTTTAATGTTGATTTTTTGTAATGTGTCTATTAGGCCTTCCATAAAATCTTCATCTTTTTTGGAACTTAAAAAAAAAAATTTCTTTTTTAAGATTAGGAGGAGGTTTTATCATTAAAGTTTTTGAACTTTCACCACTAGAAAATCCTTGTTTAGATTTTGATAAAATTTCTTCAATTCGGGTAGTCTGATTTCTTAAAGAATGTAAAGTAAGATTAGTAAAATTATTCTGTTGAATTATATGATCAAAATTACTCTGTCCTAATTCAGATTTTATAGGAGCAGCGTAAATTTCTTTATTACCTTTTTTAATTTGTAAAGTAGTGAATGGAGGATGAATATCAAAAGATTCTTCTCCAGTTTCATGAACATATAATTTATATGTTGATTCAAGAGTGTTTATGAAAGACTCATCTGTAAAATTTGGAAATATTTTATTTCTTGCTGGAAAATATAAATTTTCTAGCCATTTGAAAAAATCTAAATTTGAGTTAGTTTCTTTAACCCAATCTAAATATCTTGAAGAATATAAAGTTTGTTGTTTTGAATTTAAACAACTTAAAAACCATTTTTTCTTATTTAGATTTTTAATCTTTTCTAAACTTTTCTGAATAGAATCGTTATTATTAATAACCATAACATTATATCCCATATCAGAAAAAGTATGAGAGTTAGATTTTCTATTATTAATAGAATAACTTCTTTGAAATCGAGAAGTACTTGATTCAGGAATATCAACTTTGTATTCAGGATGAGAAACATTATCATTTGTCTTTTGAAGACCAGATATACTAATTTTCTCAAAATCTGATATAGAAGAAGTAGAATTTCTACTTTCTTCAGGAAGTTTAATTCGTAGATGTCTTTGGGATGAAAATTTTATTTCAACATCCCCATCAACATATTGAACTATACTTTCTAGTTTTCTAGATTCTTCTTTTAGAGAAGGAGCTATATTCTCCATTTTCCAGATTTCTAGCAAAGTAACTTGACTCCAATTAATTGTTCTAGGAATCATGATATTGCTTTTAGTAATATTAGTTATAAAAAGAGTAGTTTCTCCTCTTTTTGAACTAATTTGATTAGTATTGATTCTAAAATTAGATATTGTTGAATTCATAACTTTATAACAAATTCTATATAATAGAACAACATTTTCTGTACCATCTATCATGTCAAAACCTTCAGTCTTTATATTTAGAGTGAGGGCTTTCATGATATTTGGATCAGAAAGAGAAATCGGAAAATTAGGGAAAAAACTAAAATGTATTGGTCCTTCGCATAATGAGGACTCTACTATTCCTAATAAGGAATCTTCGAATTTATTATGTCTTTGATCTCGTACTAGGATTAGGGCTGAAGTATTTAAGCCTAATCTGGTAAGAGGTTTTAAACCTACTTGTATAATTCTCAAATGCATAAATTTGTAAGATTGCTTGTGAATATTAACAAGATTTTGAGATAATAGACTACATGAGTCGTATCCTCCTTTTAAAGGAATCGCTTCTTCTATAGTTTTAATTATATAATAAGATTTAAAATTAAATCCATTAGATCTATAAATCTTCATATTAGAACATGCTGGTATTTTCCAGTTTTGAATATTCTTTTCGAAATTTTCGGAAATAATCAATTCTTTATTTTTAGTATTACTACTTGAAGATTTATTCTTAGTAAAACATTTTATTATTTTATCCATCAGAATTTAAGTAGATATTGTCAAGGATTTACACCTACCTTGCTCTTTGGCCTTACAGGATTTGCAGAACCTGACTTAAGGATTTATCCCGGGTATAACTACTAATTTCTTTGCAGAATAAAGAAATACAGATCTTTAATATAAAAATAAAATCTTTATAGAAGAATTTCTTCAATTACAATTGCTCTGATACCACTACAACGAAGCCTTTAAGACTTATTATAACTAATCAACCTTAATTTAAGTTTTAAAACAGTACTCCAATATTATGATCGTCGAAGACATTGATATCTAAATAAGAAATCACAAAGAATTCAATAGTGAGTTTATAGAGAGCAATCAACACCATTCAAGAATGCACAAAAGCTCTCGAATCACCATGGATGTTTATTTTCTTCTGGTAGAGAAAACATCAATTTTATTTCTCACACTTAGAAAACAAATCATGAAATGACCTCGACTTTTTTTTAAATCATAAACTCGAAAATACCAAATAAAATAAACTTAACATTTTCATAAATCAAAATAATTTAACAATTGAAATCTCAAGTGCATAAAATATCCCTAAATCATAAACTAACCAAAAATCTTACGTCGACCTTTAAAAAGATCAACTAGCATAAAATTAAAGCATAAAAATATCTCCAATAAATTCTTTAACATAAATCTTTCAAATCTTTTATCTATCAAGTTATTGTGGAAAATAAAGGTCCATTGGGAGTGTACTGCAACACTCGACCCACTTAATCGTCAGCGCCTCCCATAATATCATCAAATCATGCATCATTCAAACCTAATGAGTCTAATGACTCAACACGTTCTAAACATGAGTAGCAAATAATATATATAAAATTACATGCATTGAAAATCTTACTTTTATTTAAAATAATCTTTTGAAAATAAATAAACCATTTAAAATCATTTTCAGCATAAATAAATCGTATATCGAAAAATCATTTTAATCATAAAGCTTTCAATCTTTTATCATTTTGGGTGGAGTTTGATCCTCGAAAGTGACTAGCCTTTATCCTTTATTCAATTGATCAGTCTTCAGCTCCACATGGTCCATGGGGGCGGGCACTAGACTCCGTCGTGGAAATATGATCGTCGGGGTCCCTCTGGGACCTTGTCCAGTACACAGGGTCCCTCTGGGGCCTTGTCCCTCACGACATCCCCACAAAATTGTAAGTTTACCGTTCTTTCTTAAAACGGATCCCCCACATAGCACATATCATTTGTCACAGTCAATTCATAAATCATTTTCCAAAAATAGCATTTTTAACAGTAAAAATTGCACAGTTTTATCATAAATCATAAAATACCATATTTTCATTTTAAACATCATAAAATATCATTTAACATGCGTTATGATCCTTCGGACGCTGCCAAGCTTTTACGAAATTCTCAAGTGTAAAATGACCGTTTTGCTCCTAGATGTATTATTTCTCGATTTTGACCTTTTCTTACTTTTAATGACATGGGCTTATCCCAAATAATTATTTAAGCTTAAATCTAATTTTTCATAATTTTATTCCGCTTAATTCGAGACTTTTCAATTAATTCTTTAATTAACAATTCGTGAGGCGATTAAATCTCGAATAAATCTAAACTTTAATATTTTGATCCCAAACTATAAACATAAACTTTTTATTACCTAAACTACCCTTGTGAGCCATGAACCACCACCGTGGACCCATGGTTCCAATTTTATTCATTAAATTCGAAATAGTGACCCATGCAAGAACTCACCGGGCCATCTCCTGATTTACTCGAGTCACGCCCGAGCCACCTCAAGCCAAACCCAAGCCAACCTACCTAGGCATTCTCTTGACCAACCCTGACCCTCAGAACCTGACCTTAACTCACGCACAAGCCCAGCACCGAAGACACGAGATCTGCGCGCAAGCTTCACCTTCGAACCTAGGACTCCTAGTGAACTAAGACTCTCCTACTCGAGCCACCACCGAGCCCACCTAACCCTCACCGACCCAAGACCACGCCCAGACCCAACCAAGCCCAGCCCAGACCCCTAGACCCACGCACAAAGGCACTGCAAGCCTGCTGCACACAACAGCCGCGCGAATTGCTCCTACACGTTTTGCTCTAGCCCATGTCGTGCCACCCTACACAGCCCCATGATCCGACCCCTGGCCACCTCCCTTGGACCTTGATGGACCACCCTAGCCAGCCTAACCCTCGCCAAGCACCCTACTAACCCCAAACCGACGCACACATGCCATGGGAGGAGTCCTTGCCGATAGGGATCTTCCTTTGGCTGCTAGAACTCTTCCTAAGTTCACACCACGCCCTGGCCATGCCCTGCTTGAGCCACGACCCTAGCTCCCACCTAGACGAGCCCTCAACCATACTAGTGCAACACGAATAGCCTCAATAACTCTAGGACTCACTCCCTTGATTTACCTTCGACTTCCAGCATGTATTTTTCTTCAAATTTTTTCATGTTTAATTCAAAAATCATCCCTAGTTGGCAGCCTATCCCTTGGAATCATAATGATTTTAAAACACGCGTAAAAGCATTCAAACTTTTAAAAATATTTGTTCTAACGATGAACCAACCGTACAAACATATTTTTCATGCATAAACAATTTAAACATGCATATGTTGATTTGAATGATGCGTAAAAGAGTTTAGAAAACGTGCCTTTGCGTTTAAAACGCTCGAATACGTGATCGTCGGCGATGAAAGACGAACAGGCGACGAAGAATCCTAGCTTTTCTCTTCTCCTTATTTTTGAAAATTCTAGTGTGTGCAAGTGTGTGTTTTGGCTGGTTTAAGGTGTAAATTATGGGGTGATAAACCCTTGGTTTAGTTATTTATATTTTAGTTAACATGTAAATGGGCTTGGGTTTTGGGCTTGCTAGTTTGGGAGCAATTGAGCCTACTCAATTTGGTTAAATTGGGCTCAATAACTCTTATTTAATTAAAACATAATTGTTTTAAAATTTAGTTTCCAAAAATAATATTTTTGATCTTTGAAAAACTCTCGTTTGTCCAAAACCAGCTTCCCGGGAAAAATCAAGCTCGACTCGTAAAATGATTCGAATTCTAACATTTTTAGAAAAATTAATCATTTTCAATCATATCGGGGTGACTTGAAAATATTTAAATAAAAATAAATATTCTTGTCTTGGTCGTCCTCGGTCTTCTTTCTCCTGCCTATTATCAAATATTCAGGTAAAATCCTTTAATTTCATGAAATCATGTCATATAATCATTTAATCATGCAATCATATCTTTAATCATATAATAAATATCATGCAAGCATTTAAAATCAATTAAATAAAATAATTAAACAATTCAAGTAATTTGCATGCATGTGGTTTACGTATGTTTGGTTTTTCGGACGTTATAAATCAGTTCCTTCCAGAGCACTTTCAACATCAGAACACTGCTTTAATGACATATCAAATCATCCATTATCACGCTTGCTCACTCTGTAGCAATATGTTTTTGCACCTTGTCTCAATCTTCTCATTGTTATTATTCAATTGATTAAGAAAATTAGTTGAAGAAGTTGGAGTTGATCACCAGGCTTTTCGTCTGGCTGATCAGTTGTAGAGCTTTGTCTTGTCATCAAAATGATTGAGTTGTGTACTATGAGTTCTAACTAAGAATGTGACGTCAGTTGGATCGAGATTGTACAACGTGATTGTATAATTCAAAGTTTTCTAGTATAATATTTTCGATAATGAAAAAATGATAGATGTAGAAGGATTTGTTTTCGAACTTCATCAATTTGGTTAATATTCGCTGAACATGTTCAAACATCTTCCGTTCTTGGAATCGGTCTAAATTATTTTACAGTTCGATTTTGATTGAAAATCACTTCATCGATTGTTAACCTCACTATGAAACACATAATTATAGTGATCCAACCGATCCTAACAATATTATCTTGCGTATGTTTAAAACTAGTTATATAAGTAAATATTCAAATAAATTTTGTTAAAATAATTTATAAAAATACAATTATTATTGTAGACGAATTTCAAGTTTAGCTTATAAATGAACATGTTAGTGTCCCACTAAATCCCCACAGGGACGTAATTGCCACGTCGCTGGAGATCTTTATTCCGAGTGTCAGTGACATTTCTCCCGTCACTCTTCAATTTCAACTTGGATCAAACTTCAATCTCACCCAAATATTTTCTCCTTCTTCGTTAAGGTTTGCCGTTCTCAAAGTCAAAAGTGAGTAATCATGGGTGGCGAAAATTTTCTACCTCCCTTTTCTTCAACTGGTACTTCTTTTTCGCCTTGAACTTGTGCCTTGGTCATCTTTTAAAGGAAGCGGGACAATTGTTCTGATATTTAAAGTTATCTGTTTGTTATTTGAGTAATCATCTGGGAGATATATTTTTTATTTTGCAGAGGACGAGTCATCGGTTGGCCAGGATTTCTCCCGTGTATCCCTTAAATCCGATTGTTCAAGGTACGCATTTCTCCCATGTGTCCCTTAAATCCGATTGTTCAAGGTACGCATTCTTTTCATCCTCTGGTTAAGCGTTGAAAAGCGCCAGAAATATTGTGGGAACTAAAAATTGATTCTTGTTATTTGATTTTGGTGTCCAGTGGAGAGGAGGGTTTGAATGCTGATCGATTGAATGGGGAGAGCGGGTTGCATTTTGAGGAATTTTCTGAAGTGGGTTATCGGAATTTTTCGGAGAGGCAGAGATGCAAGGCCTACGCAGATGTTTTGAGGAGTTATGAGGATTTACGTAGCCGTTTGGAGAGATTTGAAGAGGCTAAACTCAAAATTTTGAGGTATGCTTAGATTTTGTATTTTTTTCCCGGTGGCTAGAAAAGAGTATCTGTTTTTGGTCATAGGATTGGAAATTTTTGGACCTTGGCTAAGTAGGATGAATACAGTTTGTACTCGATAGATTTTTGAAAGTGTATTATTATATGTTTCAAGTGTTTGGCAAAATGTTCGAGGTAAGAGTATGTACATGAGACGATGTTTGGATTTCAGAAATTACCTCTTCCATGTTCCAAAAATTTGTAGATTGGTCTCTGATAGACCATATAGGTTCATAACTTCAGTATTTCTTCTACCTCGGTGCTGCCTCAATTTGAGATGGTGTGATCCTGCTAAAATTTAACGATGTTGCTTTGGGTGAATTTAGTTGTGATATTGATAATGTCTTACAACTTTGGTACATAACCCCAACATTTTGGTGATCCGTTTCCATTAAGGACTTGTCCAAAAAACGTTCGGAACTACTTTGTTAAGTTAGACATATATAGGACAAAGGCTGCTATGAATTGTTCTCAGACAATATTTTTCGCTTCCTGACACTAGTTAGATCAGAATCCAGATACTTATCCTACAAGATTAACCACCTCCCTGTGTACGCGCAAAGTCGTATACAACTGTCCCCCTGTGCTCATGATAGCATTTATTTGTAATTTTAGCTTAAGTGAACTTACCTGGTGGCATGTACCTTACAGCTACACCCCAGGTTCGTGGGTTGAAAATGCAGGTGGCATGTGCTTGAAGGATTACAGCATCCCAAAAATCACGTCACTCTTGTTAATAGGACCAAAGGGTTCTGGAAAGAGCAGTCTTGTCAACAAAATTTCTGGTGTTCTTGAGAATAGTGTTTTTGCATCAGAACGCGCACAAGCATCTTGTACGAGTACCATTTCTTTTTCTTTGCTATGTAAAGTGTATCCGCTAATATTAAGGCTCTTCAATGTCAATGAACAACGATTTTTGGCCGTAATTGACTTCAAACAGATAATTCTTCTAGGGCAGATGGAACCTATTTCCTCCATGAATACATTATCCCGGCTGGTTTTGGTTCGTTTTGCTTGTATGATTCTCGTAGTTTGTCTGATGATTCATCTGAAAACGCGAATGTGTTAGAGGGTTGGATGACCAAGGGTGTCCATCATGGAGAACTTGTGACGAGGTTATTTCTAAATTTGTATAATTTTTTAAAAATTATTAGACTTTCAATTTGCAATCCTTGAGTTGTATTGTCAATTTTTTTTCTTGATAGGAAATCTGATAGTTTGTATGTAAAAGCTCAATTGAAGTTTAAGGCTCGACAGAGTTGTCGTGGTCAAGTCAGAGCAATTAACTTCGTCATATTTGTTGTTGATGGGATTTCCATTTTAGAAGCAATGGGGAGTAGTGATGGAACTAATAATGGGTACACTCATATGACAGATACGACTTTCAACAACCCATTCTTGTCATTCAAAGGTATCCATTTCAAGACTCACTCGCTTTCTTCAATTTGGGATTTTAATGCATTTGTTCTTTTTATGTCTCAGATGACAAGCCTGTTGTAGTAATCACACACGGAGATTTACTCTCACTTTCTGATCGTGCGAAAATAAGAGTTCATTTAGGAGAGTTGTTGGGCGTCTCTCCAACAAAACAAATTTTCGACATCCCAGGTTCATTACTTTGCATCCTCTCATCTCTCCGGAAATAATATTGTTCACAGCAAAAAGCTTCACGTTCTTTATTTTTCAGATGACAAGGATCCAGCCACCGCCTTGACAATAATCGATATGCTACATTATTGCCTTGACCGTGCCGATAGAAATCTTCCTAGCAATGATCTGTACATGAGCAAGGTTTGATTGATTTTTCCCTAAATACAGTACATACCTATAGCTGCATTTGATGATGCTCTCATGTGTCTTCTCTAGTTAGTATCACATTTGCTGTGCAAACTACTGAGCTTATGTTTTATGCCGAGTGAGTTGCAGATGTATAATACGTCTTTGTCAGTTGCACGTCGGGTTCTGTTGGTGGTTCTGGTGATGGCCATTCTACTTCAGGTTCTTGTTTCCATTATAGGTGGTGCTACTAAAACCAAAACGACCACTCCCACTTCGTCGAAGCTTGATGTGGACTGGCATAAAATTCGATATTTATGGCTGGGAGATGACTACTAGTGCTGTTAACAACTTCTATAAAGATAAACTCTGTGAATAAGTTGTAAATCTGTGCAATGGGACCTTTTCGGTGACGATTTCATGTTTCTTTTGCTGCAATAACATATTTGCAATTAATGAATTCTCGTCCTAAAAATATTTCTAGTCAAAGAAAAAAACACTTATTTGGCGACCCAACCTGACCCTTTTTTCCCAGATAGATGCCTAATAATTTGCAGTGAGATCAAATTTAGCATGTAAACAAAAGAAGGAAGAATTAAGAGTTGGGAGCATAAGCTAGCAATTATATTTTGGCAAAATCAAATTTGTGTTCTCTATGTATAGATGTGATGTTATGTACTTATAGTGGACATGTGTACACGTTGTGTACTTACAGTCAGTATTATACAAATTTAATACCAATTGGGCACGTGTTATTTATGAGAGTAGGAGACGTTTCTTTTATACCAACGGTATTGAACTTAACATATAGTATAAGATAATATTTAAAAGAAATGCGATTATTTATTCTCCAACTATGAGCACCCAGCAACGCCACTAACGATGGATTCCACCGCCTGCAAGTGCGGTGAAAGTTAGTGTTGATGCTTCGATTAGAGAGTTCTTGTATCAATTTTATTTATATGGGTTTATATGTAAATAATTATGTGTTGTGGGTTGTCTATTAAGTTAAGCCTAAAATTAAAGTGATCAGTTAAAGTTTGGGTTTTTGAGATTTAATGTATCTAATAGGTTGTGGGTATTTAATGTATAGATGTACAAGTGTAATTTCTGTTTTTATGATGTGTCAAAACAGAAATATCATAAGATAACGATAGATATTATCTTTTATGGGTCATGGTCCTTAGATCGCACGACATCACGTTTCTCATTCTCTTTCATGTTAAGAAAATAGCTCAACATAGAAAACTAAAGGATTCTCTCAAAGAAAAGAGCGCGTAGATATAAATGATCGAGGCATGTTCTAAAGAATTCAGAATCGTGGCATCTGGTATGCTTCTGCTTAAGTTTCAGTCAAATTCTAAATGATTTAGCGTGATGGATTTTGTGGTTTATGGATTTTTCTCAACAAGTGGTATCAGAGTCACTCATGCTTGAATAATTGATATTTGTTTAAAGTTTTTCGATATTATTTGTTTTCAAATCTGGAAAAGAAAATTTTGTTTAAATTTTTTGATATGGCTTCATATATGGAAAATATTTTGGTTAAAAACAAATCTTTTAAAGTTTCAATTTTGATAATAAATTTTGGTTGAAATTTTTAAGAATTCGGTATAAGACTTCGATTTTTCGTCCAAATTTTGTTGTACAAAAAAATTTTTTGGAGGAAAATAGAAAATTCGGGTAAATTTTTTTTTTTTCAAAAATCGATATATGGCGCGCCCAACAGTGCCCAAACAGATGTAGATGTGTATAGGCGATTTTTCGGGGCGCCCCCGCATACCCAGGACTGTCCAGGTAGTCGAGCCCCCGTGCGCCTAAGACCTCTTTTATGAAAATTAATTTTATTTTGAAATACAAAAATATTTTGGTATATGTGATTTTTATGAATATTGATCGGCGCAAATGAAGGTTAATATTTAATATAATTACATATACATTTGTGGTGGTAAACATATGATAGTTGTTCGGTTTTTCACATGAATAATAAATCGGCCCAAAAGAATATTGTTATTTGACATGACAGTTATTATCAGCGTTTGACTGTTACGTCAAGATATAACTTACAAACTAATCTTTTGTCCAAAGATATAACATTAATGGAGTGCTTGATATTATGTTTATGGGGTTTATATTATTTGGATATTTGGTCGAACATGTATATTTAATTTTTTGTTCTCTGTTCAAATTTGACTTTTGGAAATATTCATTCCAACATAAATTTCATTCATATGTTAAATGGCTCGAAATTTAAATCGTGACAAGAGAATTTATTGACAGTTCTTGGAGTCATGGATTTGGACATTGCGATAAGGGTTGACTCCTCTCCCGCCATTATGCATAAGAGTACATCTGATGAGAAGAGAGAGTTTGAAAGGTGGGAGAGGTCAAATCACATGTGTATGATAATTATGAAGAGGACCGTTCCAGAAACATTCAAGGGCACAATGTCTAGTGACATTGCTACGACTAAAGCTTTCCTTCAGGACCTTGAAAAGAGATTTGCTAAAATTGAAAAGTCTGAAATTGCTACACTATTGACAGGCCTCGTTTCAATGAGGTATAAGGATAAAAGCAATATCAGGGAGTACATTATGAAAATGTCTCATCTTGCTTCAAGGTTGAAAGCACATAAGCTTGACCTCTCTGGGACTTGCTGGTGCATTTGGTTTTGATATATCTTCCTCCTCAGTTTAACCAGTTCAAGGTGAGCTATAAATGTTAGAAAGAGACTTGGTCTCTGAATGAGCTCATCTCACATTGTGTTCAAGAAGAGGAAATATTGAAGCAAGACAAGGCAGAAAGTGTTCATTATGCCTCTACCTCGAAGGATAAAGGAAAGAAAAGGAAGGATAAGGAAGCTGCGGATACACAGCCTTCGAAGGAACAACAGAAGATTCTTAGTGATTCACAAATTTCTAGTTGTTTTTTCTGTGGTAGTTATGGAAATATGAAGAAGAAATGCACTAATTATAACACTTGGTATGTTAAGAAAGGTATGCTTCTCAAAAGGTGGATAGATTTTGGTGCAACAACTCACATCAGTTTGTCTATTCAGGGTTGCCTGGATTGCCAAAAACCAAGTGATACTGAAAAATTCATCTACGTTGGTGACGACAACAAAGTTGTAGTTGAGGAAATGAGAAAATTTCGATTATTGTTAAAGACTGCAATATATTTGGATATTTATGAAACATTTGTTGTACCTTCTTTTAAATGGAATTTGATTTCCATTTCTGGATTGGACAAATTTTGTCATTCTTGTTCATTTGGAAATGGAATATTCATTTTGTTTTTTTAATTCAAAATTGGTTGGTTCCGGTTCTTTATTAGGATACGATAATCTTTATTCTTTAGATGTTATTGTTTCAGTTAATGAATATCTGAAAACAAGTAGATGTACTAAAAGAAAATTAAACGGTGAGAATTCAGCTGTGTCATGGCACAAGAGATTGAGTCATATATGTAAGGTCTAGAAATTCAAACAACGTAACCTGACTGCATGCGAATCTAGTTATTAAAATGCTTATTTAATGATTTTTAAATGCAAGTTTATGACATGAATATGTGCTTTTATTTCATGAATTACTATATTGCATTTAATTAGGCTTTTAACAGTATTTCACGCTCGAACGAGGAACGAAGATCGGTGACAGTTTGAGGCAAATGTTTTTATTAAATAAATTTTTTTAATATATGATGTAAATATGAGAGATTTTCAAAAAAATGGGTCTTTTAAGGTATTTTTAAGCATCGATCCATAATTTTTTAAACTGGTATGCAATTTTTAGCAAAACGAAGGACTTTTGAAGGTTTGGGTAATATTTTAAAAAATGTACCAAAACGAAATATTTTACAAGCGTGTTGTTGGGCTTGTGCTAGTAGAATTTTAGGCCAAACCCACTTCACTCAAGTATTTTAAAACATAGGCCCAAATATACACTATTTTTATTCTTTTAAAAACCCTCAAACCCTAACCCTCCCCATAATCACTTGGCCGCCCTTCCCTCAAAATATTGCAGTAGCATTGGCTCATTTTTTTTTCAGTTTTTGTGGGAAAAAAGCAGCCAAGGTCCCCTCTGTCCCTCCGGTATCCGTTCTACGCGATTTTTGTCAAGATTTTCGAGCGTATTTACGCAAAGGCACGCCCCATACCTTTTATTTCTCGTCAATCACAACATGATAGGTGTTTTGAATGGATTTTGCATGATAGTACATAGATTTATCATTGTGCATTGAGTCACATGATTTTTACACGAAAATATGCATATTATATGCCATGATGCTCACGTTTTTGGCTATGGTTGAAGGGGCTGCCTGGAACGAATTGTAGGGGACTCAAACACGTCTGATTGATGGCATCTAGAGGTTGAGATCGAAGCGGGATCATGTTCATGTAAGGATCGATCAGACATACATGTTTCGGGTTAGGGTTTTTGGTTCGATCGGTTGTTTCAAGGGTTGCAGCGGTGCAAGGGTTATTCCGGGACGTGGAGTAGACCCTGGTGGGTCTGAGACACGACTTGGAGTGGCTCAAGCACAGCTGGTTTTGGGCTAGGATAAATCGAGGAAGCTAGACGTGGTTAGGGCTCGATTTTGAGATGTTCGTTTGTGTCTCGTGTATTCGAGAGCATGGGTTTGTGGATCATGGTTAGGGAAATCCAGGAATGTCTGGCTGTGGTCTAGGATAGGTTGGTTCGAGCTTTGTCTGGGCCGAGTGAGCGTAGGATGGCTTGGATTTGAGCTGGAAATTTTTAGTTTTTACCCAGAGGATTAGCACCGCAGCGCTGTCCTTTCGGCACCGCAGCACTTGAGCTTCGGCTCTTGTAGCGCTGCAGCGCTACTTAGCCAGCGCCTAGCCTAGGCGCTTGCCCTGCACTCTAGAGTATTTGATTTTGATGAGCATGGTTCGTGTTGGGAGATGATAGGTCATTGTGTTCAAGATTATCTGAATATGGGAGATGACAACTGAGTGAGGTGTGCTACTTACATGCTGCGAGATGATGCTTCTATTTGGTGGGAAGGAGCTGAACATGGAGTTAATCTATCCACCCACACTTGGGTGCAATTCAAGAACATCTTCTATGAGACGTATTTTACTACTGACATCTGAGGACGCTTGAAGAGGGAGTTTATGACTCTCCGTCAAGGAGACACGACTGTGGCTGAGTTTGTTAGGAAATTTGATAGGGGTCGTCACTTTGTGCCCCTTATTGCTTGGGACGCTGCTAAGAAACTGAGGCACTTCATGTATGATATTCGACCTACTATAAGCGTGATGTGATGTTGATGTGACTGGCATATTATGCAGTTGTCACTGCTTGTGCATTCCAAGCGGAGCAAGCCCTGAAAGATATTGACTTCGAGATATAGCGCAAGAGGCAGCAGCACTAGCAGAATTCTCAGCCGAATAAGAGACAGTTCCCAGGACCTCCTAAAGCTCAAGGGCAGCAAAAGCCCCAAGGACAATGGAAGAAAACGAGGCAACCGAAGCCACCACAGCCTGGAGCACCAAAACCTGAAGAGAGGCCACTGTGCAAAGAATGCAATCGCTTACACCTTGGCAAGTGCATGTGGGGAACATACAAGTGCTCCATATGCAAGAAAGAAAGACATAAAGCCATGGACTTCCCTAAGAAGAAAGGACCAACTGTTGACAGAGCTTATGCTATGCATGCTGAGGAGGCTGAGAAATAGTCAGACACGACTTTGATCACTGTAACCTGGTTGTTTAACATTTTTATATTGCTTTTGTTGCATGAAATGTTAAATTGGTTATGTAAATTGATTGGGATAATGGAGAACTTAGTGGAAAATAGGTTCCATGCTCTACCTTAGTTGGATTTAAGGGATGACTTGGAGAATCGTTCAAATTGAGCATAAAATATAAGACTTAATCATGCAAAGGAATGACTGTAACCAAAATTAAGAATTTTAAGGCTTGGAAATGGAAAATTTGAAAATTTTGGGATAATTATGGCAAAAACAAAAAAACAAAAACTTAGGGACCAAAGTGAAAAAATCAAGAATTGAAGGGCTAAATTGTACTAGCCCGATAACTGAAGGTCTAAAACGAAATTTTTGAGTATTCCAGGGACTGAAATTGAGGTAACCGAAAATTCTAAGATGAAATCTGGAAATTTCAAAAATCCATGGACTAAATTGCAAGGTTTTGAAAGTGCAGGGGTTGTTTTCAAATTCTGGATAAATAGGGTTGTTTATGCAATTTCTAGAATTTTAGGGATCAAAACAATAATTTTTGAGAGTTTAGGGCTGGAATTGATTGAATTTGGAATTTAATCGGGCTAAAATGTAATTTTCAAAAATTTAAGGGCAAAAAATGAAGAGTTCGAAATTTTAAGTGTTTGAATGCTATTTTCGAAAATTATTATGGTAAAATTGTGTAATTTTTGAGAATTTTTGGGTAATTAATGATAGAAATCTTTTAAGTTTCGACACAATTGAATTTGATGGCACATTTGTCGCATGAAGGATATTCATTTTAGGTGTAACTATCTATGTATTACTGGATTCTGGAGCTGCACACTCATTTATATCCGAGACATTCGTCAAGCGACTAAAGATTATATCTGAGGATTTGGAATGGGGCTTTAAAGTTTCCATTCTTTCTGGTGATCAAATGGTTACTACGAGTATTGTGAAGAATTTGGAGCTTCGTTTGCAAAAAGATGTGCTTCGAGCATATATTATCGTACTTCTGATGACTGAATTCGATCTTGGCATGGATTGAATATCTACGAATGGAGCTTCGATAGATTTTTGGCAGATGTCAGTATCTATTCGACCGTCCAGCGGGAAATATGTTGTCTTTGAGGCAGCAATGAACAAGCAAATGCCGCACATTATCTCCTGCATCTGTGCAAGGAAGCTTATGAGACTTGGTTGCCAAGCTTTTCTAGAATGTGTTACTTCAGCACCTCTTCCTATCAGTCAGAAGCTAGAGGATGTTGATGTTGTCAGAGACTTTCCTAGTGTTTTTCCTGAGGACTTTCTGGCATTCCACCGAACCAAGAGGTAGAATTCTCTATTGAGTTGATGTCGGGCATTGTGCCAATTTCAAAGGCACCCTATCGTCTAGCACCCGTCTAAATGAAAGAGCTGAAGGATCAAATTCAAAAGTTGTAGGTCAAGGGTTTATTCGCCTGAGTTGTTCTTCCATGAGGTGCACCGGTATTATTTATTAACAAAAAAGATGGTAGTATGCGACTCTGAATTGATTATAGAGAGCTGAACAGAGTCACCATAAAGAACAAGTATCCTTTGTCTAGAATCGAGAATTTATTTGATCATTTGCAATGAGCATTGATTTTCTCAAAAATAGATCTCCGTTCAGGATTTCATCAACTGAAGGTGAAGGAGTTCGATGTTCATAAGACGACTTTTAGGACTCGATACGGGCAATACAAGTTTATGGTAATGCCATTCGGTTACGAGTTTATGGTAATGTCATTCGAGTTGACCAATGTACCAGCGATCTTCATGGATCTCATGAATCGAGTATTTCAGCAGTATCTAGATCAATTTATCGTTTTCTTCATAGATGATATTTTGATCTACTCGAGGAGCAAAGCAGAACACAGTTAGCACTTGAGAACGGCATTACAATTGTTGCAAGATAGAAATTTATTCGCTAAATTCAGCAAGTGCGAGTTTTGGCTCGAGAGAGTGGCGTTCTTAGGCCACATTATTTCTAGATATGGGTTCGAGTTCGATCCAAGCTAAGTCGAGGCAATTAGAGAGTGGTCAGTACCAAAGAAAGATCCGTAGCTTCTTGGATCTAGCTGGATATTACCAAAAGTTTATTAAAGGATTCTCTTCTATTGCGGTACCATTGACCGTCTTGACGAAGAAGAATGTAAATTTTATTTGGGAATCAAGCTGCCAAGAGAGTTTCGAGAAGCTGAAGCAAGCTTTGAATTCAGCGCCAGTTCTATCGATGTCATCGGGGCAATGAGAGTATGTCCTCTACACAGACGCGTCGAAGCTTGGTTTAGGCGCATTCCTGATGCGAAATGACTTAATGATAGCATATGCGTCTAGACAGTTGAAGGTTCATGAGAAGAACTACCCAACTCATGACCTCGAGCTTACAGCAGTAGTATTTGCATTGAAGATTTGGAGACATTACATATATGGAGAGAGGTGCAAGATTTTCACTGATCATAAAAGCTTGAAGTACTTCTTCACCCAAAAAGAGTTGAATATGAGACAATGAAGATGGTTAGAGTTGGTGAAGGACTACGACTGCGATATTAGCTACCATCCGGGCAAAGCTAATGTAGTTGCAGATGCTTTTAGTAGAAAGACAGCAATTATTACTCAATTGACAGTTCAATTGCCATTGCAAGCAGAGATTCAATTATTCGAGCTTGCAGTGTATGCTAGGATGGATGCTCTTAATCTTTCTACTATGACAGTTTAGTCGAATCTGAGAGATAGAATCCGTGAAGGTCAGTCTTCTAATGAGCAGTTTCAAAAATGGAGACTGATATACGAGTCTAAGGCTTGGTTACTGTATTCTGAGGAGGATGGCATAGTTTGATATCGAGATCGACTATGGGTTCCTAGTGGCTATTCACTGAGAGAGATCATTATAAAAGAAGCCCATAATACCCCGTACTCCATTCATCCTGGAAGTACAAAGATGTATAAGGACCTGCAGTCATTGTATTGGTGGTCGGGCATGAAGCGAGACATCTTGCGTTTTGTGTCTGAGTGTTTGACATGCCAGCAAGTTAAGGCTGAGCATCAGATGCCAGCAGGGAAGCTTAAGCCACTTCTAATTCCTGAGTGGAAATGGAAAAATATTACTAAGGACTTTATAGTGGGATTGCCAAGGAATATCAAGGGATTTAATGTCATTTGGGTGATATTTGATCGTCTTACGAAATCAGTGCACTTTCTACATATTAAGACGACATTCACCATTACACAGTATGCAGAGCTGTATATCCGAGAGATAGTCCGAATGCATGGAATTCCAGTGTATATTGTTTCTGAAAGAGATCCGAGGTTCACATTGTCCTTCTGGAAGAGTCTGTATTCAACGATGGGGACAAAATTGTTGTTTAGTACATCATTTTATCCTCAAATCGATGGTCAATCTAAAAGGGTTATTCAAATTTTGGAGAATCTACTCCGAGCTTGTGTGATATATTTCCAAGGAAGTTGGGAACCGAAGTTACCTCTAGTGGAGTTCACATATAACAATAGCTACCAGTCGTCTATAGGTATGGCTCCTTACGAGGCACTTTATGGGAGAAAATGTAGATCATCAATACATTGGGATGAGATGGGTGAAAGAGGAGAATTTGGTCCGGACTTGATCAAGCAAACATCAGAGCTAGTAGTAAATCCGAGATAGGATGAACACTGCACAAAGCCGACAAAAGAGCTAAGCTGACAAGCGACGAAGAGAACTAGAGTTTGCAGTGGGTGATCACGTATTTGTGAGAGTAGCACCTATGAAGGGTGTTATGAGATTTGGCATGAAAGACAAACTCAGTCCGAGGTTCATAGGACCATTTGAGGTTTTAGAAGATTAGAACATTATCCTATAGAGTGGCATTGCCGTCGATGCTAGCAGGAGTGCATAACGTATTCCATAGCTCATGTTGCGAAAGTACATGTCGAATCCTTCACATATACTGAATCATGAACCTCTGCAGTTAACTCTGAATATGTCATACAAGGAAAGACCTATACAGATCCTGGATAGGCAAGAAAGAAGGCTTCGAAATAAGGTCATTCATATGGTCAATGTTTAGTGGCTAAATCATTCGGAAGAGGAAGCTACTTGGGAAACCGAGACGGACATGAGGAGTCGCTACCCAAAGTTATTCGGCAAGTTTTAATTTCTAGGACGAAATTTCATTTAAGGGGGGGAGGAATTGTAAGGTCCAAAATATGATAACGTAATCCAACTACTTGCAAATCTAGGAAAAATTAAAAATGACTAATTAAATTGTTTTAATTGCATGAATTAAATAAGGTAGACATTTTTACATATTAAATGACCATTTTTAATTATTTAATATGGTATATTTTAAATGGTATTTTTGAAAATGGTGCTTTTGAGATGTTTTAACGCGTCGAGTCGTATTTTAAACCGGTAATCGACTTTTGACAAAAATAAGGACCTTTTGGGGACTCGGCTAATATTTTCAAAGACTATCCTCAACGAAATATTTTACCTACTAATTAATAGGCCTAACATACAATAGTTATTGGGCCTAAACTTGTACCTAGTATTTTATTTAAAACAAACTTCCAAAACCCTAACCAACACAAAAAAATACACGCCCCCTTCAAGCTCTAGACTCCCAGTTTTCTCTCCTCCATCAGCAGCACACACACACACATCTTTGAGGAAAATTCACCTTAATATTGAAGGGAAATTTCAGCAAGCTTCCTCCCCCATCTCTCCGCCAATGTCCCTCCCGTCAAGGATTATTTTTCGTGCGTAAATAGGCAAAGACACGCCTTAATCTTCCTTCACTCAGCGTTCATATCATATTATGTGTATTTAATCATGCTTGCATGAAAAATATGAAATACTTCTTTTATTTTCGTTTTTGAGGCATATACATGATAAAGCCTTGGTTTTTATGCTTTTAAATTCATCTTTATGTTGCACGAAGGGGCGGCCATGATAGGTCTATGAAAAGAGATGAATTTCAGTAGGTTTAAGGACTCCTAGATACATGATTAAGGGCTGGACAAGAAGGAAATTATGCAGAACGAAAATTGGGATCATGGATGGCTAGGGTTTCGGTTTTGGGTCTCCTAGAAGGTTGTAGCTTGGGCTGATGTTGGGTCACGTCTGTGGGTCTTAAAGGAGTCTATTCATGGTTCTAGATAGGCTAAGGGAAGGTCGGGGCAAGGAGAAGGGCGGTAGCCGAGTGCCTTGTGCGCTAGGGGGTTGCGCGAGGCTTCTAGGTGACGGGCGTGAGGGCTGCAGGGGTATAGCTCGTTAGGTATGGTCTAGTAGCTTGTTTAAGGCTCGGTCATGGTCCTAAGAAGGTTGCATAGGGGCTGGTCTTGCTGGTTAAGGGTTAGGGCCGAAGGGTGCAAGGTTGTGAGGGCTAGGGTTTTCTATCAAGGGCAATAAAAGTCCAGAAAGGTCTAGCTGTTTTCTAAGGGTTTTAAATGGCTTGAATTGGGTTGCATAGGGTATGGTTATATGTTAATAAGCTATGGTTCAAGTTTGGTAAAATTTGGTTAAGTTTCGAGTTTATTCGGGTTAAAACCGGGACGTTCTGGTAAGTTTTAAAACGAATTGAGAAATTAGTTGAGGAGCTTAAGTTTATGTCTAAGAAATTCTTATGGGTGTATTTTAAGGTGGTATGTTAAGTTCAGATGGACACAATGGATTTGTGTCGTCGTTTTAAGGTCCAAGGGTAAATTGATAAAGTTAGGGTTTCAGGAGCAAAACAGTTATTTTACACCTGAAAAATGTTAGACGTCATGGAAGTTGCCTGAATGATGTAATGAATGCTAGAATGTTTATTTTGAAAGTTTATGGAATTTTATGATGAAACACGATCATGCTAAAAGACGTGTTTCCTTAGTTTAAAAGAAAAATGATATATATGCATGAATTTTTATAAGTGATGAAAATAATGAAAGGTTGAAGGAGGTGATTTGATTGTGACTAATACAATGATATGATGATATGTAAGGCACAGGCTCAGTTGACGGGTGAGATTGTCGCTGATGTCCCCGCCACCTGGTACCATGGTAATACGTAGATGGATCCATCGACCTACAGCTAATACGAAAGTTACAATTAATTATCTGAATTTAATAAAAGAGAAACGTATACGTATATGATGAAAAAAAATGATATGATGCATGGAAAAAGGATTAAAATTATGCATGTTCATGAAAAGCTATTTTAATAAAAGTATCTTTTACTATTGCTTGTGAATGTATAAGTTTTACTTGTTATCATGTTAAGGTTTACTGAGTCAATAGACTCACTAGGTATGATCGATGCAGGTGAGCATGATTTCGTTGATAATGGAGGTCTTGATGGATGAACTAGCTGGACTGATGGTGCACACAATCTGAGGACCGTCGCTAGTTTTTCGCATTACCTTTATGATTTAAAATTACTTTAAAGATTTTATGACTTTATGCTTTTGAGAGGTTTTTAGAGGAGTTAAGAGTTTTTTCTATTTTGAAATTTTGTTTGAAGATTTGCGATTTCATTTTTTGAATTGTGTTCATTAGGATTTTCAAATAGTAGGTTGGTTGGTTTATTTTAAAGGGTGCATAGTATATTTAAAATATATATGTATATGGACATTTCAGTCGAAGGTATATAAGGAAAAAAATGGCATATTTTAAAGAAAAATGAGTAATAGACGTTTCACTTAAGAATCTGCACGTTTGAAGATGTCCAGCTGAGGCAAGGCCTTATAAGCCTAATGAAAGAAACTGGACTCAACGACGGTCAGCTGTTATTTTTTTGGATACTCTGAAAGATCCATGAGGTACAAGTTTTATGATCCCGCAAGTAATTCGATTTTTGAGTCAAGAAATACCCGGTTCTTTGAGGATGTTGAGTTTGCGGAGGGAGATAAAGTAAGAAATATTGTCTTTGAAGATGAATATGTAAATATTCCCACATGTTTCTTAGACATTGATCAGGATCACATTCTTCACTTTGAACAAGACACAATTCAGTAAGACAATATTATAGATCTTCTCATTCCAGATGAACAAACTCAAGAACTTTCAGAACCTATGCCATTAAGGAGACCCACTAGAGAGTGGAGAAATGCAATACCAGATGATTACATTGTATTTCTTCAAGAACATGAGGCACCCATTGGACTGATGAAGGATGATCCTATCAACTTACGTCAAGCCATGTAAAGTTATACTCTAAAATTTGGAATGATTCCATGAATGAGGAGATAAAGTCCATTAAGAACAATGACGTATGAGATCTTCTCTCATTGCATAAATGTATGAAGCACATTGATTACAAATGGATATTTAAAAACCAAGAGAGACTCAAAAGTTAATGTGGAAAGATATAAGACTTTGCTAAATGCTTTACACAGAAAGAAGACATTGATTATAAAAAGACTTTCTCTCTGGTTTCTTCGAAAGACTCTTTAAGGTTTATAATGGCTTTGATGGTGCATTTCGTTCTTGCGCTTCATCAAATAGATTTAAACATTGTGTTTCTAAATGGCGTCATTGACGAAACGGTTTGTATGGTGCAGTCAGAAAATTTTGTGTCCAAAGATACAATTAACATCAAGTGATCATCTCGTTCGGTTTTAAGATGAATTTTGTCGATGAATTTTGTCGATGATTGTGTATATCATAAGTTCAGTGGGAGTAAGAATATTTTTCTGATTTTATATGCTGAAGACATTCTGATCGCTAGCAACGATATAGAGTTGTTGCATGACATCAAGAGATTTCTAGCTAAGAATTTTGAGATCAAAGATCTTGGTGATGCATATTTTGTATTGGGTATCCAGATACATCTGGATCGTTCTCGAGGTATCTTGGATCATCTCAGAAAAACTATATCGAAAAAGTTCTCAAGCGATATGAGATGCAAGACTGTAAACCAACGGATACCTCTGTGGCTAAGGGAGACAAATTTAGTCTCAAAAAATACCCAAATAATGATTTTGAGGAAAAGAAAATGCAGAAGATTCCATATACATCTGGAGTGGGGAGTATGATGTATGCTCAGGTTTGTACACGTCCAGATATTGCGTACGTGATAAGAATGTTGGGACGATATTTAAGTAATCCAGCAGAACATTGGAAATCAGTCAAAAGAGTTTTATGGTATCTACAGAGAACAAAAGATTACATACTTATATATCGGAGGTTGAATTAGCTTGAGATCATTGGGTATACTGACTCTGATTTTGCTGGATTCCAAGATAGTATGAAATTTACGTCTGGCTACATCTATCTCTTTCATGGAAGAGTGTTAAACAGTCTCTTATAGCCTCTTCCATCATGGCAGCTGAGCTTGTAGCATGTTATGACGCTTCCAATCATGGAATATGGCTGCAAAATTTTTTCAAAGGACGGCGCATTTTGATGGCATTGAAAGGCCACTAAGAATACATTATGACAATAAATCAGCAATTATGTATTCCAATAACAACAGGAGCTCGATGAAGTCAAAACATATTGACATCAAGTTCCTGGTTGTCAAAGAAAGAATTCAGAATGGAAAGTTGTCTATTGAACATATCAATACAAACTCCATGGTTGAGGATCCGCTTACTAAAGGACTGCCATCCAAATAGTTTCATGAACACACTGCCCGTATGGGTGTTATGTAAATCGAGAAAATTTGGTTTTAGTGGGAGTTTGTTATTTTAAATGCTTTTTAGTTGTAGAACATTTTCAGTTATAGTTACATAAATTTATTTTCTGCATAAATAAATTTCAAGTTAAGTCACACTCTAATTATGATTTAAAGTTTGATCTCAATAAGGTTAAAGGAGGATCAATTGGAAATAGACATGTTATGATCATATTGTATGAAATTTCCATGCTACACATTCACTTCATGATCCATGTCATTTATTTGTATTGGCATAAAGACTGCTTTGATCCTATGTGGACGTGATTGATGGAACAGATTGGTTATAGATACATTTCTGAATGACAACATCTTATAGCTCATAAAATTAATTTCACAAACATAATTATAAGGTTACATATAGAGCCTAAGTGGGAGATTGTTGGATCAATTTTATTTATATAAGCTTATATATGAATAATTATGTGTTGTGAGTTGTCTATTAAGTTAAACGATCAAAATTAAAATGATCAGGTAAAGTTTTGGCTATTGAATTTTAATGTATCTAATAAGTTGTGAGTATTTAATTTGTAGAGATATAAGTATAACTTTTGTTTTTTATGATGAGCTAAAATAGAAATATCAGAAGATAATGATAAATATTATTTGTATATGGTTCATGATCCTCAGATCACGCGGCATCACGTTCCATATTCTCTTCCCCGTTAAGAAAACAGTTCAGAAAAGAAAACTAAATAATTCTCTCAAGGAAAAAATGTGTAAATCTGAAATATCAAGACATGTTCTAAAGAATTCAAAATTATTGTTTCAGGTAGGCTTCTGCTTAAGTTTTCAGTCAAATTCTTAATGATTTAACATGATAGATTCTGTTATTTATAGATTTTCTACGACAGATGTACCTTTTTTTGGAGTGGGCGTGGTACTAGAGATGAAAGTGGCATAATTCTTTTTGCGTCGGCTCGAAGATTGCATGGGCTATTTGCTTTTTCCCTTGCTGAAATGTACGCTGTTAAAGAAGGTTACCACACTGCTCTTCGGTACAACTAACTGGTCTCCCTGGATTATAGAAACAGATGCAATTATTGTTGTGGATGCCATTTATCAAGATTTACCTCTCTCTGGCTACTGCATGTAATCATGTAATTTTTGTTTTATATATTTGTTTGTTATATTTTAGTTGTTAAATTTCAGTGCTAATCACGTATTTTTCAATTTTTGACAATTTTGATCTTTTTTCATTAGAAGTATTGATGTGACATTGAACACATGAATACATGATCATCATGTTCGCGTCATATCAACGCCACTTCAGAAAAGTATTAAAATTGCAACAATAACAAAGATAACGTAATAAAAATAAATTTTGATGCCGTGAAATATCTAAATAACAAATTGACAAATTTACAAGATCAAAATTACAATTTATTATTTTTTTTACTTAAATAATCAATTTTAGTATTTTTAGATTTAAAATAAAATATTAATATATTATATATTTCTACTCAACGACTAAAATGGTATTAAATGGTAATTAAACAGGATCAGGCGTAAACCGTGGATAAATTATAACAATTTGGTCAAAAAAATTTAATCCATAATTGACCCTATAAAGCACGTTTAATTGCTCACAAGAGATCGTCTCATGAATCTTTATATGTGAGACGGGTCAACCCTATCGATATTCACAATAAAAAGTAATACTCTTATGATAGAAAGTAATATTTTTTCATGGTTGACAAAAATAAGAGATCCGTCTCACAAAATACGACCCGTGAGATCATCTCACACAAGTTTTTGCACAAAGGTAAATTATTAAAACTTCTAAATTGAATTCGAACAATCTGAAATTCTTTCCATAAGACTTTGACTTCGTTCATTACTTCAAAATAAACCCAGCCAAATGAGTTGTTTTGAATGACAAAAAAAAGAGTTGGTTGAAACGAGGAGATTGAATTAAAGTAACATTATATGCTATATCTTGTTAAATTTTAATCATTGGATTATCAACCCATGATATCGATTTCCATTAAAATGTTAAAAACCCACAAAATTTTATAATGTAGAGATATGTGAAGAATTACTATTGATGAAAGATAGACCGACTTTTTTTGTGTGTAGTAATTGCAGGAAACTATCAATAATTATTATTTTGATATATTTGGGAAAAACTTATGTGAGACGATCTCACGGGTCGTATTTTATGAGACGGATCTCTTATTTGGTTCATCCATGAAAAAGTATTACTTTTTATGCTAAGAGTATTACTTTTTATCGTGAATATCGGTAGGGTTGACTCGTCTCACAGATAAAGATTCGTGAGACCGTCTCACAAGAGACCTACTCTTGATATTTTGCTTTTGAGAACTTAAATTTATGCAGTTGTCTTAAAGTTTGTTTATTATCTCTACGCATTATTTGGTTTGGTATTATCACAAATATATTAACAATACTATTTTACGTTAAATCAAACTTAGAACACGTAGATTTGTAATATTTAATATCTGGTCTCGACGATTCGTGCTTTTTAGTATTAATAATGATAATAAATAATCACATTTTTAGTGAGTTTGTCTTACCGTAGTAGTCAGTTGATTTCTTACTAAATTTAATATGTTTTTCAAGTTTATAAATCGATGCAAATGGGTATCCCCAATTCATGGGTTTTAACAAACATACCGAGGACAAATTTTATGCTTGAATAAAGTTTACACAGGATTTTAACAAAATAAATTTAACATGTTATTATATTAAAAATAATTTATTTAAATCTTTTACTATATATCTATTAGAGTAGGTGACTTGTAAGCTAACGGTTGATTAAAGAATTTGTTAACTCAGTCGTAATAAACAGTCTTTATTTTAATAAAATTTACATTTCATGGTTTCGTTTTACTTTGTCTGTATACTTATACAATCGACAGAGATAAAGATTTTGATTATACTTTAATAAAAATAAATCGTACTTCTATCTTGAAATTTTAAATTTGTTCATAGTTTATTCAGCTGCCTAAAAACAAATATAAAGGTCGCTTGAGCTTGAGACTAGCATTTGTGATGTTGTGTACCGTGTTTCATGATAAGGACATAGAGATATCTAATCATGCATATGATAATCATATGATGATTGTACCGAACAACTCTCCATCGGATTTTCCAAGTGGTTATCATTAATCGAGAGAAAAAGTCTGTGGTTATGATTCATTAATCCTTACGACCCGGGACAACACTGAGGCTCTACATACTGGATTGTGCTTTGACTCGTTTGCCGACTCCGCGAGGGTGTAAGTGCCAGTGTATTGTAGCCGAGAATTCACTGCTCACTTACGGGTGTGAATATTCTATGTGATCTAACGAAATAGTAGTAGATGAAATATCTGGCTAGAGAGTAAAATGTACATTGGGGACAAGATTTCTCTAGTTATACATGCGATGACATTATGAATATTTCATGAATGTATCACATAGCTATCGAATACAATATCCAACCATCGATGAGCCAATGTCTGCAGATTCGATCGAAAATATGATATGAAGGGGCCGTATTGTACGTTAATAATAACCTATTGGTTTTTATAGACACTATTAGTGATACATAGGAAATAATAGGGTGATACTACTAAACGCTCTTACAATTTCTGACATTCTCATTATCAAATGAGTTTAATCAGAAAATTTTTTCTGACATTCTCATTATCAAATGAGTTTAATCAGAAAATTTTTTCTGACATAGTGATACAATATGATTCAAAGGGTTTAATCAAAAAATTATTTCTGACATTCTCATTATCAAATGTTGGTACATAGAATGAGACAAATAAGGGTAAGCTCGAATAAAGGATAATGTCCTGAATCACAAAAAGTTTTGAACTCACGGCAAGCTGTATTCCTGAACCATTGAGGGTCACACAAATACTAGATCATTTGTTCTCGTTAAGACAATAAATTCAACCATTTAATTTATTAAAAAATATGATATAGTAAATCTAAGGAATTGAATTTATGAAAAATTGAAAATTTAAAATATTAAACTCAAATGTTGAGTTTATGAAATATTAAATTAAATGTAATGAGAATATGTATAATAGGCTTATACAATAACAAGTCCAACATGCTAGATGAACCGTGATTTTTCTAAGATAAAGTTACAGGGATGTGGTTGGATTTCAAGCAGTTGGTGTTTAAGAATTTTTTTGGAATTTTTCACAATTTTTTGTATTTTTTTTAAATTTCCAAAAGTTGATATTTATCATGGTAGTTGATCTGCAATGATAAGACCATCCCATCAGTGATCAGTTACCATATTTTTTTTATTACATTTCGAATTTATAAGTGCTAGATTAATCTGGTCTCTTATTTAAAGTTAATAAAACAAAAACAAAAACAAAAAGTCTAATGTTTTTTCGTACACGAACAAAAAGTTCACCACTTCATCGCACGCCAAAATATCCGCGCGCGGCAACCTCGACCATTAAACATATTGAACATGCCCTAACGAACATTGATGAACATTTTCCTCAAGAAATTGCATTTGCTTCTCATCATCGATCCCCCTTCGTTATCGGCCTTCAATGGTCGAGGTTGTCACACGAAAATGTTTTTGAGTACGATGAATGGAGTGGGCCCCGCACAGAGACTATCCTTTTTTGTTTCTATATTTTTATTTTTTTTATAATGTTAAATTAAATGGACTAAGAGATTAATCTGACATTTATCAAGTGGAAAAATAAAAATATATATAGGAACAGCTGGGATGATTTAGCCACTGCTTTGCAACGACCCGATGAATTTGAAACTTTAAATATTAAAATTTAAATTCAAAAAAAAACCTTTTAAACAAACATAAAAAAATTGAAAATTTTCAAAAAAAATCTAATTTTTTTTAAAAAAAATCTGAAATCACCAACGGACACATTTTTTAAAGTCAAACGTGCTCATAAAAATTAATCTTAATATAATTTAAAAAATCACAATTTCTTCCATTTTCTTTCCATAAAAATATCAATTCAAACACGAAAATGGATATATGGAACAATGAGATCTCAATACTCCTTGACAAAACTCTGATCAATTCAATTCTCAATCATCAATTGGTCTTTCCTAATCTCAATTCAACTACGAGAAAATATGAAACTTTATGTTCAATCAAACTCAATTTTCTCAAAAGCCATTAAAGTTCATCTTCCAACTTTCGAAAAGATGTCTCTAAAGAAAGAAGAAAAGAGAAGCTCGTTGCTCAAGCTAACGCTGGAGTGAAAACATCACAAAGAAACATTGGAAATACTGAAAGATAAATGTATAACAAAGATATGGTGCAACGCTTCCACCAATTCAACAATTGATAATGATCAAAAAAATGTTAATTTCGTGGGATTGGTTTGGAAAGAATATAACCATGAGTTGTCAAATGACGGAAAGTATATACACATGACAACAAACACCAACAAATTCCATGTAAAAGATTCTGCCAGTAAATTTTTTTTTTATTATTTCGATTCTTTTAGTATGCCTGAGTATTCAAATTTAGTTATGTAATTTTAGTTTTTTAATTGTGTAATTTTATTTAATATAAATTTATTGAATAGAATAAAAAATTCATATTTCAATATCATCCAACTAGTGCAGAAACACTAAAATTACAACACAGACATAAGCATAACCAACTTTATATCTCCAACTTCATATACATCAAACATGCTCTTAAAACTGTGTTCTCAGATATGGATAATCATGATAAATACCAAGGGTATATAACTGCAAAGTCAGATTAGAAGTAGAATATAATCTTGTACAAAATCGAAGTGTATTTTCATCGAATGTCCTCGGCTATATCGAATTCTTCATGTTATCAAATTTCTTCATGCACGATTTTGGGTATGCGAACTAAGATCTTGTATCATATGATTCTGTCCAGCCACAGAGTATGACATTTTAAGACTTGAGATTAAGATGTATTCAAGGTTCTTCCCAATTATAAAATTGTCACCAGCCTAAAACAAATTAGGAAAAAAATAATAATAAACTACTTAAAATCATCTACTAATCAAAATTATACCCAAAATTGGGGTAAATGTCAACTAATTAGTGGCCAGGGCCAATAAAAATTTTGAGTTTCCTAGAGATTTCAAATGGAATCAATTACCTACCACCTTCAAGAAAATCCCTCAAGCAGTAGCAGAAACCGGACACACCATGTCTTTTGCACTGCCACCGGTCATACCACCAACTCGGTTCGTGCGGCCTTCATTGCTATTCATGTTCTCAGGTCTCTGATATCCATCACGATTTGAAGATCCTCCTCGATAATTATTCCTGTTGACAAACTCGTTTCTGCCATTAAATTCAACCCTGCTGTAACCCCTGCCACCACCATAATTTCCACGCCCTCTACCCCACTCGTTTCTAAAACCAGAACCCCTTTCGGATTGAAATCTTCTATTGCTATTCCCTATCACACCCAACAATAAAATATATAACGTATGAAAGAAGAAATCCATGCATAACATCCAAAACTGTAAGATTTGACGTGTTCAAAACAAAATAAGCTAAACAAATTCAACGATACTGGCATGAAGTGAAAAGATCATCTCATTTGAGTACATAAGATATAGACAGTACACGGAATTTCTTGTGTAGCTCTATTATGCCAATTTCCATAGATAAAGGCACATTTAGAAGTAAGACCGTAATTTCATGGTATCTAACAGAGACACAGAGTCCACTAACCTCGTGAATTTGTTGTGGACCTCTTTTCCTCAACAAAGGCTTGGCGTCCACCAATTAATACTGGAGAAGCCTGAATCATCAAGATGAGATGAAAAATAGAGAGCTGACAGCATTAGTGGAATACTAGGATAAGAATCCAATTCTATGGCAATATTAAAGTAAAAATTGATACAATACTAGGCAGCTATGACAAAACGACTAAAAACTCATCACAGGCATTAATAATTCTAGAGGCAACAATCAACATGTCGAAATTTGTTAACAGAAAGATATCATGTTTGATTGAAAACGAAGTTACTTAGAGCTTCTAGGGTTCTAGCCCTTATCTACTATGAATTTCTGAATAACCATGATGATGATCATTTGATGGTTGTTACATCATACATTTATCATCACCCTGAATGAAAGATGCAATAAAAATCTAACAATGAGAGCCAAACGTAAAGAAAGTACAAAAATTCTCAAACAGCTTAGCATAAATCAGACATCTAAATTCTAAGCATTTTAAGATGTGGAGGGAATAATTTAATACCACGTGCCAGTCAAGCATCTATATAAAATGTGCACTCGCAACGCCCAAGGTATATAATGACGCTCATGGCTACAATGCACTTCTATCAAGGTTAAAACACTCTTTAAATGCCCATTGTGCAGGCATTTGAAACCATTCGGCCAATGACAACAGAAAGCAGTTAACACAGTAGATTCCTAAATATTTGGTCCCAACTACTGTAATTACCTATGCTAGCAATTCCACGAATCAACGCAATGTCACAAAATACAAAAGTGTTACAAGAACAAAAATATGCAAACGTAAGACTTATGATTAATTGAAATAGGTTACAGAAGCCCATTCTCAACACACCAACAATATTTGTTTATTTAAGAGAGACAAGGTGGTCAGTTACGCCCCAATAACAGAAACATTACTGACATTCACCATTTCATTCCCTAAATCAATCAGATAAACTAAAAAGTAAAACAATCAATTTCTAATGTTACAAAATAATCTCCATCCAAAAATAGAATGCCACACCTCAAGAGCTTGCTGTACTGAACTTGCCTCCTCAAATTCCACAAAGCCAAAACAAAACCCCTGTTGCTGCAGCAAGAATATAAGAATAGATTTCATTGTTCATCAGTAACAGAAGTCCAAGGACAGAAAGAATCAATGTTTCTATATATCTATTAACTAAGATAACAACCTCTGTGAGATTTAAGCTTACCCTGAGACTTCTAACTTGAATGCCATCGCTCTTTATTGTCCCAAACTTCTTGAATACTTCCTCGAGCATGCCAACAGTGGCACTCATAGGAAGCCCCTTCACATAAATTGAGTATCCATCAGCTGCACAATTAGAAAAATCACAAATGATGAGACATACCAATAAAAGTAACTCGATTTCAACAAAAGACAAGTGTCTTCTGACTGAAATAACAATATAAGATAGACAATAGCTGTTTGCAATATCATGCCTTCACTCTCTGGGTTTCTCCCATTATCAACAGTCTCTGAACTAGAAACTGATCCATCAGTGGCAATGGTAGAAGAGGGTTTCAATTGATCCATATTTTTAGGTGGAGCTTTTGTAGCAGCTTGAGGGGGTGAGAAAGCTGCAGCAATTTTTTTAAGATGCATCACCTGAAATAGTACATGAAAGGTTTTGGTTTAGACAGTTAAATGGACGAAAAGAAAGCTCCCATTAACCATACTAGTCCAAAGCGTGTTAACTTTTGTGCCACTTACGATAGAAGCATAAGACTTTTTCGGCGCTTCTTCGATTTTGGCGTTAGATTCAACCACCATCCGTGAATCATACGGTACTTCATCAACCACCACAGCAACAGGGGCTTCTTTTTCAACGGTTTTCAAATGTCCATTCTCCGTGGGGTTGTGAACTTCTTCAGAAATAACTTCCTCCACAGGTGAATTGCTCTGCTCAGAAACATGATTCTCGAGAACAGGGACAGACACTTCCAACCAAAGAGAAACGAAAACATCAGGTTGGACACCACAGCAATAACAAACAGGAAACCAAACACTAAAGTATGTTACTTGGATCAGGAGTAACGAGCATAACATCGTTGACCAGAGGGACATCGTTCATATAGCGAAACATGTCGTTTAAAACAAAGTATCCCACATCTTGTGGAGCAAGGAAGAAAGATTGAGCAAAATTACGAACTGAATGGTCTTTCCCTGCTAGACATCCAGTCACGAGAACGTGAAATCCACCATTATAGGACTCTTGTGCATCCACAGACTGAATCTGAGCTCTGGAATTCTCATAGTTAAGTGACACAATCTTCTCATTGATGGCCTGCATACCAAACCAAACACAAAACGGGTGATAGAGAGAAACAATTTTTAGTTGAAAAACTCAACCAGCATTTAGCATCTTTCTAGATAGCTTAAAGTACCCAATCTCCAAAATATCAACACATCAACACAGGGGCTTTTACAACATTCAAACAAAATATTGATTTTTTTCATATATCTAGTCATAATTAGCCTATCCATCACCACAACAATATTTATGAACTCAATTCACTGTAAATATGGGAAAATACAATAATGATTTATAACGCTTTACAAAAAAATAAAAGAAAGATCAAAATATTACTTGCATAGTCGTAGTTATACTCAAGGATCCATCAGTCTCAGGACGACCAAGCTTACTGATATCCTGATAAAAGCGATGTACCAGCTGTGGAGACTGATGCAGTATGTGATAATACTGTTGCACGAATGCGTTCGCGACCTACCATCCCAACAGAGGTCACCCAAATTAGAGAACCAAACATTCAAAATGACAAAAAAAACAAACAAGAGATAAAGTAAATAAGAACAAAAGCATATAATAAGAGCTCTTACAACTTGAGCAGAGACAGGGGCCGCCGCAGGCATTGTCGTGGTTTCCGCCGCCATCGCTAACAAATGATTCACTTTGAAAAAAAAAAAAAAAAAAAAAAACAANCTGATTCACACGACCCCTAGTATCACAGATCATTTCGGATCACATCATATGATGATATAAATGAACATAATCTTTTAATACCTGGATTCGAATAGGCAGCGATTGAATCGTAAGATGGCAGGAAAGACTGACTCGTGCGTAAAATTCTCCAAATTCTTCACGATTTAAAAATTTTCAGTAAGCTTCGGCCGAAAGATCTAGGGTTTAAGGGTGGAAGCGGGGAAGCTAGGCAGCGAATTTGGACTTGTTTAATGGTTTACATTTTTTAAAAAAATGGTTTTCTTATTTATATTGGACTCGTTGCAATGTCAGTTCAACTCGGATTGTCAATAATTGAAGAGATACTATACTTTTTTGTATTGATTAATGATTAATTATTTTATGATTGTTGAAAAATAATATTTAAAATATGTGTATTGAATATTTGAATGTTGAATATTAAGTAAAATTAGGTGTTGAATATTGAAATTTGTGTGTGATGATGAAGGTAATGATGTAATTTAATTTTAAATTATTTGTAAAAAATTTCTATAAATAGATCTCTCATTTGTGAAGAAAATCACAATTGAGTTGAGAGAAAAATATTATAAAGTGTGTAGTGTGATAATTTTGAGAGTTATCGTAAATTTTTACTTTTTCACAACATGTTATCAGCACGAAACTCTAAAAGTCCTCCATATTTTTCCAAGCTCCAAAACAGAAGAAAAAGGTAACAAAAGTAATAATATTTATTTTATTGTTTATTTATTTATTGTTTATATATTTACTATATAATATAATGTTATTATAAATAATAAAAATAAATTTTTCAAAAAACTTGTTATAAATCCTGGGAGGATGTTAAGACGACATCCCACACTCCCGGTAAGGGATACGACAAGTATAAAAGTCTATAAGGTTTTTAAACAAAATATCTTATGACACCTCATTATAATATTGTGATATGATATACATAATTATTTAAAACATTACTAATATTATATACACCATATTATTACCATAAAATTATACAAATACATACATTTATTTTTTTGTACACCAAATGTCATAAACGGTAACAAAACGGCTAGTTTTTGCCCTATAAATATGATCTCACAAACACATTCAATCATTCCAACTTTCTCTTCTTCTCTAAAATTATTCTTCATCAAATTTTTGAAGAAAAAAGAAGATGGCTTTCACAAAGTTATTTTTAATTATTTTTGTTATAATACTCACGAATCTTGTACTTTTCGGATAATATCCTCCTCATGTGTTTTCTTTATTTTTACGAATGCTTGTATTTGTTGTTTATCCATTACTTTGTATTGCAATATTCATTAACTAATAAAATGCATCATAATTTTTTTTAGTACCACCATGTCAAACTTGACAAAGCTCGAATTTGTTGCACTCGACATTACGGGGAAAAATTATATGCCATGGACTCTCGATATAGAATTGAATCTTGAGTCATTGGGTCTAAGCGAGACCATTAAAGAAAATGGTATATCTTCATCACAAGAAAAAGCAAAAGCTATAATATTTTTGCGTCGATATCTCGATGAAGGTTTAAAATGTGAATATCTCATCGAAAAAGATCACATGGCTCTGTGGAAAGGATTGAAAGAAAGAATTGAACATATAAGGGAAGTTATACTTCCGACCGCCCGTAATGAATGGAATATGTTAAGATTCCAAGACTTTAAAAAAGTCAGTGATTACAATTCAGCAATGTATCGAATAATCTCGCAACTAAAATTTTGTGGACATGAGGTCAAAGAATCGAAAATGCTTGAAAATACATTTTTCACGTTTCACGCATCAAATATAACTTTACAGCAACAATATAGAGTGCGTGGATTTGCGAGATATTCTGAGCTCATCGCCTGTCTTCTTGTGGCGGAAAAAAACAACGAGCTACTAATGAGAAATCATCAGACCCGACCCACTCGATCATCAGCATTTCCAGAAATAAATGCTGTAAGTAAAAATGAATTTAAACCTGGAAACCAAAATCAAATTCAAAGACAAGATTTTGGTCAAGGTCGAGGTCGAGGTCGAGGTCGAGGACGTGGACGTGGAATTGGTCGTGGTCGTGGTCGAGGCCATGGTTTTGAAAACAATAGAGATAGTTATTTTTATAACTCATCTCAAAAGGGCGTCACGAACCACCCACAGAAAAGGCATCATGAGAACATTAGTGTAAATGAAAATCACTCGAAAAGATTTGAAAGTTCTTGTTTCAGATGCGGTACTCCAGGACATTGGTCCCGTATTTGTCGAGCCCCTGAGCATCTTTGCAAACTTTATAAAGAATCAATAAAGGGGAAAGAAAAGGAGATCAACTTCAATGTGCGAAGTGACCGTTTGAGTGATTCAACTCATTTTGATGCTGCTGATTTTATGAATGATTTATCTGGAAATTATCAATATGTTGGTGGGATAGAAATGAACAATATTGATGCTACAGATTTTCACAATGGTTTATCTGAAAAGGAGCAATATAGTGGAAGAATATAAATGTACAATAATTTATTTTTCATGTACTTATATGATAATGTTTTATTGTACAATTATGATATATGTTATATTTACATATGTATTGTCATTAATTTTTTTTCATTGCATATTTTTTGAAGTTCAAATATGGAAAATGCTATGAGCAAAGCTGAAGTTTGCATACCCGATAGTGGTACAACGCACACTATCCTCCGAGATAAAAGATATTTCTTGGAACTAAAACCAACAAAAACAACGGTGAATACAATATCAGGTCCTGTAGACTTGATTAAAGGATGTGGTAAAGCACAATTTTTGTTACCTAATAGTACACAATTTTTTATCAATGATGCTTTATATTCACCACAATCGAAAAGAAATTAATTGAGTTTTAATGATATATATTCTCATGGGTATGATACTCAAACAATGAATGAAAGGAATGAGTAATATATGTGTCTTACCACATATAAATCAGGAAAGAAATATGTGATTGAAAAACTATCAATGCTCCCTACTGAATTGCATTATACACATATACGTCCCATTGAATCAAACATGGTAGTTGATAATTCTTCAATATTAACCAATTGGCATGATCGATTAGGACATCCTGGTTCAACAATGATGCGAAGAATTATAGAAAATACACATGGTTATCCGTTGAAAGACAGAAGTTCTTTCAGAATAATAAGTTTCAATGTAAAGCATGTTCTCTTGGAAAACTTATTATAAGACCATCATTAGCCAAAATCCAAACTGAATCACCAATGTTTCTTGAACGTATTCAGGGTGATATTTGTGGACCAATTCATCCACCATGTGGACCATTCAGATACTTTATGGTATTGATTGATGCCTCCAGCAGATGGTTACATGTATGTTTATTGTCAACTCGAAATGTTGCATTTGCAATATTACTTGCTCAAATAATAAAATTGAGGTATCAATTTCCCGATTATACAATCAATAAAATTATACCTGATAATGCAGGTTAATTTACTTCCCAGACTTTCAATGATTATTGTATGTCTATGGAAATCATTGTTGAACATCCTGTTGCTCATGTACATACACAGAATGGATTGGCTGAATCATTGATTAAACGTCTGCAAATGATTGCTAGACCAATGATTATGAAAACAAAGTTCCCTATTTCTATATGGGGACATGCAATTTTACATGCTGCTGCATTAATTCGCATCAGACCAAGTGCATATCATAAATACTCCCCATTGCAGCTTGCATTTGGTAAAGAACCAGACATTTCTCATCTGAGAATTTTTGGATGTATGGTGTATGTGCCTATTGCACCACCTCAACGAAAGAAAATGGGACCTCAAAGAAAGATTGGTATTTATATCGGTTATGATAGTCCATCAATCATTCGATATCTTGAACCTCAGACAGGCGACGTGTTCACAGCTCGTTTTGCTGATTGTCATTTTAATGAAGAAATCTTCCCAATATTAGGGGGAGACAAGAAACATACCGAAAAAGAAATTACATGGTATGTATCATCATTGTTACATCTGGATCCAAGAACACAACAATGTGAAAAAGATGTACAGCAAATTGTGCACTTGCAAAGAATAGCAAATCAAATACCAGATGCATTTACAGATACAAAAGGGGTAACTAAATCATATATACATGCTGTAAATGCTCCTGCTCGAATTGAAATTCCAAAGAAACAAATTGAACAAAGTCATGATGTCGTAAAACGCCTGAAGCGTGGAAGGCCAGTCGATTCCAAGGATAAATATCCTCGAAAAAGAAAATTCATTGAGAAACACAATGATCACAAAATAGAGAATGATGTCCCTTAAGAAACACATGATGATGAAAATGTTCTGTCAGAACCACAAACTGAAGAGAATCATGAAATCTCTATGAATTATATTAATACTGAAAAAAATATGGAACCTAAAAGATATAGAAGAAATTGATGATATATTTTCTTATAATGTGGCAATCGACATCATAAATGATAATGAAGATCATGAACCAAAATCTTTTGGTGAATGTAAAAATCGGCATGATTGGATAAAATTGAAAGATGCCATCCAGTTTGAATTTGATTCGCTAAATAAACGTAATGTTTTTGGACCTACAGTCCTTACACCTGAAGTTGTAAAACCTGTTGGATACAAATAAGTTTTTATTCGAAAGCGAAATGAGAAAAATAAAATAGTAAGATATAAAGCTCGACTTGTTGCACAAGGTTTTTCTCAAAGGTCTGTAATTGCTTATGAAGAAACGTATTCTCCCGTGCTGGATGCAATTACGTTTCGGTATTTGATTAGCTTGGCAGTATATGAAAATTTAGAAATACGTCTTATGGATGTTGTTACAGCTTACTTATATGGATCACTTGATAGTAATATATATATGAAAATCCCTAAAGGATTTAAGATGCCTGAAGCACAAAATTCAATACCCAGAGAATGTTATTATGTGAAATTACAAAGATCATTATATGGGTTAAAGCAATCTGGCCGAATGTGGTATAATCGGCTAAGTGATCATTTGATGAAAAATGGATATGTAACTAATTCAATATGCCCTTGTGTTTTCATTAAGAAAACAACATCCGGATGCGTAATTATTGCTGTATATGTTGATGATTTAAACATCATTGGAACGAATAATGAAATTCATGAAGTTGTGTCATACTTGAAGGAAGAATTTGAAATGAAGGATCTTGGAAAAACCAAGTATTGTCTGGGTTTACAAATTGAACAAAAAGAATGTGGAATATTTGTTCACCAGAAAAATTATACAGAAAAGATCCTTAAACGTTTTAATATGGATAAATCAAATCTTTTAAGTACTCCAATGGTTGTTAGATCATTAAACATAGAAAAGGATCCATTCCGTCCATGTGAAGATGATGAAGATATTCTTGGTCCAGAAGTACCATATCTAAGTGCTATCGGTGCCCTTATGTATCTTACAAATTGTACAAGGCCTGATATATCTTTTGCCGTAAATTTATTGGCAAGATTTAGCACATATCCAACAAAGAGACATTGGAACGGAATTAAACATATATTCCGTTATCTACGAGGAACGACAGACTTGGGACTTTTGTATTCAAAAGATGCTAATCCAAGTATAATTGGTTATGCCGATGCTGGATACTTATCTGATCCACACAAAGCACGTTCTCAAACTGGATATGTATTTACTCGTGGAGGCACTGCAATTTCTTGGCGTTCACAGAAACAAACACTTGTAACAACTTCATCAAATCATGCCGAGATTATTGCACTACATGAAGCAAGCCGTGAATGTGTGTGGTTAAAATCAATGACTCAACATATCCAAATCTCATGCGGATTATCATTCGACGAGAAGCCTGTGATACTATATGAAGATAATGCTGCATGTGTTGCTCAAATGAAAGAAGGATACATAAAAAGCGACAGAACTAAACATATTCCTCCTAAGTTCTTCGCATTCACCAAGGAGCTTGAGAAGAATAAATGTATTGATGTTCGTCACATTCAATCAAGTGAAAACTCATCAGATCTCTTCACAAAGGCACTTCCTACGACAATATTCAGAAAGCACATATATAATATTGGGATGCGCAATCTACGAAATTTGTGAAGAATTGTTCGTGTCAACATGAGGGGGAGTTTACGTGACTGCACTCTTTTTCCCTTACTATGGTTTTTATCCCAATGGGTTTTTCCTAGTAAGGTTTTTAACGAGGCAGTATAAAAACACGTAATGTATACAATCATTATGATCATCATCACAAGGGGGAGTGTTGAAAAATTATTTAAAAATGTGTTAAATATTTGTGTTGAAAATGTGAATGTTGAATGTTGAAAATTAGGTAAAATTAGGTGTTGAATATTGAAAATTAGTGTGTGATGATGTAGGTAATGATGTATTTTNCCGTAAATTTTTACTTTTTCACAACAATGGTATTATTTTATGGGAGACTTGTTTTTAAATTTCTACTTGTATTTGTGTTCAACTTTTGTTAAATTTAAATTTTTTTTCATAGTTGTATTTATGTTCGATTTTTGTTAAATCTAAAATTTTTCTACAATCTTTAATTCACACAAAAAAATTATTTACTCCTTAAACCAACATGTGTTTTTTTTCAAATGAAATTCGATACAAAACATTGAAAATTTGGAAGACAAAAACTTGTGTGAGACGGTCTCACGGGTTGTATTTTTTTAGACAAATATCTTATTTGGGTCATCCATGAAAAAGTATTACTTTTGATGCTAAGAGTATTACTTTTTATTGTGAATATCGATAGGGTTGACCCGTCTCACAGATAAAGATTCGTAAGACCTTCTTCCAAGAGACCTACTCAATTTGGAAATGGTAAATAATATTTGAATGCTAAATGTTTTAGATAAAGTACAAAAGATAAAATTTTGTGTATAAAATTAGAACAACTATATTATATCAACATTTGTCACACGTCATGTATACTAAAATATCATATATTAGTATCATATGTGAAAGAGTTGATACTGAAATATCATATATTAGTACAATATTTTTGATATTTTGTATCGATTTTTATTTGAAAAAATACATGCATATATCAATATTTGTTCTACATGTTTGAGTATTCAAAAATCATATACTAGTACCACGTCTGAAACATTTTGTACTTGGATATCAAATATTAGTACAATATTTTCATTGTTTTGTACCGATCTTCATCCGACAAAATACTTGTTATTAATTTCAATATTTGTTATATATGTTTGAATACTAAAAAATTATATATTAGTGACAAATTTGAAATATTTTGTTCTCGAATATCATATATTAATACCAGATTTTCAATGTTTTATAACGAATTTCATCTGATAAATCAATCGGGGGCTAGAATTGCAGATTTTTTTTTGTGTGAATCAAATATTGCAGGAAAAAAAATTGTCTGACATTAAATAAACGCAAATACAACTATATTGTTGATTATTTATTGATCCTTTACTCTTATTTTATTCTTTATCCTATAAAATTAAATGATTTATCATTTAATAAATAATCATTTATTACTCTATCTATCGAAACAAATGGTTTGTTAATATCTTGTGTATAATGAGATGTCATTTCAAACTTCCAATGTTTTTGGTTCTATGAATTTAATGAGATTTGGAATTAAAAACTTCATTTTGTAGAAGAGTAATATTCTAAAATGGAATTTATATTTATAGAAATTCGATAATTTCATGGGATTTGGATTATATGTGACTTGGATTCAAATT
The DNA here is from genome assembly GCF_012295235.1 of Primulina huaijiensis. Taxonomy (NCBI): domain Eukaryota; kingdom Viridiplantae; phylum Streptophyta; class Magnoliopsida; order Lamiales; family Gesneriaceae; genus Primulina; species Primulina huaijiensis. Next base: position 17,985,529 of record NC_133312.1, read on the forward strand.
GAGCTTAATAAAAGGAGGCATTTAAGTTTTGGAATAATAATTAATATAAGTTTCATATATGAAACTTTTACAAAACATAAAAAAATTTAACAGAGATATACCGAAGAAATTAAACAGAGGATTTTATCGAGGTCCATCTCAGAAACATAAATTCATAAAAAAATCATCCATAAATGCCTTAAACGCCATCTTTCAGCTAAGCAGGCTGTAGGACTACAACATGAATTTATTATTTCCTGGTTAAACTCGAACCTTGTATTTACCTTATGTTTTTACCAAAACCCTTTATCTTAAATCAAAATTTCAGAACTCAAATGAATCTTTTAGTATCTCATTAAAATTCCAAGTTACAAATAAATATAGATCATGTCATAGTAAGGTAATGATTTAGCACGAATGATTTAGCATGTCATTCAGGCTATTCTATGAAATATAAAAATTAAAAACAATAAATAAAAATAGAAAAAAAAACAATAATATCAACTTACAAGTTTGTATCAAGAGCTTGAAACTTTTATTTAATTTCTTAAGAACGGTTGTTTACAGAGAGGGAATAGAGGGGAGCAAACTCAACCGTACTTTCCTAAGAATACGATACAATCTATATATAGAAGGAAGAGTCGGATATGAAACCCGGATTCCATCTCAAAATAAAAAGTACAATGCTTTATAAAAGTAAATAGTTAAATAGTACGATACTTTATAAAAGTAAATAGTAATAAGGTCACCAAAGTCAAAGATAATGATATTCCACTATCTTTTGTCGCCTGACATATTCTGACATCATCCATTACAGAGAGGGAAAGTCGAATAATGAACCATCACATAATCGTGACCTTTTATTCTTTTATCAACACTGGAATTTAGGAAGCACGAGGATTGAAATCCCAACCATCCGTTTTATATGGCTTAGATGATGGTTGAACTTACACAAATCATGAACTAACACAAACTACTTCGGTCGGCCCCACCTTGATACGATTACTTGGTCCGAACCAGGGACGTGCCTGATTTGACAGATCGTTATGTAGAAAGTACTAAACGTTCTTGTCAACAGAAAAATCATTTTACAGTGGAAGAATACTATCATTTTCATGTATTCAATGTTGTGATTGACAAACAGCTGATGAAGTTGAATACACGATTTACTGAGCAATCAATAGAGCTTCTCACTCTTTGTGAAGCCTTGAATCACAGTGTTGGCTTCAAATCATTTTCTGAAAGTTCTATTTATTCTTTGATTGATAAATTTTATCCCAATGATTTTTCCAAAGATGACATGAAACATTTGAAGACTCAATTGGATCATTACAAGCTTGATGTATTTGAGGATTCGAGGTTTAAAGATGTTGATTCTCTTCCTAAATTATGTTGACTCCTAGTTGAAACAAAGAAGTCGAGGATTTATTTCATTATTGATAGACTGATTCGTTTGGTATTGACTCTTCCAGTTTCCACTGCTACAACTGAGCGAGCATTTTCAGGGATGAAAATTCTCAAGACACCACTTCGGAACAAAATGGAGCAGGAATATTTAAACAATGCAATGGTTTTGTATAGTGAGAGAGAAATTGCTCATGACATTGATATAGATTACATAATTGATAGATTTGATCTTTTGAAAAATCGAAGGTTGCGACTAAAGTAGTGTTTATTTAAGTTACTATCTTTTCACGTAAGTTGTATTTTTTTTTTATTATGCGTACTCTTTCATATGATTAATGTTTGAACTTTTGGAAAATATTTATCCATATTTGATGATTATATTGGGAAAATCATGGATTGCATTTAATCTTTATGTCATATGGAAAATGTTGTATTGATTTTTAGATTAATTTTTTTTATTTTCTAGCCCTTTATATTTTGAAATTCTGGCTACGCCCCTGGTCCGAACTCCATACTTATTTTATACAAAAAAAAAAAAAAGATGAGGTGCCATAGATACCCTCATGTAGCTGACACAACGTCGGACCAACCCGATCCACTTCTAGATCTGAGCTCGTTCATAAATAGGTTCAGGCCCAAATCTCTTAAGAGAGCCCAAACTATTTATGGCTCGGGACAGTACCTCACAAATTTAAAGTGCCAGGATAACTGGACTTTCACTATTACTACCGAGCCGAGCCCAGAAAAATATCACGACAGCTATGGGTCAAATCCTCTAAATATGAGATATGGTACAATTATTTAGTGATAAGGGAATAATCTCGAAAATATTGAAATATGTCCAAATCTATATTAGATCATACAGATTAGCACAAATCAGACAACAAATCACTTATTTGATGTAACTTTCTATAGTAGAGCTTTTGTCATACAAGTTATGTGACTTTCCAACTCTATAAAACATCTTCTGATTTGAAAACACACACATTATTACTCAACACTATTTTCTCTTGTGCTGTTAAGTTTTATCTTATTATTGACTTAGGCATCAAAGGAGTCACGCCGGAAACATATCCAACGCCCTCTAACTTTTGTTTGTTCATGCTGATCCACACCAGCGCTCCACCCAACCCACGACGTAACCCGAAGTATCTTTTTGATGCATCAAAGATAAATATTTAATATTTATAAAATTTAATATTGTTTTGAATTAAATACTTGCATATATTTTGACCACTGTGATGAAACACTCCACGCAAGAAACCTTCAAGATTCGTGTCAACTATCATATATGATATCATATAAATAGTGGTATGAGAAATCGATGTACATTTAGCACAATACTTGATTAAGACGTATATCTCAAGATTTTGTGTCAATTTTATAATTCATATCTCATTTCCTATACGATATTATATTATTCTTATTTGAAGAATTAATCAACCACGATATCAATTATGTTAATTGACACTTTCACATTCACTTTAGAGAATGAATTACATTAATTAGACAACTTTCAATATTTGTGTCTCTTTATTTGTTTTGAATCAAAAAAATATTAAATTAAGATATTTAATCATTATTTTTGGAAGAACTGAAATTGAGAAATTGATCGTATCAGGTATGTCTTTTACATTTAACAATTACATTCAATTTATCACGGATGTCATTTCACATTGAATTTTTTGTTCCTACAATTTCAAACATGTAAAACAACAATATGTAATAAATTAATTTATCATTTATTTACAAATAATAGCTCTTTAAAATAGAAGCTAATTGTAATCAAATAACTTTGAAAAAAGTCAAAAGTCATATTCACAATCAAAAGAGAGAAATATCAAAATTTGATAAATAAAAATCTAACATTCCAATATATCATTAAATTAAAAAAAATCCCAAATTTCATAATTAATTTTCATAATTAACGCATTATCTCATTCAATTTATTGACTAATATAATAGATTCACGAAATCGATAAATTATTTTATGACATAAAAAAATTTTAGGTTAATCCAGACAAATCTCATACTAATTTTTTTCTAAAATTTAGTTGAATATATTAAATCACTATAAAAACTCAAGGTATGTTAGAACAGTAAATAAGAAAGCTAAGAAATAAATCAAAATAAATTAGTTTGATAATTAAATAAATAAAATGACTCAAAATGATCATAAATTAACCCACTGCCTTCATCCTGCATATGCAACCTTCATCGTTGTTTCTCAATATAGATGATGGACAAAAACTTGTGTGAGACGATCTCACGGGTCGTATTTTGTGAGACAGATATCTTATTTGGATCATCCATGATTGACCCGTCTCACAGATAAAGATTCGTAATACCGTCTCACAAGAGACCTACTATTTCTATGATATCAATGAGTATCTCATAAAATTACGTATTGAAGACACATTGTGATTCTTCATAAACATAAACTGTGATTGTTTGATATAAATAAAGAAGGTGATCTTTCCTCCCGTGGATGTAGGCTATATTGTCGTCGAACCACGTAAATATTTTGTGCTAGCTTCTTCTTTATTCTGCACTTTGTGTTTCGTGTTATACTTCATTTTGTGCGATGATTATCTATTGAGATTAAGATTCTGGACATCGGTAATATCACGAATCATCAAGAAACTTTTGATACTTGATTAATTGGAAATGAAAGATAGAAAATTCAAAGAAACCACTAACAAGAGGTGTCGCCCGTAGGAATTCTTGGAACGGGCTCGATGGGAACGATAAACAGTGATTAAAAAAAATCATCGGGAAGAATGACTTCTCTCTGTGGAAATTCAATATGCGTGTCATCTTGTCCAACAAGGTCTTGTCTAGGCACTCAAGATGAAGGAGAAAACGTCCAGTGCGATCAAAGAAAAAGTTGATATCTTAGAAGGGCACACAGTGCAATTATCATATGCCTTGGAGATAAACCACTTCGTGAAGTTGCTAAAGAAAAATCTATTGCACCTGTTTGGAATAAGTTGGAAAGTATGTATATGACTAAAACTTTGGAAAATCGCCTTTATATGAAACATAGATTATGCTCCTTCAAGATTCAAGAAGACAAGAACCTAGAAGATCAAATTGAAGAATACATCAAGGTACTCAGTGATCTGGAAAATATCGAGGTGAAAATGGAAGATGAAGATAAGGAATTGATCTTACTAAATGCTTTTCCAAGATCTTATGAAAACTTCAAGAATGTGATTCTACATGGGAGAGATCAGTCAATTAGCTTGGAAGAAGTACAATCTGCCATTAAATCTTGCAGAAAAAGCTCAAGCAAATGGTGAACAATGTAACATGGTGAGAGTCCGATAGCCAGGGGAAGATCCGAGAAAAGAACAACTAGAAAATTCAAGACAAGTCAAGGTCTCGAAGCCAAGGTAAAATGAAGTGTTTCCACTACCATAGAGAGGGCAACTTCGAGCGAGACTGCCCTGATAAGAAAAAGAAAAAACAAGAAAAACTTGTTTGGTTGTCACCGATCAAGACTCGAGCAATGATTGGATTTTGGACTCCGATTGATCGTTCCAGATGTGCCCAATAAAATCCTGGTTTAAATAACTACAACAGACAGAAGATGGTATGCTTCTTTTAAGAAATTATAAAGCATATAAGATTAAGGGGATAAGTTCAATTCGAGTAAGGATGCATAATGGGGTCGATAAGCTTCTCAAGAACGTGAGGTATGTGTTAGAACTTAAGAGATATTTTATTTCTTTTGGCACATTAGCCTCTAGAGGATATCCATTTAAATCAGAAAATGGACAGAAGAAAGTACTAAAAGGATTCATGGTTGTTGTGAGAGATATAAAGACGAACTCCATGTACATTATCAAAGGTGACACCATAGTAGGAGGGTCTATAGTAACACAAGAAAGTAAAGATAAAACCAAACTTTGGCACCTAAGTCTGGGCCATGAAGTGAGCAAGGATTTATGAAGTTATCAAAAAAAAAAACTTGTTGGGTGGTGACAAGATATACAGGCTAGGGTTTTGTTAACATTGTGCTCTTGAGAAGACAAAGAAGGTAAAATTTAGTCATGGCAAGAAAAAGGGACAGATGAATTGAAGCAATGGATAAAGAAATGAATTCTCTTTTGAAAATAACACATGGCAGCTTGTGAATAAACCAATCGGAAAGAAAAAAAATACTTGGTTGCAAATGGATATACAAGCTAAAGGAAGTAACACTGGAACTGAGAAGGTGAAATATAAAGCGAGGTTAGTGGAAAAGGGATACATGCCCAACTAGAATGAATGAAATCTATTCACCGGTTGTCAAATACCGTGCAATAAGGATAATACTAGCCTTGGTCACTCAGTTTGATCTTGTGAAACGTCTATTACATTTTCTTTAAAGCTAAATTTCTAAATAAACATTTACAAGCATGCATGCAATAACTGCAGTAAAACAAACATTTTAAAATAAGAAGGTTCAATACTAGTAAAAATACTGCAATTAAAATGTTCCAAAACGTCAAACCCTAGACGTTCGAGCATCGTGGTTCAAAAGTCAAACATGCAAAACTCCTGCCAACCATCAACATATAAAAAAAATGATAGAGTATGAAAATATCCAAAATCTCTCCCAACTCGAAAACACGGTGTGGAGAAAAAATAAGGTCATCGGGTTAGCGTGCGCACATCCAGCCTCGTCTACTCAGACTTCGGCGCCTCCAGTCTCCTCATCGATAAGCTCACCTGCATCCATCACGCCTAGTGAGTCTAAAGAGTCAACACACCAAAATCGTTATAACAAGTACATATACATAACATGCAACAGTGAAAAGTACTGTAATAAAAATACATTTCATGATCTTAAAAGCGTAAACGTAAACGTAATAAAGCATAACATGTCAAAGCATGTCTCAACATCTCATCATATACGTGTCCATTTTCTTTAATTGAATTCCGTTCATTAGTTGTGACTTTCGTATCAGTTCTATTGGATGGATCCATCTACGTATAACCGTGGTACCCAACGGCAGGTGTAAAAGTAGGTGCCCAGCAAGCCAACTTGTGGCTCATGCTTTTATTGACTCTAATGTAAAACAATCTTGATTTTAAAAATATTTTACTATTTTATTCGATTATAGCATTATGCTTTATCTGTATACCCATACAAGCTGCATAGATAAAGCTCTTGAATATACAATAGGTACCATGAGGTCTGCCTCTCAACGTAAGACAATGAAACTCATTAGGAAGTGTACCGTATATTCTAAACAGGTTTCTAGTCGATTCAGCCGCCTAAAACAAGGATAAAGGTCGCTCGAGCTTGAGACTAGCATATGTGATGTAAACACCATGTTTCCTTGGCAAGGGCATGGAGATGTCCATTCACACATATGGGAGATCATATGATGATGTACTGAACAACCCTCCCCTCGGACTTTCCAAGTGGTTCTCACTTATCGAGTGGAATAGTCCGCAGTTATGGTTGTACACCCTTAGTCTTTTGACCCGGGACAATGTAGGGGCTATACGTACTAGCATGCACTTTGATCCGTTTACCGACTCCATCGAGGGTCATCAGGTGACGAGGTTGGGTGTAGTTTCGAAATACGTAGGAGCAAATGTATTGGAGTCGGGGATTCACCGTTTGCCTACGGGTGAAGATATCCTATGTGATCTGATGAGTTAATAGTGCAAGGAGTCTCTGGCCAGAGCAAGAAATGTGCTTTAGGGAAATATGTTTTCCTAGTTGCACATACCATGCCACTATTAGTACTCTAAGATAAATCGCATCGTTATTGAATTCATATACAACACTCGATATTCCAATGGTTGCAGATTCGATCGGAATATATGTGCTGAAAGGACCGTACTGTACGCTAACCATGACTAAAGGTTCTTGTAGGTACTATCAGTGATACCTAGGGGAGCATGGGGCGATGCTACTAAACGTTCTTACCATGATCTGATGGGTGCAATCAGAAATGAGTTCTGACATTCTTGATGTGAGGCCCATTTACTCTAACGACAATTAATGATCAAACAATAATGGTTTGATTTAAAACTGCAGCGGAAATGGTTTAAAATACTTTAAAACAGACCTCAGGGCCTAGAAAAATTTCGGCATGACTTCCCCGTAAGCAGGACATCCCGAAAAACTCAAGCAGCATTTTATATCAAAATATACTCCAACTAGAGTCATAAAAACAAAAACCAAAGTCAACAACCATAGCCGCACTGGCCAAGACTAAACAGAAATTAAAACTTACCACATACTCACCAGATCATAAGAATCATAGGGTCGACTCAGAACATGACAAAAACAACCAAATATCACTACAAATACACGAGGCATCTCCCCGACAAATAAACTACAATACAAGACTGAAACAAACTCAAGACATACATATAGAATAACTGGAAAACTCCACTGACAGAACCAAAGGATTCTGGTATGAAACAGTTCAACAATAACAACAATAATCATAAATCATGCATAATCATATAATAAAATGTAATACGCAATGCATGAAATGCTCAATGAATAATCGGGATAACAAGAGCCAACAAACGGTACGATAACAACTGGAATAATGCTCGAGCAACAACACAGGAGAGCTACATCGTCATGTAGCTAAACCGCCTTGCCAAATATACGAGGTATGCCAAGCTGTGCTGAATAACACCCCTGACTCAGCCTCCATACAGCTGATACGGTATAACAGGATGGCACAACAGAACAATTAGATGACACAACAGAACAATTAGATGACACAATCCCAGCGCTCACCTCAAAAGGCTGCACTAACCATGAGATTGTTCAATCATATCTACGGTCTCATGTGTATAGGCCTATCAGCCACACAATGATCCCGAGATAAACAACAGTGCCAGATAACAACGGATATCAACAATGGGCTAACAAGAACGATAGGGCTCAACATGAATGTCATAACTGTATGTCCGATGCTAAATGCCAATAATATGTCATAATAATAAACATAGATCACAACGAAGGCATTTAACAATTTACAACAGTCAACAAGTCATAAACACGATCCATGTAACACAGAATGACAATTAAACATAATTTATGTTTTACCGTCTTATGTTACCGAGCTGTAACATACCTATACCGATTGATAACGACAACAAGCTCAACTTTGATCTCCTCGGCCTAACAATAAGATGATATAACAAGTCGAGTAAATTTTCAATTCAATGCAATATTTCCAAATTTCAGCTTGTACCTATACTAAGTTTTAAGGTCAAAACTTAACCAAAATATACTTATCATACATGGTTGGAATCCTAACTTAAAAACCCATATTTCATCAGAAGATGTCAACAAGAAATTCAATCATCTTGACATGGATAAACATCCACAACCAGAATCTAGAAAAATGAATTCTGTTACAGTTTCAGATTCGGCACCTATGACCATAAAATTCATATCTAATTCATTTTTGATCCAAATCAATATCCGCCAATTGAAAATGAAAGATAACTCAATTATATAAGTTTCTCCAGTTGAAACCATCTTCAGAATCGCAGTAGATTATTCTCAGAATTTTCAAGAACACACTGCTACTTCCGAATTCGCGGACAGAATATCATACACTGAGCAGTTCCAGAAAAACAAGCATAACTTGCTCAATTTTTAATGGAATTTAACGAATCTTATATCATTACAAAGAGAACGCATAGCTCTACAACTTGTTTTTTAACCAAAAACCCAGAATCCGAGTGCAAACATGCCATAAACCCGAATTACAGTAGGTATTGTACACAGCTCCAACACAGAATTCCATTTCGACACATTTTGGTAGAAAAATCATATCGAATCCGTTTCTTATCAAAATTCGATGATTCTAGTGGCTATAAACAGCAAACTTAAACCACTACAAAGTTTATTTAGGTCAATTCTACAAATTCAAGTTGTATAAATCGCAGCAACACAAAACGCTCACCCCAAAACCAGAAGAATTCGCGCAGAAACAGAGCACCGGAACAGCAGCTTTGATCTACCCGAATCCTTGCTCAAACTTCGCGATTTTTGACTTAAATCAAAGCTTAGGATGTTAGGACGACACCCCTTTAGACCAATTGAGATTTGGACGCCGGACGGAGGAGTTATCGCGATTTTCCCGCAGCCGCTACACAAGTGACGGGAATTGGGGGTTTCCTTCTTTCTTTCCTTTCTCTTCTTTCTCTCGTTTCTTTTCTCTTTTGAATGAGATATGTGTGTATTGTATGCATTTAATAATAATAATGGATCACCAAAATAGTAACCCAAGCCCATTTATCCCGGTCTGAATTTATTTTGCTCTCTTGTGTTATTTAACGATATAATTTAAACTTTATATGTATTTTATATCGTTAAATTCTCCGATATTCTAAAATACATATTTTTAACACACTTATTTAATTTATTTGGCATAAATAATTATTTTAATTTACAACTCAATAATTATTCTAATTATGCCAAAATTACCGGATAATTAATTACAGGGCCTTACACTTCTCCACCCCTAAAAACAAATTTCTTCCTCGAAATTTCTGTTTATACACATACATCTTACACATGATACGAAACCAACAATACATTACTAAGAATCAAACAGATATGGATAAGATGCTCTCATCTTCTCTTCTGTTTCCCACGTTGATTCTTCTACACCATGCCTCGACCACTGAACACGTACAAGTGGGATAACTTTATTGCGTAACACTTTATCTTTATGATCCAATATACAAACAGGATACTCAATAAACGATAGAGACGGATCAAGTTCAACCTCATCAGGCTGAATCACATGAGACGGATCGGGCTCATACTTAAGCAACATAGAAACATGGAAAACATCATGGATGCCAGACAATGATTGGGGCAAATCCAAACGATAATCACAAGTCCCAATACGCTCAACAATCTCGTAGGGGCCAACGAAACGAGGTGACAACTTACCTTTCATACCAAAATGAACAACACCTCTAAACGGAAAGATTCTCATAAACACAAAATTTCCAACTTGAAATTCTAGAGGTCGACGACGACTGTTAGCATAACTAGCTTGCCGATCTTGGGCAGCTTTCATTTTCTGACGAATCAACTGGACTTTATCATGCATTTTCTGAACAATGTCAGGTCCAGTCAACTGCTTCTCACCAAATTCATCCAAACAAAGAGGTGATCGACATCGTCTGCCGTACAAAGCTTCAAAAGGAGCCATACCAATAGTCACCTGAAAACTGTTGTTATAAGAAAATTCTACTAGTGGTAAAGCTTCTTGCCAACTGTCTTTGAAATCCATGACTACAGCTCGAAGCAGATCCTCTAGTGTCTGGATCGTGCGTTCTGTCTGAGGATGGTACGCAGTACTCATCGCAAGTCGGGTACCCATTTCTTTTTGGAAACTAGTCCAAAACTTTGATGTGAAGCTAGGGTCACGATCTGAAACTATTGCAACTGGAACTCCATGAAGTCTCACAACATTTTCAATATACAGACGAGCCATCTTCTTGTACGAATACATCCTCTCATATGGAATAAAGTGAGCTGATTTAGATAATCTATCGACAATCACCCAAATGGCATCGAAAGGACGAGAAGTACGTGGCAAATGCGTGACAAAATCCATTGCCACGTGCTCACAGTTCCACTGAGGGACCTCAAGACTATGCAGTAATCCTCCAGGTCTCATTCGTTCTGCTTTGACCTGCTGACAGATCATACAACGAGACACAAACTCAGCCACATCCTTTTTCATATTCTTCCACCAAAACTGAGGCCGTAGAATATGATACATTTTCCTGCCTCCTGGGTGGATACTATATCGAGTACAATGAGCTTCTTTAAGGATGGATGTACGCAATTAAGGAATATCTGGGACAACCAATCTACATTCAACCGAAGAGAATCATCTGAGTGAATTGAGAAACCAGATTGGTGTCCTTGAGATACTAACTCATAAGATTTCAGAACTCGATCATCAGTTTTCTGGGCTGACTTTACAATCTGAATGAACTCTGGCTCAACAGAAATCTGAGATACACAAACAGCATTAGCTTGGATTTGAAAATGCAACCCAGAAGTGCAAATATCCTCTCATGACTTAGAAACATGAATTGATGATAAATTAACATCAACAACCTTACGGCTCAAAGCATCGGCAATGACATTCATTTTTCCCGGATGATACTGGATCTCACAATCATAATCTTTCAAAAGATCCATCCAACGTCTCTGTATCATATTCAGATCTGACTGAGAGAACAGATACTTCAAGCTTTTGTGATCAGAATAGATTACAAATTGCTCCCCAAACAAATAATGCCTCCAAATCTTGAGAGCAAAAACAATAGCAACCAATTCCAAGTCATGAACAGGATACTTAGACTCATGCGGTTTCAACTGACGAGAACCATAGGCCACCAGTCTGCCATGCTGCATCAGTACACAACCTAATCCTCGATTTGATGCATCAGTACAAACAACGAATCCTCCAGAACCACTTGGAATGGTAAGAACTGGTGCAGAAGTCAATCTCTTCTTCAACTCGACAAAACTTGACTCACATTCATCAGACCAAATGAATCTCTGATTTTTCTGAGTCAGTTGAGTGATAGGTCTAGCAATCTTTGAGAAATTTTCGATAAATCTTCGGTAATAACCAGCTAAACCCATGAAACTACTAATCTCGGGCACATTGGTCGGTCGTGCCCAGTTCAGAACTACTTCTACTCTACTTGGATCGACAGAAATACCATGTTGAGATATGACATGGCCCAGAAACACAACTTTATCTAACCAAAACTCACACTTGGATAGCTTGGCGTACAACTGCTTCTTTTGAAGAATTCGAAGAACTAATCTCAAGTGTTTGGCATGCTCTTCCTCAGACTTGGAATAGATTAGAATATCATCGATGAATACAATCACAAAACGATCGAGATATTTACGAAATACTCGATTCATCAAGTCCATAAACACAGTAGGAGCATTGGTCAAACCAAAAGGCATAACCAAAAATTCAAAGTGTCCGTATCTCGTGTGAAAAGCTATTTTCGGCACATCTTCTTGTCTGACTCGCACTTGATGGTACCCAGAACGGAGATCAATCTTAGAATACACCGAAGTACCTTTCAACTGATCAAATAAGTCATCAATCCTAGGAAATGGATATTTATTCTTGATAGTAGACTTGTTCAATTGTCGATAATCAATACACATCCGCATCGTACCATCTTTCTTCTTGACAAATAGAATCGGTGCACCCCACGGTGAAGAACTCGGACGAATATAGCCTTCACTCAACAAATCCTGTAATTGTTCTTTCAGTTCTTTCAGCTCAACAGGGGTTAAACGATATGGTGCTCGAGATATGGGTTCAGTTCCTGGCATTAATTCGATACTGAATTTAACTTCTTGTTCTGGTGGAAAACCAGGAATCTCTTCTGGAAACACATCAGGAAACTCACAGACTACAGGAATATCAGAAATCCATCGCTCATCCTGCGATAGATCCACTGCATAAACCAGAAAACCTTCATGACCAGAATCTAACAATCTATTCATCTCAATGGCAGAAACTAGAGGAATCTTGGCTTGAGAACCACGACCATAGAAATTCCATTTAGGTGCCAAGCTAGGTCTGAAACGAACTATTCCTCGATAACAGTCAACAGTGGCACGATTAGCAGTCAAAACATCCATACCATCGATGCAATCAAAGTCATGCATAGGTAGAACTATGAGATTCAGATACAGAACATTTTCATCGTGAAACAAAACCGCATTGAACACCACATTATCAGTGATAATGATTTTGCCCATCGGAGTAGCAACAGATAGATTGGAATTCATACTAGTGGTGCGAAGATCATGCGAAACGACGAATGCATGAGAAACAAAGGAATGAGATGCTCCGGTATCAAATAACACTCGTGCTATAAAACTACATAGAGTACAGTTACCAGTAATGACAGTACCTGGAGCTTCCTGAGCCTCATCCTCAGTCAAGGCAAATACATGAACATATGACTGATTCTATTGACCACCTTGCCCTCTGCTCTGATGCGAAGGGCGACTAGGCTGATGGAAAGACTGAGACGCTACTGGAATTCTATTACTTTGAGCTCCACTACCTGCCTGGGCTGATTTTCCCGTCTTACTAGGACAGACTCTAGCAAAATGACCCGGTCGACCACAAACATTGCAAACCCCTTGAACTCCAACACACTGATTACTGGAATGCTTGCCTCCACAGTGATCACAGTAAGGTCCACTATAGCGATATCCACCACAGTTCCCTGAACTCCCCGAACTCGATGAACTAGAACCAAGCTTCTTAAATTGCTTCCCACTTGGACGAAGAGATGCAGAACCAGATTGATTGAACTGTTGCCTTCCCGAATGATGATGTCGGGTAGGAGCTCGATTGCCACTTCTCTTAAGACTAGCTTCAGCCCTTTTTGCCATTTCCACTGCTTCAAGATAATTCAGTGGCTTACCGATAGAAACAAAGGGTGCAGATGATCGTTCAGTCCTTCAATGAAACTTTCAACAACAGCAACCTGACTCGCAGAAACATGAGGAGCATATCTCAGCATAGCATAAAAAGTATCAGAATACTCCGCAACTGACATATCGCCTTGTTTCAGGTTATGAAACTCAGAAGCCTTAGAACTATAGAATGATGGAGGACAATAACTTTCCTTAAACTTCAGCTTGAATATATCCCACGATGGAACAATCCTCTGAGCATCTAAAGTCATCAATGTAGTAGACCACTACATTTTGGCACGATCATTCAACTGATGCACAACTAATCTCAATCGACACTCTGGAGGATACTCAATCAAATCAAACAATTCCTCAATCTCCGAAATCCACAATTCTGCTTTCTCAGCTCCCTCCGAACCACTGAATCGAGGTGGATGCATAGAATGGAAACGCGCAACTAATTCATCCATCCTAAGCTGGTCTAGATGATCAGCAGCTTGCTCAACAAAAGTATCATCAACAACACGGACACGAGCTCTACCACGTCCACGACCTCGACCACGACCTCAACCTCGAGCTAAAGGAATCTCATCAACAGGAATTTCTCCACCACCCTCCATTTTATACGATAAAACACCAAAACTATTAGAATGGAAGTAAACAAATCATATAATCACATAAGCATGTTGTCAAGTAGCATACACAGGCGCAACAACCATTTTAGTGCCAAGACTCAAGTGTCCTAGACTCTAGTTCGAGCCTATCCTAGTTTACGCTCTGATACAAAGATGTGAGGCCCATTTACTCTAACGACAATTAATGATCAAACAATAATGATTTGATTTAAAACTGCAGCGGAAATGGTTTAAAATACTTTAAAACAAACCTCAGGGCCTAGAAAAATTTTGGCATGACCTCCCAGTAAGCAGGACATCCCGAAAAACTCAAGCAGCATTTTATATCAAAATATACTCCAACTAGAGTCATAAAAACAAAAACCAAAGTCAACAACTATAGCCGCACTGGCCAGGACTAAACAGAAATTAAAACTTACCACATACTCACCAGATCATAAGAATCATAGGGTCGACTCAGAACATCACAAAAACAACCAAATATCACTACAAATACACGGGGCATCTCCCCGGCAAATAAACTACAATACAAGACTGAAACAAACTCAAGACATAAATATAGACTGACTGGGAAACTCCACTGACAGAACCAAGCAATCCAACCTCAATCCCGAGCTCCACTGGCGGAACCTCGGCCTGATGCTGCAAAACGACTCGAGAGATCTACCATGGTGCCCAATAGCAACCACAGCAGCCCCCCCAGTAAACAACTGAGGTTAGGATTCTGGTATGGAACAGTTCAACAATAATAACAATAATCATAAATCATGCATAATCATATAATAAAATGTAATATGCAATGCATGAAACGCTCAACGAATAATCGGGATAACAGGAGCCAACAAACGGTACGATAACAACTGGAATAATGCTCGAGCAACAACACAGGGGAGCTACATCGTCATGCAGTAAACCGCCCTGCCAAGTATGCGAGGTATGCCAAGCTGTGCTGAATAACACCCCTTACTCGGCCTCCATACAGCTGATACGGTATAACAGGATGGCACAGCAGAACAACTAGATGACACAATCCCATCGCTCACCTCAAAAGGCTGCACTAACCAGGAGATTGTTCAATCATATCTACGGTCTCATGTGTATAGGCCTATCAGCCACACAATGACCCCGAGATAAACAACAGTGCCAGATAACAACGGATATCAACAATGGGCTAACAAGAACGATAGGGCTCAACATGAATGTCATAACTGTATGCCCGATGCTAAATGCCAATAATATGTCATAATAATAAACATAAATCACAACGAAGGCATTTAATAATTTACAACAGTCAACAAGTCATAAACACGATCCATGTAACACAGAATGACAATTAAACATAATTTATGGTTTACCGTCGTATATTACCGAGCTGTAACATACCTATACCGATTGATAACTACAACAAGCTCAACTTTGATCTCATCGGCCTAACAATAAGATGATATAACAAGTCGAGTAGATTTCCAATTCAATACAATATTTCCAAATTTCAGCTTGTACCTATACTAAGTTTTAAGGTCAAAACTTAACCAAAATATACTTATCATACATGGTTGGAATCCTAACTTAAAAACCCATATTTCATCAGAAGATGTCAACAAGAAATTCAATCATCTTGACATGGATAAGCATCCACAACCAGAATCTAGAAAAATGAATTCTGTTACAGTTTCAGATTCGGTACCTATGACCATAAAATTCATATCTAATTCATTTTTGATCCAAATCAATATCCGCCAATTGGAAATGAAAGATAACTCAATTATATAAGTTTCTCTAGTTGAAACCATCTTCAGAATCTCAGTAGATTATTCTCAGAATTTTCAAGAAGACACTGCTACTTCCGAATTCGCGGACAGAATATCATACACTGAGCAGTTCCAGAAAAACAAGCATAACTTGCTCAATTTTTAATGGAATTTAACGAATCTTATATCATTACGAAGACAACGCATAGCTCTACAACTTTTTTTTTTTTAACCAAAAACCCAGAATCCGAATGCAAACATGCCATAAACCCGAATTACAGTAGGTATTGTACACAGCTCCAGCACAGAATTCCATTTCGACACATTTTGGTAGAAAAATCATATCGAATCCGTTTCTTATCAAAATTCGATGATTCTAGCGGCCATAAACAGAAAACTTAAACCACTACAAAGTTTATTTAGGTCAATTCTACAAATTCAAGTTGTATAAATCGTAGCAACACAAAACGCTCACCCCAAAACCAGAAGAATTCGCGCAGAAACAGAGCACCGGAACAGCAGCTTTGATCTACCCGAATCCTTGCTCAAACTTCGCGATTTTTGACTTAAATCAAAGCTTAGGATGTTAGAAAGACACCCCTTTAGACCAATCGAGATTTGGACGCCGGACGGAGGAGTTATCGCTATTTTCCCGCAGCCGCTACACAAGTGAAGGGAATTGGGGGTTTCGTTCTTTCTTTCCTTTCTATTCTTTCTCTCGTTTCTTTTCTCTTTTGAATGAGATATGTGTGTATTGTATGCATTTAATAATAATAATGGATCACCAAAATAGTAACCCAAGCCCATTTATCCCGGTCTGAATTTATTTTGCTTTCGTGTGTTATTTAAACTCTATATGTATTTTATATTGTTAAATTCTCTGATATTCTAAAATACATATTTTTAACACACTTATTGAATTTATTTGGCATAAATAATTATTTTAATTTACAAATCAATAATTATTCTAATTATGCCAAAATTACCGGATAATTAATTACAAGGCCTTACACTTGATCAAGGTGTTGATGAAAAGAATGTGGTTAACTAGGGTAAACCCGAATAAGAATAAATGATATTCTGAATCACATGGAGATGTGAACTCACAGCTAGCTGTATCCCTGAACCATTGAGGGTCACACAAGTATCGGATTCTGTGTTCCCGTTGAGATAGTCAAATTTCAAGGAGTTGGAATTTGGCGACTATAGTTTGATGAAGATCAAACAAGAAGTTTATAAAAGAGTTTATGAGCTAATGATAGGATCGATTAACGTAATCAGAGTGTTTAGAAAGGGGGTTGAATAAACACTCACAATTAAAACTGATCTTTTCGAGTTTTGAGTTCAGTTTGGAGAGAAATTGATTCTCGGAATCTTGCTGGTCAATGACAATCAGTTAAACTGAAGTAGTCGCGGAAATTAACTGACTGAAAGATAGAATACAAAACTGAAATAAAATACACAAGGATTGTTTCTGGATGTTCGGAGATTTCAATTACTCCTACGTCACCCCTTCTATCTCAAGGATAGGATTTCCACTAAAAGATTTTGATCGAATACAAGACTTGTACTGACCCACTTCAGTTTGAACTTATCACTGCCAAAAACTGAAACTCTTAGTATTACAAAATATTCGATAGTGCTAAGATCTCAGTGCGTAACTGATCTTAGCACTATCGAATTTAACGATTATTACAAAGTGCTAGTGAGCTCAAATTTTAGCCTTGGCTGCTACAATTAAATCAAGTAAGGGTGAGCTGAGATTTTGACAGAGTAACAACAAGCTTTTAATAGAGTGATCTGTATCTTCTCTTATCTTCTCTCAGCTGTTCTTCTGTCATATTTATAAGCTTTCCTTCCAACGGTAGCTAGAGATATGTTTGAATCTTGCCACTTCATCATTCCTTGGGCATTGTTTGCTTCATTTATTCTAATGCGGCGTCTTAATTGCTTTAGCCGAAATGCGTTGTTCTAAGCTGTATTGATTGAAGTGCGGCGTTTCATATTCAGTTGCAATCTGCTATGTCTCTTTGTCGGTTGAATGTTCTTTCCCGAGACATGTTTGAAGGAAGCATACGGCTAAATATATCAACTGATCGGTTTCCAACTAATCAGTTTAGATCTGTTGATTTCAGTTGTTAAGTCCAGTTTGCTGAATATAATTGCGCGTATCAGTTGGTTGATCAGTTTGTCAAACTCCAGAATTTAGAGTTTGGTTCATATTTTGTCAAACGCCGGAATTTCATTTTCAACAACAACTGATCAGTTTTTTTTATTAGATCTGCTGATCTCAGTTGTTAAGTCCAGTTGCTGAATATAATTGTGCGTATCTGTTGGTTGATCAGTTTGTCACACTCCAGAACTTAGAGTTTGGTTTATATTTTGTCAAACGCCGGAATTTCGTTTCCAACAATCTCCCCTTTTATGGTGTTTGACAAAACTAAGTGAATAATAACTGATCATCTGAAAACATTGTAGATAAAATAAGAGGTTGATCTTGATCAGCTGAATAATAATCCACACAAATACAAGATAGATAGACTTGTAGAGATTTTTCTTCAACGAGAAGATTTCTTCTGTTGTTCTAGAATCTCTTTGATTTTTTCCCCTTTTTTGTCAAACAGTTCCATCTTCAAGGATAATCTTCGAACATCTGCTGATAGAAAGTTGACAGAGTTGGATACGTTTTCAACAGCAGAGGTTAAAGCGATCTGAAGTACATCTATCTTTCTTGATACTAGTGTCTCCACAGCATCAACTCTTTTGCTGATAGAGTCTTGAGTCACTAAGAGACTCTTAACCAAACCTCTGTTCTTCTGAATATCATCCACTGTTCGAGAGAGAGATGTTAAAGCATCTTGAATTGTCGTCAGTTTCTGATAGTTGAATTTTTCAGAATGTTCTAGTTTCAGAGAATGCTCTAATTGAGTATGCTGGATCTTGTATACATGATTGATCATTTCATTCATTTTCTGCTGAATTTCCTTAATATCTTCCAGAACTTTATCAAAATCTGTAGAAAAATGAGGCGGAGACTGACAAGATGTTCCTGGTTCCATTGAGACTTGATCAAAGACCACCATGGTCTTATCAGATATCATCGTTTCAGAAACAGTCTGTGCTGGAACATCTGTTTCAGTTACTGCCACTTGGACTGTAGGAGGTGAAGATTGATGATGATCAGCAGAGATACTTTCCTGCTGAATAGGAGAGACTGCAGGATCTTCAGTTGATTGATCATGAGCTGATGCATCTTCTTGAAAATCAGTTGTGATTTGAGCTGGCTCATCAGTTGGAAGTTTTTCAGCAATCTGTTGATTTGGTGATGGGCTAGCCACCACTGTTTGATCTTCTATTTCAGACTGAACTGGTACTTCTATTGAGATAGGAACCTCTTGAGCGATTTGATCAGTTGAGTGATCAACTTCTTCAGAGATGGGTTCACTCATAAGAGATTCTTTCGCCACTGCTTGAATGATTTCATCAATGTTGGCAAAAGTCAGCTCAGCTTCAGAGTACATCTGATGTTCTACAGCAGATGATTGTGGCACATCCTGAACAGGTTTTTCAGCAACTGATTGTGGAGATGGCCCTTTCTGCTGGGAGGAGGGTGTATCTTNTTTGGCAAAAATCTCAGTCCTGAACTTCTTCCAACTATCAAAAGATTTCAGTTTCGATGTGGCAAATGCATTGACATGTTCCCAAACCAGGTCAATGTGAGTTTGGATGACATTAGATGGCCTTGGCTCTTCAACTAGCTTGCCTTTTCCTTTTTCAGTTGTGAGAATGTGAGGAATATTCAAACCAGAATGAGTGGCGTCCACTGGTTCCCTCAATATAACGCCTTTAGATCTGGCCCGAGGCAAAATGGTCGGGCGATTTACATGAGTCAAGGGAGCTCTTATTTTAGCGGGTGCCTCTTCTTCAGCAACTGAATCATCAGGTGGAACAACCTGCAAAGGTATAGCCTGAATAGGCTGTTGAGCAGCTGATTGAGTCAAGCTCCCAGTTGGAATGAATTTCACCGCTGTTATTGGTTTAGTTCTTTGCGTCCTCGGTCTCTTGATAAGCTTAGGAGAAGGAGTTTTCTCCAAATCTGATTCTTTGATAATCAGTTTTCGTTTTGCAGTCTTCAGTTGGGCCAAAGTTTTGGCCTTCTTGACTGGTGTTGGAGCAGGTGGTTGCGTCCCAACTTCCTGTTTGGTTTTTGGTGGCAAGATGTTCTTGGCAGTGAAGACCTTGAACTTTGATGATTTTCCAGCATTATCAGCTACTAATCCCTTTAGTTTCAGAAGATAACTGATTGGAATGGCAAAGCCTCTTGATTGTTTGGTAGATTGAAGCATATTCCTTAGAATATTGAAGATAATGTAACTCCAGTTAGCTTTCTTCTCTCCCATGATGATGGTCATCACTTGGAATTTCTCAAGAGTAAGGGCAGCATAAGAGCCTACTTTAGCCAATATGCCCTTCGCCACAATGTCGGCTAATAACTGAACCTCATGCTTCAGTTCCTTCTTAGGATCGGAAAATTTAATTTTCCTTCCATCAGCAGACAGCAAGGATTGCATTTCTTCAATGTCAGATGTTTTGACTTAAGAGAAGCTGACATACCCATCAGTTGGCAACGAGAAAATTTTTCCGAAGGTCTCTTCAGATAGGATCAACAGCTGAGACCAGCAGATTCAATCTTCAGAAAAACATTCTTAACATCAGCTTCTTGAACTGATAAAATTGAGTCTAAATCAATGGCCATAGCGTTCAACATGTGAGCTGGGATTTGATTCGCCATTTCGAAAGGTAAACTGATCTGAAATTCGTAAAAGATAAGCTTTGGAATTAGTATGCTCTTAGTAACTGATTGTATGCGTAAGAAAGAAAACTGAATTGAGGCGGGCATAGTACATTTGTTCGTGACTATTCAAATTTGGGACACGTGTCAGTCCAAAAAAAATTTGAATAAAAATATGTGTACGTGTGCTGTAAGCGTGTGTGAAAAAGTAAGCGGTTTAAAATAGGCCACGTTATGAAACTGCAGTCACGTTAGTTGATTTGGAATATAATAAATTTTTTAATTTGTTAACTTATATGAGAATATTTTTAAAATATCCAGCTGAACAATCAGTTGGGAGACTGATTTATTTCAGTTGAGAATTCACAAACAATTGTCCTCTCAGTTAACATTTTCAAAAACTGATATTCCCCCTTAATCGGTGCATAGAATAATTAAAGTGACGATATAAAATAAATTTAAGGGTCAGAAAGATTATCGTTTGCTGAAACGTTGACGGCCCTTCAGCTTCCATGAATTTCGGGAGTAGCTCGAGTGCTTCGCCGTTCGCTCTGGAGGCCAGGAAGGGTGTTATAGAAGATGAAGTCTTCTATAAGAGTCTTCACTACTGGGAAAAGTTACAGAAGCTTGAGTTCCTGTACAATACTGGGGAGGCTACCACTCCTGAACTGGTGGCAAAGATGAAAAATTGCGGGAGGACTTGAACATAGCTGTGTGGGTGGACGTCTTTAAGGATGGTCATCTCTATCAGCTAATGCTTCGAAAGGAGCTGAAAATCCTTAAGCGCATAGTTGTTTCTCAGAGCTTTGACAAGACATCTACCGGACCTTTATCCGCTTGGTTGAAAATGTGGATAATTGTTGTAGAGGAAAAATATGATGATGTAATCCGTGCAAATGTTTATGGTTGAATGAAGTATTTATATAAGCTTAACTTTGTTTTTCTCTTTCCTGCAAATGATAAACTTCATCAGTTATTATATATATGAATTGCGAACTTTAAACAGATGGACTGATGAAAGGCTAACTTATATCAGTTGACTATGAACTGAAATCAGTTAAGCATTAAGTAATAAATGACAAACTGATATCAGTTGATAATGAACAACTGATAAATAAGAAGCCTGGGTAAATGAGAAAAACGCTTCGGTTGACTCGTGACTCTCTAGCTTTTTCAACATTTAATGTCATATGTCTATAAAAAAGACGATAGAGATAAAATGTGAGATAATAACAGTTCAATATGTCGGATTCAAGTAATTCTGATGCATGCAGCAGTACGCATATTCAAGTTACTGAACAATTAAGTCCTTATTTAGAAGAGTTGAAGAAAACGATGGAGGAATATTTCTTGACGAAAGTGATGTCAACATGGTTCAAAATTCATTATTTGCAGAGGATAAGTAGTAGTGGTGCTGCTCCTTCTCGTGCTCAAGCAGCAACAGCAAGAAAATACATTGATCGTTTTGAAGTCAGGCATGTTACAGACCTGGTTGATGACAATGTTCTGTTACATGCAATGCTATGGAAGGAATGGCATGTAATTGAGAAGATTTCTACCACTGAATCATTTTCTAGAATCTGAATTTATGAGTTGAATAATTTGATTACAGAATGGCAAGATTCAGTTGGTTCTAAGTTATCTTCTGTAATGTGGAATCGATTTTATTCTTAATAAAGTATCATTTCCAATTTGTTGTTGTGTTCTTATTTTCTGTAAATAATTTTATTAGTAAAACAGCATCAATAATAATTTTAAGACAAGTCAATTAAACCAAGAATATTGCGAAAGTAAGAAAACTTAGTCTCGGGTAATGGTTTGGTGAAGATGTCAGCTGCTTGTTGCTCAGTTGAAATATACTCCAGTCTGATGTCCTTCTTCAAAGCATGATCTCTAATGAAGTGGTGCCTGACATCTATATGCTTGGTCCTTGAGTGAAGAACTGGATTATAGGTGATGGCAATTGTACTCGTATTGTCACAAAATATGGGCGATTCATTTGTAATTACTCCATAATCTTTCAGTTGTTGCTGGATCCAGATCAGTTGTGCACAACAACTACCAGCAGCAAGGTATTCTGCTTCAGTTGTTGAGGTAGCTATGGATGTCTGCTTTTTGCTGAACCAAGAGATCAGTCTGTCTCCTAGAAACTGACAAGATCCACTTGTACTTTTGCGATCAAGCTTACATCCTGCATAATCTGCATCTGAATATCCAACTAAATTGAAAGTAGAGTCTTTAGAATAACATAACCCAACATTTTGTGTACCCTTAAGATATTTCAAAATTCTTTTAGCAGCTGAGAAATGTGATTGCTTAGGATTTGCTTGAAATCTAGCACACATACAGACAACAAATATAATATCAGGATGACTGACAGTTAGGTACAACAATGAACCTATTAAACCTCGATATAATGTCGCCTCAACTGATATTCCCCCTTGATCAGTGTCCAATTTTACTGATGAGCTCATGGGAGTATTTGCGGCTGAACATGATTCCACGCCAAATTTCTTCAGCAGCTCCTTTGTATATTTAGTCTGACTGATGAATATACCAGTCTCCAGTTGCTTCACTTGCAGTCCAAGAAAGAATGTCAGTTCACCCATCATGCTCATTTCAAACTTATCCTGCATTAGCTTAGCAAACTTTTCGCATAATTTGGGGTTAGTTGACCCAAATATGATATCATCAACATAAATTTGAACTAATAAAATGTGATCATTCTTAGCAAATTTGAACAAGGTCTTATCAACTGATCCAACAGAAAAATCATGATCAGTTAGAAATTTTGAAAGAGTTTCGTACCAAGCTCTGGGAGCTTGTTTAAGGCCATATAAGGCTTTGTTCAAATGATATACATGATCAGGAAAGTTGTGATTTACAAAACCTGGGGGTTGTTCAACATATACTTCCTCTTGTAGTTGACCGTTCAGAAATGCACTCTTTACATCCATCTGATATACCTTGAATTTCTTGTGTGATGCATAAGCAAGAAAAATTCTGATTGCTTCCAGTCTTGCAACTGGAGCATACGTCTCATCATAGTCAATTCCTTCTTCTTGCCTATATCCTTGTGCCACTAATCTTGCTTTGTTGCGTACAACTGAACCATCCTCGTTCAGTTTATTTCTGTATACCCATTTTGTACCTATAATAGTTTTTGAAATTGGTCTTGGAACTAAGTTCCAGACATTGTTATAAGTGAACTGATTTAGCTCTTCTTGCATTGCATTTACCCAGTTAGGATCAGCAAGAGCTTCATCAGTTTTCTTCGGTTCTAGTTGTGAAACAAAAGCTGAATAGATAAATAAATTTAGCATTTGATTGCGAGTTCTTACTGGATCAGATGGATTTCCTATTACCAGTTCAGGTGGATGTGATTTTCTCCATCTGTACTCAGTATTTGTTGTATCAGCAATTTCTTCAGTTGGTAACTGAACACAGTTTTCAGTCTCAGTTGGTGCTTCGTCAACTGGTATTTGAATGTTATCATTATGCTCTGTCAACTGATCATCAGCAACGACTTCCTGCACATCTGATTGGTCCAGTACTTCTGGTTCAGGTGTTTGAAGTATGTTTTGATAGCCATGACTTTCATTTTTGTCATCATCTTCCAAACTGATATCTGTAAGTCGATCAACTAGCTCAACTTGATCAGTTGGCTTATTAGTTAGTTCAGTTTCATCGAAATCAACATGAGCAGATTCTTCAACATTTAGGGTTTTCTTGTTGAAGACTCTATAGGCTATACTAACTGATGAGTATCCAAGAAATATTCCTTCTGCAGATTTAGCATCAAACGCTTTTAAATAATTTTTACCATTATCAAGAATAAAACATCTGCAGCCGAATATTTTGAAATAAGTAATTATACTTTTTCTTCCATGCCAGATCTCATATGGTGTTTTCATATGATTCTTATTAATCATTGATCTGTTCTGAGTATAACACGCAGTGTTTACTGCCTCTGCCCAAAATCTTTGAGAAATACCAGAATCAGCAAGCATTGTTCTGGCAGCTTCTTTAAGAGTCCGATTTCTTCTCTCAGCTACACCATTTTGCTGAGGAGTTCTGGCTGCTGAGAGCTCATGCTTAATTCCAGCATTTTCTAGGAAATTTGAAATAGTTTGATTGATGAATTCAGTTCCTCAATCAGATCTGATTCGATCAATTCCAACTGATTTTTCATTTAAAAGTCTTTTGAAGAGCTTTATTAGTTGCGAAGCAGTATGATCTTTAGATTTGAGAAAAATAACCCAAGTAAATCTTGAAAAGTTATCTACGACTACCAAGGTGTATTTCATTCTTCCTAAGCTCATGACTGGTATAGGACCAAAGAGATCCATGTGCAACAGTTCTAAGCATCGGGATGAAGATTTACATCCCTTGTTTTTAAAAGAGGATCGTACTTGTTTACCATACTGACATGCTGAGCAAAGTTTTTCTTTTGAAAAGTTTATTTTGGGCAAACCAGTTACAAGTTCATGTTTAATCAGATCGGCAATGGATTTAAAGTTTAAATGATTTAGTCTCTTATGTCACAACCAGTTTTTAGATGATTTGGAAGCAATAAAATAAACTGGTGCATAAGTTTGATCATTCCAACTGACTTTATATGTGTTTCCACAACGTTTGCCAGTTAGTATGATTTCATCAGTTGAAGTTTTGACTAAACATGAGTTTTTGTCAAATTATACTGAGAATCCACTGTCGCATAACTGGCTGATGCTAATCAAGTTATACTTCAGGTTTTCTACTAATAGAACATCTTTAAAAGTAAAGTTACCATGGATAAGCTTACCCTTACCCACAGTTCTACCTTTGGAATTGTCCCCGAAGCTGATGTTTGGACCAGTGTATTTGATCAGTTGGGATTACGCACTTGCATCTCCTGTCATATGTCGCGAGCATCCACTGTCCAAATACCATATTGAGTTCTTGTTTGTACCTGTTACCTGCAATCACACATATAATATAACTTAGTACCCATATCTATTTGGGTCCTGAACTGATTAGTCCTTTAGGAATCCACACTTAGATTAGTCCAACAGACTTTCCAGTAGCTGTATTCCAAATGGTTTTTCTCGGCTTTTGTGTGCTTGGTGTGTAGTGTACAGATGATACAATATTTTTTTTTAGCTTTTTTCAACTGATTGTTCAGTCTATATCTCTTCTGAACTGGCTTGCAGTTATAGTAATTGCAATAGCTATTCGAATAGTTCTTGTGAGACCTCTTTGATGACTGACTTTGTGAATCAGTTGAGAATTTTTGACTAGAACCAATCTCATATCTTCTAGCCTTGTTCATATTCTCAGTAGGTTGCTCAATCAGTTTACTGGGCTCAATTTGTTCTTGTATCACTGTTGTTTTGACAAAATGAATGTATTTTCCTTTGTCTATTTTTGACTTTGGTTGAGTATCATTTGGATATAATTCTCCTTGAGTGTTGAACCCTAAACAAGTTTTATCAGAAACTGATTTTTGTGAATTCTGCATTTCATTCAGTGCAGTAGATGACTTGTTCCAAGACTGAATGAGCTCAGTCTGTTTTGAGTTTGCAAGAATCAATTTCTGGATTAATGACTGATTTTTGTTTCTCTCTACTTTTAACTCAGCAATTTCCCTTTTAGACTCAACCCATCAACTGATTCATCAGTTTTGGTTTTATTGTCTGTGAGATCAGTTTGCTTTGCTTTGATTTTTTCAAATGATGATGCAAGCTTTTGATACTCATTTGCCATGTCATGTAGTGTTAGAATGAGTTCTTCTCGTGTGAAATCAGTTGAGCTGAAATCAAATACCTGTTGGCTATATGATTCTTCTTCTGCATCATTAGCCATTAAGCACTTGACTTCCTCATCATCACTAGAGCTGCATGAGCTTTCTGGTTCTGACTCCTCACTGTCAGTTTCTGCCCATTTAGATTTGTTTTCTTCAGCTAAGAGTACCTCATGTTTCTTTCTGAAGGACTGCTTATCTTCCTTGGGTCTTTTTTTGTGCTCAAATGATTTCTTTCTTCTATCAGTTGAGCTTTGACTGTCCTTCTTGGGTTTAGGAAAGTCAGCCATAAAGTGACCTGATTTGCCACAGTTGTAGCAGGCATTTGATTCATCTTTAAAACTGTTCCTTTGGTATGGCTTCTGGAAGTTTCCTTGATTCTTTCTCATGAACCTTCCAAATTGTTTGATGAACAATGACATAGCATCACTGCTCAACTGATCAGCAGATTTCTCGACTGAACTGATTGATTCTGTTCTGACAGCAGCTAGAGCAGTTGTGGCTGCAGGGTTAGATGGTTCTCCTTCTCTGGTCTGCAGCTCAAATTCATAAGCCTTTAAATCAGCAAACAGATCATGAAGTTCAATCTGGTTCAGATCTTTGGACTCCCTCATAGCCATGGTCTTGACATCCCATTCCTTGGGAAGGCCTCTCATTACCTTCAGTGCAATATCTTTGTTGGTATACACTTTTCCAAGTGCATTTAACTCATTGATGATACTGCTTACTCTTTCATCATACTCGTGCATTGATTATCCTGCTTTCATTTTGATGTTATCAAACTTTTGAACAGCAACAGAAAGTTTATTTTCTTTGGTTTAATCATTTCCTTCACACAGCTGGATTAGCTTTTCCCAATGTATTTGTTTTTAGAATCTTCATGGGTCCATCAGTTATGACATACCACATGTCATCATCTTGTGCACCTAAATGAGCCTGCATTCTGATTTTCCAATCATCAAATTCTTCTCTGGAAAACATAGGAATTTTGTTGAATGAAGTCATGCTAGCAAGTTCATAGATCAAAAGTATTCAAGAACAAGATTCAACCGCTCTGATACCACTTGATAGGATAGATTAACGGAACAAGAGTGTTTAGAAAGGGGGGTTGAATAAACATTCACAATTAAAACTGATCTTTTCGAGTTTTGAGTTCAGTTTGGTGAGAAACTGATTCTCGGAATCTTGCTGGTCAATGACAATCAGTTAAACTGAAGTAGTTGCGGAAATTAACTGACTGAAAGATAGAATACAAAACTGAAAAAAAATACACAAGGATTGTTTCTGGATGTTCGGAGATTTCAATTACTCCTACGTCACCCCTTCTATCTCAAGGATAGGATTTCCACTAAAAGACTTTGATCGAATACAAGACTTGTACTGACCCACTTCAGGTTGGACTTATCACTGCCAAAAACGGAAACTCTTAGTATTACAAAATGTTCTCAGTGCGTAACTGATCTTAGCACTATCGAATTTAACGATTATTACAAAGTGCTAGTGAGCTCAAATTGTAGCCTTGACTGCTACAAATAAATCAAGTAAGGGTGAGCTGAGATTTTGACAGAGTAATTGTGTAATATCCCAACCGTTATCATGTTAATCTCTATGGTTTATTATTGTCATGATCATGTTTTATGATTTAATGGTTGAGATTATGTTAAATGGTTATTGTTTATGGTGTTGTTTATTGAAATGGAATTAGAATGGTTATGGTTATGTGTATTGGAATAGTTGTTGGAGATATGTTATATAATTGTGATTGGGAATGATAATGAATTAGTAGACTAGAAGTTGATCTTGAGCCAAATAGGAAATGGAAGTGCAGAAACGGTATGAAAAATGTGGCAGTAGTTATGGTTTTTAGTCTAATGTTTTGTATATTGATCCAATTTATGTGAGGCTACTTTCATTAGAAAGATAAGATATAAGGCTATAACTTTCATGTTTTGAGTTTTGTTCAAATCATTAAGGAAGACGAGCCAAAAGTGGCCCGAAGTGTGTCATGTGTTTCGTTGTTCCTACACTGACACATGTTGGGAGAATGGGCATAACTTTTTACTCAGACCTCCAAATGACTTGAAACTAGTGGGAGATTCAAGAAAACACATAGGGCTACAACTTTTATGTTGACGACTTTTGCTAGTTCGGAAGAAAAAGTGCAGTTGTGGCCCTTGGACCGAGGGTACACGGCCCTGTACACGGACCCCTACACGGGGTCCGGGTCTTGCCAAGAAAAATGAGTGATTTCCCGTGTGTACACGGACCTCTACACGGAGGGGGGCACGGGGTCCGTGTATATGGCACAGAAAACACGTTTTTGGTGTATTTTGAAGGCTTATTTATGGATTAGTATAAATGTTTCTACCCAAGTCATTCCGTTCTTTTCCTTCTCCCATCGTTTCTTGCCTTCTCCTTTCAAGGTTTTCTTCCCTTCAATCTCTACTTCAAATTCAAGGGTTCTTATAGTGAAATTATTGTATCTCTTACCTATATTTCAAGCTACAAGGTAAGAATTTTATATTCTTAAGTTGATAGAGGGTTTAAGGAATTGAAGGCAATTGATGGTTTGGTTGATGGCTTAATAGTTGAATTCATGTATTATGTTATAGGAACTCCTTCAAGGTGATCATAACAACCAAGTGCTTGTGGGTTGTAAGTAGAAACTTCTCCTTGTGCTCACATGATGAATATATGTATATAAGCCATGTTTATTGATAATTAGCTCCTTTCATTGGTATATAGTTAATCTATATATTGTTATATGTTCATTGTTCAAGCATTTCCATGACAAAGGAGCTAGTAACTCATTGTTCCTACCAAGTGTTTGATGTATTGCCTCAATGAAGTTTCCTATAATTAAAGCCAAGGAATGATAGTAATTCATGCATGTCATTGGCCAATCACATGATTATGAAGTATCTCTCACAGTTTTGATATTTATATCAAAGAGATACTTGCCACAGGTCACATGTCACAGGTCACAGCACTGTCATTTCCTTCATTTAATTCATGACATGATACCCTTTAAATTGATTTGAGACTTATAATTCATTCTTCATTGTCATTGCCAAAAACGCCATTGCCATAGCCATGTTTTAAGCCAAAGCTATATGTATGTAATTGCTACGTTCAGCTTTCTATTTACTGAGTTATTCTCATTCCAGTTAATGTCATGTGATGCAGGTGATAAAAAGGACTGAAATGGATTGTTCGAGGCGGGAGAAGTCATATAAAATGCCATGGGAAAGACTTTTTGGTTATGTCACTTTAAATTGTGGTGGAGTGAACATATGTAAAGTTTTAAAATATCATGTATTTTGGTAATAAATGATGGGAAAACTTTGTATTGGCTTTTGATTATGTATAGATAATATGTTGTGACTAGTAATGTTGCTAGTTTTAAAAAAATGGTTATAATGTAAATGCTATTTAGGAATTTTGCCTTTTTAATGAAATGCTTCCGCATACGTTATTTCTATTAAATGTTATTGTCATGGGAGTGGGTTGTTTCAAATTGCAAGCTTTTAATAGAGTGATCTGTATCTTCTCTTCTCTTCTCTCAGCTGTTCTTATGTCATATTTATAAGCTTCCCTTCCAACGGTAACTAGAGATATGTTTGAATCTTGCCACTTCATCATTCATTGGGCATTGTTTGCTTCATTTATTATAATGCGGAGTCTTAATTGCTTTAGCCGAAATGCGTTGTTCTAAGCTGTATTGATTGAAGTGCGGCGTTTCATATTCAGTTGCAATCTGCTATGTCTCTTTGTCGGTTGAATGTTCTTTCCCGAGACATGTTTTAAGGAAGCATACGGCTGAATATATCAACTGATCGATTTCCAACTGATCAGTTTAGATCTGTTGATTTCAGTTTGCTGAATATAATTGCGTGTATCAGTTGGTTGATCAGTTTGTCAAACTCAGAATTTAGAGTTTGGTTCATATTTTGTCAAACGCCGGAATTTCGTTTCCAACAGATCAGTTTTTTTTATTAGATTTGCTGATTTCAGTTGTTAAGTCCAGTTGCTGAATATAATTGTGCGTATCAGTTGGTTGATCAGTTTGTCAAACTCCAGAATTTAGAGTTTGGTTTATATTTTGTCAAACGCCGGAATTTCGTTTCCAACAGCTAATTCCATAGCATGGAACAAATGGAACTTGGCATGATTGCTAAATAAGGAAGGAGAGTGTAACTGCCTGTTTTGTGAAGGAGTTCACTAAAACTGGCAGCTGCCAAAGATGGTAACTGTCATATTTGGTAAATGAAAATTTTGATCTTCGAAATTTTCGATTTTCATTATATGAACAAGACTTGTATCCTTGATATATCGGCGCTCTCGGATCGTCGATCGGAGTTATAATGAGTTCAGAATCATTTATTTAGTGAATTTGAAATTTACTAATTAAATGATTGTGCTAGTAGTGATGACTACTAACATGCACAAATTCACATAAATATTCTAGAGGAGTCTAGAATTACATTAACCATGGAGTTAGTTTATAAATTAAATAATGGTTATTTAATTTGATATACATATACATGTATATATTTTATATGGTGATATAAAATATGTGTATATAATATTATTATATCATGTATTATTAAAGGTTAATAAATACATTATATATTAATAATATGAGAATTTAATTATAATGAAAATATAGAGTTCTTGTGGGATAGGGACTCCTAATTAGATTAGATTTGCTTAATTATGGATTAAGAATCTATAATATTTTTTAATGATTGATTGAAAATTAATTAGCCAAAAACCCATGATTTTGAATCATGTAACTCTCGGCCAAGACAAATTGATTGGAAAAGGTTTCGCCCAACTCCCTTCTTCCACCGCCGCGCCGCTTCTTTTCTGGATTTTGGAAATTCGGATGCTACAGTCTCAACGCACAAATCGTTTGTGATTTCTAGTGCAATCCAAGAGAGGAACAAAATTTTCGATCGTGGACCTAATTAGGCGATCAAAGGAGAAGATCCGTTCGTAGGAAATTACAAGAAGGGTTATCTCCGCTCATACCGGAATAGTTTGGAGTCCAGCGTTGAGAACGCAAGGTATAATTCTAAAAGCCCTATGAATGAATGTTTTTAAACACATGACACCCAAGAACAAAATTTTTAAACTTCCGCTGCATCTTGGGTGCGAGAATATGATGTCCCAACAGCGGGGACATCAGCGACAGTATGATCCATCCACTGAACCTTGGCCTTATATATCATCGTATTCGTATTAGTCACAACCAACTCTCATCCTTCAAAACATGTCATCATATTCATCACTTATAAAAATCATACATATACGTAAATTTTTCTTAAAATCAAGCATGCAACGTATATTTCATATTAGCATAAAAAGTAATGTTCATGATAATATAAACATTTAAACCATGTCAAATCGTGTTTAGAGCACTGCCAGAACTGCTAACTTGACCCGCGTGCAAAATGACCATTTTACTCCTGGAAACCCTAATTGACCATTTTACCATTGGACCTCAAAATTTCGACCTGAAGCCAACCAAACTCCTTAAAACACCTAAGAACATAATTATAAACATTTCCCAAGGATAACCTCGAGCCCGTTTCGTAACTTATACGATTCGTTTTTAAACTTGTACTGGGGTCCCGGTTTTAACCCGAATCAACCCGAAACTTAACCAATTTTTTCCTAACTTAAACCGTGACTTGAACCTACACAACCAGCCCCTAAATCACTTTTTTCAAACCTCTTAGGACCTACGAACCATGCCTGTAAGTTGCTGGAATTTCCAGCGCGTACAAATCGTAACCATAGTTGCACCAAACCCCCGTTTATTCGATCCAAAACCTAACCATTGAGGACCAGACCTGAGACAACTCTCCCTAGCCCACCTCTGGACCTTCTTGGACTGACCTAACCCAAACCCCCATCCCCATCCACGCTGTGGAGCACAACAACCCGATAGCCCCTCGCACGAGCCAACCGAGCCACCCCTCAACCAAACCCCTTCGATCGGCTTCAAGACCACGTCAGCTATTCACGGCCCTCTCCCAGCCCTGTCACGAACCCAAAAGGGTCAGCTTCCTGGCTGGAATCTAGCCATGCACGGTTGCATCACCCTAATCTCCCGATCTAGCCACATGGACTCTAGGTTCCTCAACACAAAGCCGATCGGCCCTCACCTAAACTGACCAAGCATCAACTCCAGCACTTAACCCCCTTCATTCTCGACATGTTCGGCCCCTTGACACCTAGCCATGGCAGCCTCTTACACAAAATCCAATGAGAACGTGAGTTATGTATGAAACAATGCACATTTCGTGTCAAAACTTTGCAAAAAGAATATTATATGTTAAACCAAATAATTTCTCATGCAAACACACACAAAACAGCATATACATAGCGTGAATGATGAGAAAAAGAGATACACGGCGTGTCTTAACGTTTATACGCTCGAAAACTTGAAGTCACTTGCGAAGAACGTGCACCGGAGGGGCGGGGGATGATTTTCTTGAAAGCCTTGAGAGGATTTTCGAGAGGGCTGCTGGTTTTCTTCAAAAAAAGAGGATGTTGAATGAGGGAGGGGGCGGCCACCTTGAGTGTATTAGGTTTAGGGTTGATAGATTAGGTTTAGGTTAAGATAATAACACACTAATGTGCTCTTAATAATAATTTAAAGAGATTAAAAAGATTTTGGGCCCATCAAGCAATAAAATAAATCCATCGAGCCCAATAACACTCTCGAAAAATATTTTGTTTTGTTACGTTTTAGAAAATATTGCCTGAACCCTCAAAAATTCCTCTGAATCGTTAAAATTTGCGTACCTGTTAAAAATATGACCCACCGAGTAAAAATACCCAACCAAGGTCCAATTTCAAAAATTACACTTAAATACACCTCATATTAATTAATTAAAATTAATTATTCAATAAAAATATTTTTCCCTAAATATCCCCGGTCTCCGTTTCTCGTTCAAGCGCGAAATGCAACTTAAAACCCTAATGCATGAAGCTTTAGTTAAATCATGAAATGACATACATAATCATGTAATACTCACTTCTTTAAAGCTTTAAAATAATTAAACACTGATTTTAGTATAAACACTAGATTGCATGCAGTCAAGTTACGTAGTTCGAATTTCCTAGGCCTTACATCTTGAATTGGAACAACTCGATGTAAAGATCATGTTTTTACATGGTGGCCTCAAGGAGACCATTTATATGGACCAACTAGATTGATATACTATTCCTGAAAGTAAGGAAAAAGTGTGTTTTCTGATGAAGTCGTTATATGATCCAAAGAAAATTCCTAGACAATGGAATAAAATATTAGAGGATTCATGAAGAGCATAAAAGTTATCAAGGAATCACTTTGATATCTGCGTCTGCATAAAAAAAGAAGGACAAGAAGACAAGTCATACCTTGTGCTCTATGTAGATGATATAATTATTGCAAGTATGAATAAATAAGAGATAGTTAAACTTAAAGAACAACTAATCTCAGAGTTTGAAATGAAAGATTTGGGAGAAGCTAGGAGAATTCTCGGAATGTACATAAGGAGAGATTGAGTGAAGAAGAAATTGGTTCTAACTCAGAGTTCACATATGAAGAAGGTTTTAATTAGGTTCAATATACGAGAATACAAGGCCGTTTCAATATCCATTGGACAACACCTGAAATTTTCAGCTGAAGAGGCTCCAAAGTGTGAAAAAAAAAGGGAAGAATGGAAGATATAGTACCATATGCTAGTGGAGTTGGAAGCATGATGTATGGAATGGTCTACATCCACCCGGATTTGGCTTATGCTATAAGTGATATCTCCAGGTTTATGGCTAATCCAGGACAAACACATTGGGAGGCACTAAAATGGACACTAAGATATTTGAAAGGTGCAACCGAGGTAGGACCGATATTTGAAAAACAAAAGGAAGATACATGTCCAGCAGTAGGATTTGTAGATGCAGATTATGCAGGTAATTTGGATACAAGGAAGTCATTGATGAGATATGCATTCACAATGTATGGAACAATAATCAGCTGGAAGGCCACCCTTCAATCGTAATCACGTTATCCATGACGGAAGAAGCATTTATAGCAGTTTTAGAGGCAATCAAGGAGGCCATATGACTTGAGGGAATCATCTCTTAACTGGGATTAAGACAAGAACATGTGAAAGTTCATTGTGATAATCAAAGCTCTATACACTTGGCAAAACATCAAGTGTATCAAGAGAGATAAAAACATGTAGATGTGAAACTAGATTTTGTTAGGGATATCATCTCAAAGGGAGAAATAAAGTTCGAGAAGATAACAACTGAAACGTCTACTACTTAAAATACTGCTAGAAAATTTTTTTTAAAGCTAAATACCGAAAATGTATTTAAATGCATGCATGCAATAACTGCTGTAAAACATACATTTTAAAATAAAAAGATTCCAATACTGAAAAAAATACTGCAGTTAAAAATATGTCAAAAATCATGTCGAACCAACAACATGTAAAAAGAACAGTTCATAAAAAATATCCATGGTTCCTCCTAATTCATAAACGTAATGTACTGAAAGATATAGTCCTCAGGTTAGCGTGCAAACATCCAGCCCCGCCTACTCAGTCTTCGGCGCCTCCAGTATCCTCATCAATATGATCATCTGCATCATTCACACCTAGTGAGTCTAAAGACTCAACACACCGTAATCGTTATAATAAGTACATATACATAACATGCAACATTGAAAAATACTGTAATTAACATACATTTCATGATCTGAACTTAAACATATCGTGTCAAAGAGTAACGTGTTCAAAACATGTATCAACATATCAGCATATACGTATTCATTTTCTTTATTTGAATTCCGTTCATTAGTTGTGAGTTTCGTATCATCGTATTAATCTATGGATCCATCTACGTATAACCACGGTACCCAACGGCGGGGACATCAACGACAGTATTACCCATCCACTGAGCCTTGGCCTTACATGTCATCGTATTATCGTATCATCATATTAGTCACAACCAACTCCATTCCTTCAAAACATGTCATCATATTCATCACTTATAAAAATCATGCATATACATAAATTTTTCTTAAAATCAAGCATGCAACTTATTTTTCATATTTCAAAAAAGGTCATGTTCATGCTAGCATATGCATTAAAAACGTGTGGTTTTGTGATCAGGGCGCTGCCAGGACTACTAACTCGACTCGGGTGCAAAATGACCATTTTGCCCCTAGAAACGCTAATTGATTGTTTTACCCCTGGGCCTAAAAATTTCGACTCGAAGCCAACCGAACACCTTAAAACACCGTAAAACATATTAACAATCGATTCTTAGACGTAAACTCCAGTCCGTTTCATAACTTATTCGATTCGTTTTAAAACTTGGACCGGGGTCCCGATTTTAGCCTGAATCAACCCAAAACTTAACCAAATTTTAACCACGACTTATTCACACCCTACCAGCCCTTAAACAACACGATTCCAGCCATAATGAACTCCTTAAAGCCTGGTGCTACTTGCTGGAATTTTCGGCACCTTGATTCTTACAAACCCTAATGCACCAAGCCCTCGATTATTCGATCATAGGCCTAACCAAGTCGAACCGGCCTTGAACCAACACCAAATAGGACCAATATCAGAGTGTGGACACCCTAATGGATCAGCCCTAACCACGCATACAACCCCAAGCTCGCACAAGGCTCGATCTTGCCAAGGAGTGCCACACCTAGCCTTGCTCCCTTCACGACAGCTCTACGCTCACGACCAGCTGCTCACGGCCCCTTACCTGCCCTGTCATGGTCCCATTAGGGTCTGGTCCATGGTTGGAATCAGGCCATGCACAGCCGCACCAGCCATTTCTCCCAATCTAGCCATGAAAACCCTATACACCACATTTCGGCAGCCCATTACACAAATAGCAACAAAAACCGTGAGTTACATAAAGAAAATATGCATTTTCATAACAAAACCTTTGCAAAAACGAAACAACATAATGTATCTATGCATTCCTCATGCAAACACACACACAACAACATAAAATAGCGTGAATGATGAGAAAGAGTGTTTTAGGAAGTGCCTTTGCGTTATTACTCTCGAAAACATTGAGATATATGCGTAGAACTTGCACCGGAGAGGTGGGGAATGAGTTTTCTTTGAAAGCTTGAGAGGATTTTTGAAGGCTGCTGAATTTTTTAAGGAAAAGCAGCTGCTGATGTGAGGGAGGGGGAGGCCGAGAGGTTAGAGTAAGGTTAGGGTTTGCTAATGAGGAGTTTAAAAACCATAATAAAAGGTCTTAATGGGCTCTTAATTAAAAATAAAGAGATTAAAAGGGTTTTGAGCCCATTAAGCAATAAAATCAATCTATCAAGCCAAATAACACTCCCGAAAAATATTTCGTTTAGGTACGTTTTTGAAAATATTGTCCAAGCTCTCAAAAAGTCATCCGACTCACTAAAATTTGCGTACCGGTTAAAAATATGACACGACGAGTAAAAATACCCAACCAGAGCTCATTTTCAAAAATCACACTTAATTAATCCATATATTAAATAATTAAAAATAATTATTTAATAAAAATATTTTTCCTAAATATCTCCGGTCTCCGTTCCTCGTTCGAGCGCGAATACAACTTAAAGCCATAATGCATGAAACTTTAAATAAACCATGAACCAAACTACATATCCA
This sequence comes from Primulina huaijiensis, assembly GCF_012295235.1. Taxonomy (NCBI): domain Eukaryota; kingdom Viridiplantae; phylum Streptophyta; class Magnoliopsida; order Lamiales; family Gesneriaceae; genus Primulina; species Primulina huaijiensis. The sequence continues at coordinate 18,023,029 of NC_133312.1, forward strand.
TGCAATAAAATAATTAAACACATATTTTAATAAAACTTTAGATTGCATGCAGTCAGGTTACGTAGCTCGAATTTCCTAGACATTACAACCACGAAGCACAAACCCGAGATATGTTAACAAAAACACTGCCTCAAACCAAATTCATACATTGTTTGAAATTGGTTAAGACAGTACTAGTGAACTAAGAACTTGATAGGAAAGAAGGAAAAACAAGATAGAAAATTCAAAGAAACCACTTACACTTGGAATTATCGTTGTTATTTTATATTGTTTGAATTCGTCGAGAAGACTGCATTTGACACTTTAACAAGAAGTTCAAATTTATCTTTATTTAGGGTTGTCAAAATCAGACCCGACCCACCAATCCGACACGGTTCAATCCGAAAAAAATCATGTATGAGTTTGAGGTTTTCGAGTTCGGGTCAGATCAAGTTGGATCCGATAACTGACCCGAAAAAAATGACCAGGTTGGGTAGGGTTCGGGTTGACACGAAAATTTTAATTTTTTTTTAAAAAAATATAATTAATAAATATTGCCTACATTTTTATATATTATATTTCTGAAAAAATATTTATTGTATATTTATATCATAAATTTTCATAATTTAATATTTATTTTGTAAATTTTTTATTTTTAAACAATTATTTATTTAATTTTGTTAATATACTTTATTTTTCTACCATTAGAATTTTAAATTTTAATCATATATATATGAGAGATTTTGTTATTTTGTGTTTAAATTAAAATATTATTTTTTTTTTGAAATTTATTTAATTTTTTAAAAAAATAAAAAAATCGGGTTAGTCGGGTTAATCTTGAGGTGTCAAAATCAGACACGTCCCACCAACCCGACATGGTTCAACCCAAAAAAAATTAGGTTTGGGTTTGAGATTTTTTGGTTCGGGTCAGATCGGGTTGGACTCGATAGCTGACCTGAAAAAAATGATCAGGTTGGGTTCGGGTCAACCCAAAAATTTTAATTTTTGAAAAAAATATAATTAATAAATATTACCTACATTTTTATACATTGTATGTCTGAAAAAATATTTATTGTATATTTATATCATAAATTTTTATAATTTAATATTTATTTTGAACATTTTTTATTTTTTAAACAATTTTTTATTTGATTTAGTAAATATACTTTATTTTTCTAAGATTAGACTTTCAAATTTAAATCATATATATGAGAGAGATTTTGTTATATGTACTTAAATTAAAATATTATTATTATTATTTTTGAATTTTATTTAATTTTCTTTTAAAAAAAATTTAAAAAATTCAAAATCGGGTTAATCCGGTTGATCGGGTTGATTCGAGGGTTCGAGTTGACTCGGATTCGGGTTGAGCAATTTTTGAATAGTACTATTGCTCAACCCGACCCGATCCACCCAACACATCCGAATTGACACCTCTAGGTTGATCGGATTAGTGGGGTTCGTGCTCGGGTTGGAAGTTTCTTGGTTAGATCGGGTTCGAATTGAGCAATTTTTAAATAGTACTATGCACCAACCGACTCATCCGATCCATCTGAATTAACACCTCTATATTTATTATTCTTTGGAGAGAATCTTTAATAGTTAATTAAGATATAAAAAATATTACTGGTTAAAATACCTCCCCACCATCCCATGACACCTCCACTTTCATACAACTTTGTCCCTTCAAAATCTCACATTCTATATTTAGTCAATGGAATTTATCTATCCAATTATCCACCTGCCCGAACCCGTGTGGGAACCCGGTGGTGTCGACATCCACTTGTATCACGGCATCCGAGGATAAACCTGTCCCAGATGTACAATGTGGTATCAAGAATAATCTGTTGTACACCATGCAAAACAAACTGTCCCCTCCCGAAACGTGGCCACTGACTCGCTTCCATGATTTCAAAAAAAAATAAAGACAGTTTTAAAAATTTTTGAAAAAAATATATATGTTTGAATAAATTAAATTCTAATCGATTTAGATTTTTGAAAAAAAAAAACTTGTATAGTTGTATTAATTAATAGCAAGAGAGGTTTTGAATAAGAATATTTTATTAATCTGATTAACTACTTTTAAATTTAATCAGTATTAAAATTAACATTTAATTATCTTTTTTTTTTTAACAAGATCGTTGTCAAGATGGTTTTATATAGTATATCGACGCACGAGTTACGTTCTTGTACAACATTTTTTATAATTCATTTGGTTTATATTTAAATGAGGATCAAAATATAATAATAAGAAATAGTGAGAGATTACACTGTAGTTTTGATATATAAAATTAAAAAATAAATAAAAAATAAAGAAAAAAAATAGCAAAGTAGGATTTGAACCTAGAACTTGATGCTTAGGAAAAAAAATCTATTCACTAAATTACATATGACTTACAATAAAATTTTAACATTTTATTTCTATATATATAATAATTAAAACATACAATAACATCAAAATTAATTATTATAAGAGTCTCAAATTTAATGATATTAGAAAGACCAAGAATAAAAATATACATACGAAAGCAAGAAAGTCTCTCTTTTCGGGCAGGAATAAACATCATCAGCAAAACTTCCAACTTGTGTCAGTTTCTCTCGGTACGTCATCGTTTTGAAATTCCAATCTCGTCGGTAATTGAGATGAGTCGTGTCGGTTGTGGGGTCAACGATTATTTGGAAGACTTTTCTAACTTGTATTTAACGCATCGACGGGATATCTGGATATGTACCCACGATTGATATGATTGAAGGGCATTGATTTCTGTAGAGAGATGGGTAGTATACTGGAGGCTGCGATACTGCATCATGTGTGCATTGTTTTGGTTCTGCTTTGGTTGCTTAATTCCTTCAACTGTTGCCACCCCGTTGCTTACTTTGTCTCCTTGATTTATTTGTATTTGGTAAGTTTGATTTGATTTGATTTGATTGATTGATTGATTAATCTTTGAGTTTTGTTGATTGTTTTTTTTTCTGAGTGATGGGTTGTTGTAATCGTGAAGGCTCATGAAGTATATGCGACCAAGTTGAGGAAGAAGTTGCAGTTTGAGGAGAAGAGAGAGTCTAATCAAAGACGGGTGAGACGTGAGTTTTATTTTGGTTATTTTTTTTCTTGATATACCTTTTTCGTTTTTGATCATTCGTGTCCGACTTTAGTTGAGCACTGGTAATGGAAAACTAATTGAAGAGTGTTTTCGTGGACCGAAAAAAATTTCTACCTTTTTTACACACTTCGTGTGATGTAAGACTTTAATTCCTCTTTGTGGGCAATTTTTTTTTTTTTTTTTTTTTTTTTTTTTTTTTTTTTTTTTTTNGTTGAATTAAGATTTCTTTCATTTATTTAAATGATGTAATGTTCCAAATCTGTTTAACTTTATTTTGTTCTCTAGGTGCTCGTGGAATCTGAAACTGTAAGATGGTTGAACCATGCTATCGAAAAGATGTGGTCTCTCTGCATGGAGCAGATAGTTTCTCAGAAAATTCTTCTCCCAATGGTTCCATGGTTCTTGCAAAAATATAAACCTTGGACGGTGGTATGGCTTAGTTGAATCCACCTCCCTTTGCTGATTGTATGATTTCGAAATGCATTTGTCGTCATATCTATAAATGGATTTATTAATTGGTTGAAAGTGGGGGACTTGGTTTGCGGTTGCACCAGAGTTTGCACCGTTGGTGATCTCTAATTCCCAGTCTTGGTTCGTATGCAGAAAGATGCGGAGGTTCAGCATCTCTACTTGGGGAGATCCCCGCCCATGTTCACTGAAATTCGGGTTCTTCGACAAACCAATGATGATGATCACTTGGTTAGTGAGACTGTCTTGAAATGGTACTCTGTGCATATTAATCGGCATTGTTACTGTACAAATAAAATATTGAGTTGATCTTCATCACGAATCCTCGTCAGGTTATGGAACTGGGAATGAATTTCCGCACGGCTGATGATATGAGTGCAATACTTGGTGTCAAATTGAGGAAAAGATTAGGTTTTGGAATGCCGGTTAAATTGCATTTATTGGGCATGCATGTTGAAGGGAAGGTAAGTGATAGTTACGTGATGCTGATCTCTAAGCAGATCGTCAGTTTTTAGTTTCTCATTTGAAGTGTTTATGGGTGGTCGTCTATCATAAAGTTTTGTGAAAGTGTTGCTTATGAGGTTGGTTGAATTTTTTTTAGTTTGATGTATCATCCTTATTTTTTTAGCTTTACTCAAATTTAGGCTAATAATGTTGCTGAAGGCTCATTTCATTCTACACTGCCAAAAAAATAAAAAAAATACATCATTTTCTGCACTCTAGCCTGGCTAATTTTGAAAATTTCTTACTATCCAATTAGCTATAATGAGATATCAAACACACATATTATCTTCTTTTATCTAGCAAATGTGAACCAATACTTGGTTTCATTACCAATTGAATGCCTGTCAATATAAGAGCTAAACTCTTACTTTCTTTCAGGTGTTGGTTGGCATAAAGTTCATTCGGAAGTGGCCATTTATTAGTCGTTTGCGTGTATGTTTTACTGGTCCACCATATTTTCAGATGACAGTGAAGCCTATTTTCACTCATGGCCTAGATGTAACAGAACTCCCAGGCATTGCTGGGTGGATAGTAAGCGCAGTCACTTGTTGTTCTTTCTCTGTTTCTCCCAGCACATATGAAATTCCTGCTTACAAGAATAAATGGAACTTAAAAAGAAGAAAGGCAGACAACAACTCTTCACTTTTCTAAACGTCTTTCTAACTATATACGAATATTCTTTATTCTCTAGGATAATCTTCTGGCCCTTGTGTTTGAGCAAACACTGGTGGAGGTGAGATGATTATCTTTGATGCTTTTACACATTATATCCATCCATATGCACTTCAGTTGGCATAAGTGTTCCATAAATTGTTATACTAAACAATTATTATGATTCCGCAGCCCAACATGTTGGTAGTTGATGTTGAAAAATTTGTTTCACCAGAACCAGGTATTGCTTATTCTAACTTTGTGATGAAGTTTTGCTGTTGTTGCTGAAGTTGGTGTTTGTATTTTTTTTGGTCTGGTTAGCTATAATTTTTAAGCCTAATAACGTGTTATCATTCTGCATCAAGTTCTATTGGTGGGATATTTATCCTCTAGAGTCGAAGTATGTCTTTATACAGCAAATCAAGAAGAAAAGAGGTCCTCTTGATAGAACCTTAGCATCCATTTTTTACTGTGTGCTGTTACTTGAAACTAGAAAGACCGATTAAATAGAAAGAATTAAGACAGAATTGTTTAATTTGAAGAAGATTGGAAATCAGGACTTGGTTAAGTAGTCCTTGAAAGATATATTTGTCATTAGTCATTACTAGGCTAAATCTATAATGGAAAGGATGACGGAAGCTCCCACATTACATGTTATGAAGAAATAATTTGTTGTTAAAACTCTTCTACTGACGCCTAATGGTAATTTACTATATTAAAATTATAAAAAATTCCTAGCTCTAATTAAGTAGTTGTTACTTTCTGATGAAATTTTGGATTGTGTCTTATTTCTTTGAACTAACTAATATATCCACTGTGGTTCATATCTCAGTAAGGCAACCAGAAGTTTTTTGAAGTTTGAACCTAGATATTGGGCAACGAAGAAAAAATTCGTTAATTTTTTGCAAGAGCTATGTATACGGGAACTGTGTGTGCCTCAGAAAGAGTTCTATCACATGACGTTGAACTGAAAAACAAACCTAACCAGATGTGCAATAATATTTTTTCATATTGATGACATGTGAATCACTTCCTATTTGCTCCACTCATGAGGTTTTTTGAAGCATTGGGAAGTTTTTTTTGTATATCAGATGTTTTTACTGTAATTTTAGTGAGAGCTATGTATATACTTTTGGACAGGAAGCCTAATTGATGTCTAAATACATAATTGGTGATATATGGACATATAGATCCTCTACTTTATTAAGTGGAGTAATTATGTACCAATTGGGGGGGATTGGTTAAATGGAGCATCAACGTGGAATCAAACATAAAAGGATTTCCTGTTTTTCCTTTTTGAGTTACATTTATTCTCACCATTGTAATGACCGCACATCAGATAATTGGTTTTCCATGGACGTCAAGGATCCTGTTGGCCATGTTAAAGTTGAAGTACTCGAAGGGGCTGATATGAATCCATCGGACTTGAATGGTTAGTTTGAATATACTTTTAACATCATGCACTTGATTCACTGGATTATAACTAGTACTGATTCTCAGGTTTGGCTGATCCATATGTGAAAGGTCGTTTAGGACCTTATAGATTTCTTTCTAAGACAAAGAAGAAAACTTTGGCTCCAAAATGGCAGGAAGAGTTCAAGATTCCTATTGTTACATGGGAATCACAAAATATGCTCTCTCTTGAAGTTCGTGACAAGGATCATATATTTGATGACATGATGGGGTGCGTACTTCCCTCTTTCTGTATTTATTCTACTGAACTGTGGTGGCCATTATCTTAGATGCTTTATTTTTTGCATAATTTTAATATTTCAAAAAATAATATAATCATACTTGCCTTCCCTGTTGATCTATTGTTTAAATCATGTGTATTTTTCTTTCTTTCTTTCTTATTGTTTTTGGTGAGAATTTGGAATTGTTTTCCTGTTTAGCCAGTTGGTTGTAGATGTGCAGCAGATATCATATTTCTGAGCTCATGCTTATTACTGAGGTGTTGAGGCATTCTTTATGAAAACTCGGGATATTTTAACAGAATGATAAATACTTGTTTCAGCTGTGTAATTGTTCAACCCAAGTAACGACGCGTAAGCTTTAGCTTTTATTTAAGTCGAAGAAAGAAGCAATCATACCCCTTAAACTTGATTTCTCTAGTGTGGTTTCTTCTTATTTAGTAATAGAAGGATAAAGCGCTACAATACTGAGTCGTACGGGAAGTCAATTGTATTAGATTTATGGAAGTTCTTTAGAAGAATGGAGGTGCTTTCTTTGCCATATTATTTTTTATTGTTACTGGTCGATAGTTTCTCGGGTGGAAATTCAGTGATCTGCCCGTGTCTAGCAGTCTTCCAATTTGGATCCTGGAGAGCCTCTTGGATTTTTGATGGAATCTGAATCTGGTCTAAATTTGACACAAAAGCTCAATATACAGGTGATAAATGATGATGAGAGACAAGTTACAAATAGGATGTTGAGTACAGGTTCTAACGCCTTTTCTCAATGCACTAGGTCTGTCATCGTGAACAATATGTTCAACTATGGGAAAGTAGAAGAAATAGTATCTTGATCATTTTCGAAAGTATCTGGCTGCGGAGAAGTGCTCTTGATTGGCTGATCCTGTACCGTGGCATGTTGGCTCTCAAGTTGAGGGTGAGTTCTCCAAGAGTAGACACGGGGGCATCACATCAGGGAGAACTGGTTCAGGTTCATTGTTGGGTGATGGAATAGGAGGAGGCTTAGAATAGGAGGAGGCTTAGAAACATTTGGTGGAACGGTGTGAGACGTAGTTGGCGAAATTATAGATGGACCGCAATTCGGAGATTCTTCCAGATTCTCCCCCTGAATCGAGGAATTGGGAAAAAAATGGTTCATATTCTAGGAATGTCACATCCATGGAGGTGTAGAATTTTCGTGACACGGGAGAATAGTATTTGTAAACTTTTTGGTTCGACCAAGAAAGATACATTTTATGGCCCAAGGTTCAAGCTTACCTCTATTTTGGTATTGAATATGGACGAATGCTAAACAACCAAAAGTTTTGAGGGAGATGTGGTGTAGAAGGTGAGAATGTGGGTAGAATTCCAAGAAGGCTTGGATTCGGGTTTTGTAGTTGAGGACACGAGACGACATTCTGTTAACGAGATATGTTACAATAAGAACCGCATCACCCCATAAATGGGGTGGGACATTTTTAGTAAACAATAAGTATCGAGTGACTTCTAGTAAGTGATGTTTTTTTCTTTTAGATAGACCATTTTGCTGAGATATGTCAACACAGAAACTATGGTGAACAACTCCTTGGGCTACTAGGTAATCACCCAAGATTGAGTTGAAGCAATCTTTGGCTAGATCGGTACGTAGGACCTTAATTTTGGTGGAGAATTGGGTTTATATCATTGTATTGAGTTGTTTAAAAATGTTAGGTATTTCAGTTGTCTTTCTTAAAAAATACCCATGAGAGACGCGCATGATCGTCCACAAACAATAAAAACCAGTGCATCCATGTGATATTTTTAACATTCGATAGACAAATATCATTGTGTACGAGGGAAAAAGAATGTGATGGCGCGTAAGGTTGAGATGTAATTGTACTTCGTTTATGTTTGGAAATTTGACAAATATCATAATGAAGATTTTTGGAATATTTATTATTAAATAAAAAAGAAACAACTTTTCCAAATACACGAAATTGGGATGACCCAGACGATTATGGTATAACAAGATGTCATTCATTTTATTAACGATAAATGAATTAGAATACGACGAAAGAGTTGTGTTTAGTGTCATACTTCTCGAAAGATCCTTCATCTTGAAAAGGTACAAACCCACACAAAGATCAGCACTGTCAATAGTTCTTCCCGATGCCAGTACTTGAAATACACATGTATTGGCAAAAATTAGTAGTGCACATCATATCACCGTTCAATTTACTCACCGAAAGTAAATTGCAAGTCAAACCAGGTACATCTGAGCGTAAAGAAATATCAGGAGATACTGGACTAATCCGGAACCTAATACCTTGGAGCAAGATCTATTGGCAATACGAACCGTGTTCAAACTATGACAGGCATATAAGATTTGAACAACGAAAAATTTCCGGTCATATGATCTGATGTGCTGGAGTCAATAATCCATGAGATTGAAAAGTTGTGACGGCAGAAGTATGCGAATGAAAAATCACCTCTATGTGCAGCAATACTTGTGCCAATAATAGACAGGTTTGATGGTGAATTGGCCGGACTAAACAATTTTTTAATAATCTCCAACAGAGGTGCACTAAACGGAGCTGGTTCTCACGGGGTAGCTGTAGCAATGGAATTTGCACGCCTTTCTCGAGCAGGCTTCCAGTCGGCAGTTTTCCCGTGTATTTTCCAACACGTCTCCAAGGAATGATTAGGTTTTTCACACCACAATCGTCCCTGACGCAGCTTGCCATTGTTTGGGAGGCATATTGTGAATCGCACATGCTGTTTGGAGTTCCAAGCATGACTTTACGCTGGCTCTCTTCCTGGCGTACTTCAGAAAATACAGCCTGAGGACTGGGTCAGAGGATTGTGGATCCGGTGGCTGATTTGGAGGATCTGATAGTGGTAGAAGAACCATCGGAAAAGGTCGTCCCCGGAGAGGCCATGCCGTATCTGGTCATTGGCTGTTATGTTTCTGATACCCCATGTTGCATGGATACGGGTACGAGTATCGTATCGAATACGATATGGATACGGCGATATGCCAGACTTTGAAAATATAAGACACGATACGGCTCGAACACGACAATGTATATGTAAATATATACAATGTACATATTCAGAGGTGTGATTGGAGAATAAAAAGAAAAAAATCCAATTTTTTGGTCGAAATGTATCTCCGCCGTGTCCATGCCGTATCCTAGTCGTGTCCAATACATATTTGACTGGCCAAACCTACAAAAAGTCAACGATACGGATTTTACCGTATCTAACACGCCTGTCAGTGTTTTATCCATATCCGCGTCTTATCCATGTCCGATACTTCAGGGAAGAAAAAATTAGGAGTATCCGTGTGCTACAGAACTGATACCATATTGTTATTGATCAAGATAGACATTGGAGGAGAAATCCTTTTTATTTCATGAAAAAAATGATAATGATATGGAAAATACAATCAGAATATATATAAATCCTACCTTCTCACCCCAATCTAGAAACAATCCTATCTATGCTAACTTTAAATTCAAATCAATTATCTACATTATAGATAAGTGCTGATCTAGTCTTCAACACTTTTTAATTTTTATCTCCCTCACCTCCTCATTTTTCAAAATATTTCCATGTTAGGTTTACGTGCTAGCTGTGATAGCTAAACCTCACTCTTTTTCATATCCTATTGGTCATTGTGTGCATCCTCAATTGTTTTGATAATGAGTACGACAAATGTATTGCTGCTGTTCTCATCGATCTTATCTTTCTCATTTTTCTTGACTACGTAGAGATTGTGAAGTAAATATCAATGAACTTAGGGATGGCCAGAGGCATGACATGTGGTTGCCTTTGAAGAACATTAAAATGGGAAGATTGCATCTCGCAATAACTGTGTCTGAAATCTGTGAAAAGGTATCTTTCATTGGTTCTGCATTCGTATTATAATTGGAAATTTTAAGATTCACTGGTTACTCTTTTAAAATCCAGTTTGTTTTCTTTTGATTTTCTCTCTGGTTCTATATCTTTAAAATGGAAGTTCATACATAGCATGAGTTTGTGGGATAGTAAATGTAAATGTATAATCGTTTTAGTTTCTAAACTTGTATGAATATTCTTGAATTCCCAATTATGGTGAGCCAACATGTGTTATTTTTTATGTAGTAATTGTATATTTGTTTATTTTCATGATAAATATTACATTAACATAAAGCTCGATTTGAATTAAATTGATATGATTGCTCGTTTTAAGGCCTTAGGAGTACTTAATTCAGTTATATATATTCTTAAAAACACACTTGGTATGAATTCTGAAATGCTGAAACTGTTTATAATTAAACCAGGTTGTAGGAGTTGCATGCGATACAGAAGGTCCTGATGGTGTTGTTGATAAGAGAATCTCCTTTGCAGCGGATTCTATTAAAAAAGGCTCTTTTTCATCATTGCCATCAGAAAAATCCCCAAAAGTACTCGCTGATGAGTTTGAGCCAATTAATATTGAAGGCTATCCAGAAACTGGGATCTGGATCCATCACCCTGGTAGTGAGGTTTTACAGGTTTGGGAACCAAGAAAGGGGAAGCTTCGACACCTTGACAGTCAACGTATTGAAGGGCAAGCTCGAGTTGATGGTGGTGATGCTTATCAAAGCTTGAAATCAACGGGGTCGAATGGTAGCCAGAATGATGGCACTAGCACAGATGAAAGTGTCGATACTAACAAGTCCCATTCAACCAATCCAGTTCGAAAGGGTCTTAGGAAGATTGGTTCGGTATTTCGTAGGAGTCCAAGAACCGAGGACAAACCAGTCTCTCTCGAGGTGCTAGACCCATCTCCACGCTATAACATTACGGAATCACATGACAAGAAAGTTGGGGTCAGGCTTGTTGTAGATGACGCCTTTGTTGCTTCATCTGCAAAGACTCCAAAAGGTGAGAATTCACAAGAACACTGTGAGATCGAAAGTCCAAATCAAGGGCATATAAAGGATAGGGCCAAGAGTATTCTGAAACATGCTGGTCATGGATTAAAGCGTGGCTTTTCGAGGAAAGCATCGAGAAAGTACAAAGCTGAGTCGGGATTGTCGCCCACTGGAAAAAACGACAGTTTGGATCAGTCGTCATCTGATGACGAGTCTCGTACATTGTCAGCTGATGTTCCACTTCCAGAATCTGTTTTTGTGGGTTCAGATGTTTCTAGTCCAGCATCAAATACCGGCAATAATTCTTTCAAGTCAAATGACCCAGTAGTTGAGAAGGCAACCCTCTCTGGTATTCGTGATTCAAATCCCCCGAAAACAGAATTTTGATCGATAGGACGTGCCGCCGAAGTTCATACAGAATCTGTCAGATTGCCCGTCTGAATTTCTTGTTTTATTTTCTCATAGAAGATGATCCAAGTTTGTCATATGTGTGAGTTTTTTATACCTTGTTTCTTCTGATGGTTTTCTTTCAATAATAATCTTTGCTCATGTAGAGGTTCGTGAATATATAAATATTTGGGGTGTCCATGTACATTTAGGGACCAATATATTAGTACATCTTAAAAATTTTACCAAACAATCTTGTTATATTTCACATTTTCTTTACGTATACAGAAGATTCCTTTCTTTCAACAAGTTAATTTTATAGATGGTTTGTTATCTTTGATTCTTAATTGCAGATGAGTATCCTTATTAAGATAGCACGGCTTTGTATGTTAGTCTTCTTCTCATCTATGCAATCTGTATATTATTAAGGTTGACGTTAAGTGTATAAGTGAACCAAATTCGAAGCTTAAAAATTTTAAAATGTTTTTCTCGAATTTGGTTCGAATTAAAGCTTAAGTTCGGTTTGAACATATTCGTGAAATATTCGAACTATTACTCTAAAATAAGTACTTGAAAAGTTCGAATTATTTGTTTAATATATAATTAATTATATTATAAAATATTAAAATCACAAGCGACTCGGGAACTATTGAATAAAATAATTTGGGTTTGAGTTTGGATTAAAAAAAAAAGTTGAACATGTTCGAGTTCAGCTCGAATGGGAATCAAATATTTTCGAGTCAACTCGAAAAATTCGTAAAAGAGTTCGATTCGTTTACTCTTTTACTCCCTCGATAGGTTTAGATTAAGTAATTATGATGTCATGATGAATATATATTATTATCTTATTAAGGTTGAATAGGCTAAAATAACTAATTTTGATTCATTGATAATTTTTAAAATATATCAAAAAATTCCCATGTTGATTTATTAAAAATGCTCCGTTTTTATTTAATAACAATATTAATAAACATATTTTAGCAAAATTTTAATTTATTTATAATTAACATGACTTATCAAAATGTTTCGAATTATTAAAAATATTTATTGATACTTTTAAATTTTCACATGACTATACCTTACCAAATAAAAAAATACGAAAACAACAAAACCATCATATTTAAATATTGTACACGCACACAAATATACGTATTATTGATTTTTCTATTCATGAAATTGAAATATAAAAAATAAGAATATTTAACCCAATGAATACAATATTTGAAATTCTTATATACATAGTCTATTATCTAATATCTTGTTTTCTTTTCATTTATGTTTATGAATTTTATGAGATGAATTTTTGATCCGATTCAATTCATAAGAATATTATTTTGTATGTTAAATTTTTTTTTCTTATTGATTATAAGAGTAGGTCTCTTGTGAGACGATCTCACGAATCTTTATCTGTGAGACATGTCAACCCTACCGATATACACAATAAAAAATAATACTCTTAGGATAAAAAATAATATTTTTTCATGGATAAGTCAAATAAGAGATCTGTCTCACAAAATATAAATATGTAAAATTTAAATTTTGTTTTCGAATTAAGACCCTACATTTGTACTGTCATATAATGAAAATTGTTCAAAAAATCCCGTCTCTTTATTATGGAAAACAAACAAGGGAAGCATGGTAGTGTGCATGAAACCAAATCCCATGCTTTATTTCCATAGATCTCTCTGTTTACTCACTATAACCACTTTGCCAGAAATTAATCTCAACCTCTATTCGACTTTCTCTACTCGAGCTCTCTCTAAACAGCCTACCAGAACCAGCAAGTTTGTCGTTTACTGCAACACCCAGATAACGAAACATGGCCAGAACGGCGACATCTTTGAGGCGGAGTCGATATTCCATCGCATGCCTGCAAAAAATGTGGTTTCTTACACCGCTTTGCTTTCAGCTTATGCGAACAACGGTAAAATCACCGACGCCCGGTGGGTGTTTGATGAAATGCCCCATAGAACTGTTGCCGCATGGAATGCGATGATAACTGCGTATGTGAGGAATGTGAAAGGATTTAATGGGATTGAAGAGGCCTATAGATTGTTTTTGCGGATGCCAAATAGAAACGCGGTGTCTTATGCTGTGATGATCAAAGGTTTTGTCAAGGCAGGTAAGTTGGACGAGGCTGGAAGGTTGTATGGCGAGACACCAAGAAGTTATCAGGATCCGTTTTGCTCCAACGTTATGATAAATGGATTTTTGAAAAGTGGGAAGTTGAAGGAGGCTGTCAAAATTTTTAAGGGTATGTCGGAGAAGAATGCCGTGACTTGGAGCTCAATGGTGGATGGTTATTGCAAGAATGGTAGAGTTGGTGCGGCCAAAAAATTGTTTGATTTGGTGGAAGAATGTAGAAATGAGTTTACTTGGTGTGCGATGATCGATGGATATATGAAAGCGGGATGTTTTGAGGACGGTTTTGAATTGTTCTTGCGAATGAGAAGGGAAGATAACGTGGGAGTTGAGCCTACTGTTGTGACAGTAGTTTTTGAGTCTTGCGGCAAAATGAATAGATTCAGAGAAGGATGTCAATTGCATGGGTTGTTCAGCCGTTTGGGATTTGAGTTTGATGTGTTCTTGGGCAATTCTATTCTGACAATGTATACGAGATTGGGTTGTATGGGTGCCGCAAGAAAAATGTTTGTTACAATGAATAAAAGAGATGTGGTTTCCTGGAATTCTCTTCTTTACGGTTATGTTCAAGCTGGAAGACTTGAAGAGGCTTGTGAAATTTTTGAGAAGGCAGATGTCAAAGATTCAGTCACTTGGACGACCATGATTACAGGATTCTCTAGTAAAGGTTTAATGGAAAAATGCATTGATTTATTCAATAAGATGCCTGAGTGGGATGATGTTGCTTGGACTGCTATTATTTCAGGATTTGTTCATAATGGAAAACATGAAGAGGCTATCTGTTGGTTCATTCAGATGCTTAGGACTGCTGTAAGGCCAAATTCTCTTACTTTGAGTAGCTTACTTTGTGCTTCAGCTGGTTTAGCATATTTGAACCACGGTCTGCAAATGCATGCTCTTACCTTTAAAATGAATATGGAACATGATTTGTCTATCCAAAACTCTCTTGCCTCAATGTATTCAAGATGTGGAAGCATAAATGATGCCTACTTGATATTCAAATCCATTACTGCACCCAACATTGTTTCATTCAATTCTATGATAAACGGATTTGCCCATAACGGATATGGAGAAGAAGCATTCGAGTTATTTAGGCAATTGATTGATGATGAGCTGAAGCCTAATGAAGTTACATTACTTGGTGTTTTGTCTGCTTGTACCCATATGGGACTTGTAGATGAGGGATGGGAGTACTTCAGATCTATGAGCACGTTCTATGGGATGACTCCAGGTCCTGATCATTATGCTTGCATGGTTGATCTCCTTGGCAGAGCTGGGTTACTTGATGAAGCCATAAAACTGATAAAGTCAATGCCATTCAAGGCACATTCAGGAATATGGGGGGCCCTTCTTGGTGCTAGCAGGACTCACCTACGTATTGATCTTGCAAACCTGGCAGCCCAGCGCATTTTAGAACTTGAACCAAATAATGTGGTTCCATATGTGGTATTGTCAGATATTTATAGCATTTTAGGGAAGAGGAGGGAGGAAGAACAGATGAGATTGTCCAAAAGATTAAGTGGCATAAAAAAAAGTCCGGGTTACAGTTGGATTACTGTGAAGGATAAGGTTAAGTTGTTCCTTTCAGGAGATATCTCTGATGTATATTTTGAACACATGAAAGCCACATTGAGGACATTTCTGTCTGAGACCACACAACTACATAGTCTTCACACTGATTGGATTCCACCATAAAAATTCAGATTCCTGAAAGTACTTGCATTGTCTTGATTATTATCGGTGTCCTGTGGTTCTCAGTTACTCATCAAACGTCACTCAGTTACTATCTTTAAGTTCAATTCATAAATGGTGGACTACTGATAAAGAATCGATTCCAAACCACCATGCTAGCAGATGAAAACTAAAACCTGCTTTTCTTCTCTCCAGCACTCCTGTGAGGAGTAGTAGTCTTGGTTAGGACGGGTTAATCCCAGTAAGTACCACATGTGTTTACAGGAGCTAAAACCATTCCTTAATGTGTCTGAGGCATTGTCCTTTACCCTTTTTAATGCAGTTGTGTTACATGGTATTCAGCTGTAGGAGGAGAGGAACTTATTCAGATGATCATCTTCCATTTGTTTGTAGATCTGCTATTTGAGGTCACTTTAAGGTTGCTGTCTCCATCTGTCATTCAATATTTAATTGATCTGAATATCTTTTGATATTAAGTTGAACTGCTTCTGAATTGTTACCAATTTTCTGTTTCAGAGACATTTTTGTTCCTCCTGAATCCATCGTCAGATAGATAACACTTGTTGAGTGAACGAAGTGGTATCTCATCAATAAACCTGATGGAGAAAGGCTGTTGCTGGGCTAGAGGTTTGGTATGCTTACTCTTCTGCTATTTCTAATCGCATATGTCTTATTTCAGCACTTTTAAGTTGAAAAAACAAGTCTATTGGGACAACAATCTTTGCCTAACTAATAACAACGCACCAAGCTTCTAAAGATCGGACTTTGCCTTGTAAGTTGAACTGCTTCTGATAGAAAAGCATGGAAAATGCAAACGCATTTTAATCATTTGTGGTTTTGAAATATTTCAGCACATAAAAAATGGAGCATAATGTTTTATCTTTAACCTTTTGCTCCATAGGTACCCATTTATGCAGAACAACTGAGCTATTGTTGGATCTGAAAATTTCCTCTCGAGGATCAGTATTTTCCCGGGAGCATCTCTTCCTTGCTAACCGGTGTTAAGACTGATAAACTCACCAGAATTTACTTGCTATTGCATTCTGAAACATGTTTATCTTGGCTCGTGTAATGTGTAATCTATACAAGCCATGAAAAAGTGCATAAAGAATAGCACTTGGTTGCATTTGGATTGAAATCCATTATTTCGAATTTATTTTCATTGTTAATTAACTTAAGTAGAAGAAACTCAAATCCTCTTTTTACTTAATACACTGTAATTATATTAATCACAGTATATTTCAAATGACTCCAATATTATAAAGATTTGAAATCTATTGAGATTGATATAATTGTATTGTAAATTGATAGGTAGATGGACTTGAATTTCTTATGCATTTTATCTAATAAATGAAAATATATTTAAATCTATGGACTTCAAATCTTTAATTCAAACACAATTTTTTTCAAATCTTTTCATTCAAAAACAATTTTAGTGACATGTATTTTTGGTCTTGTATATCTGATTTTTTTTGAAATTTTGGTCATCTAATTATCGAATTTAAGATTAGATCCAATATCTTCCAATTTGGCAAATTCAATCATTTTTTAATCTGATGTGTCATCATAAACGTCAATGTCGCATTGTATCAAATCAGTTTCACGTCGGAAAAAAAATTAAAATAGTCAAAAAATAAAAATAACTAGCTAAAACTGAAATTTGACAATATAAATGATCAAAATAAAAAAAATTAATATATAAAATCAAAAATGCAGTTTTTCGTAACACTTATTTATCCATAAACTTTTCCAAATAGACAACGTGTGATTATGTTTATATTGTTATCGTTCTTTTTATGAAAAAAAATGTGGATTTTATCAATACTATTTTTTGCTTGGATAGATCGTAGGTATGACAATTTTCCCACAAGAAAAACCCGAAATATGGTGGACTTGGGGATTTGAAATCTTCGAAGTAAATTGAGGACGAATATGAGAATGTTATCCTCATTTTTGAACTCATCCCGAGTCACCCAATAATAACATTCAAAGTTTGTATTGATCAAGTAATATTAGTATTTATATATGTAATTAAAATATTTTATCAATATTCTTCAAGTGTGAAGACCTTTTTTGATCAATTCAACCGACATTTGAAACGGTGATAAGGATAATTATTTAATTCAAGTTAGGTCAAACATGATGATGACAAATTTTACCATTTTTAGATTATTTGAAGTAAGGAATATTTAATGTCCGCAAAATCGAGATTAGAATTTTCAAGCCAATTAGATAAAACCGGATATGGTGGTCCGATGAGTACTTGATCCACGCAATGATTAAATGAAGAATCCCCCATTAGAAAAATGAAAATTTCCACTCCGTTGCCATATCTAATAGAGCGTGAAACATTCGTTGACGAATAATTTTTTTATTTTCAAGATCGTTAATTATCAAAATTAAAACCGCTTTTTATTTTTAAGTCTTACCAAGTTAAATTCAAAATAGAAAATATTTAATTTGGTTGGTTTTAGTAATTATTTTGACAACAAATGATTACATCCCAAGACTAAAAGACTACGTGGACCAATGTATTATGAGAGACGTGAAAATAGTGAGCAAATAGATTGCATCTATTATTCAGCAACCAGAACAAGATTATGATCAAAACCTGCCACAGCTCCCAACACCTGAAAACCTTTCAAACTTTCAACCAACATAGGTTCAAATTCATCGGCAGAGCTCCCCAGTCCGAGTCTACCATTTCTGCCACATCCCCAACTCCAGACCTCTTGCTTGGCTGTGCTTGCTATAGAATGCACCCGTCCTCCAGAAACCAAAATTGGCTTTTCACCAACCAAAGTCTCAACCACCATCGGTACATTCTCTGACCCTTTCCTCCCAAGTTGACAATTTTGGTTCCAGCCCCATGTAACGACACTTGGTGCCTGTTTAGTTGCTTCTGATGATATATGTTCACAAATTGCCAATGAATGCCCAACTCCTGATGCTATACTGATAGGCCTGAGCTGAATGTCGACAGGATGTAATCCTAAATCACTTTTTTCTCTACCCAACTGACCATACACATTGCTTCCCCCGCTTAAAAGAGTACCATCACCTAAAACATTCACATATATTTTAGAGAACTGGAGTGAAATTAGCTTTATAGTCGTCATATTCACTGAGAATAGAGTTTCTGCCACCATATTAAAAACCATATATGAGTACGACAGTGCAACTCAAATTCTTTCTAAAAGATGTCACAGTGAAAGTACAATATATGATCATTGAGACATATGGACGGCCACACATAACAGTAATGATAATTGTTTCTCCCAACAGAAAGGGCATCAGAAGCCTTTCCAAAGTGCGTGTCAGTGATTACTTGCTGATGTACACAATCAGTGAATAATAAAATAATAAATAGCTCCTTTTCATGCAGTCGATCCATGTTTTTTCATGGTGATTTCAGGCATATGTAGTAGTTCATAACTAGGACTTACTGCAAAGTACTAAAGAATGATCAAGGCCACATGCTACATCAGCAACATCTACATTCTGCAAATCTTCAACCAAAGTAGGTTCCCATATGATTGGCATATCATCTTCCTTCTCTATTGCCTCTAAGACCAATTTCTCAGCAGCTTCAAACATCGATTTTGAATCTTTGTTTGTTGATTTTATTTTATCAGCAATCAAATCTAGAGGAGAGGCCTCTAAAGTTTTTCCAATGTTCCCCATTCTACCATCCGCATAATAACCCCAGCCATATAGTTTTCCATCTTTTGTTAGTGCAAGGGCATGGCCCCAACCTAGCGAAACCTGACAATTCATATATATATGAGAGGCATCACTTACCAGTATCCATATAGCAGTCAACCACATCAAATAAAAACAACAATCGTATCAAAATAACATAAAATGAGTGCATTTGGATATGAAAACAAGTGTTTGGATGTGATTTGTTTGTTTGTTTCTGTTTTTTCTCTCCAAATAAATCTTTATAAAACTAGATGCTAAAACCCAGATATCTTGTTACTGGCCTTCTGGTTCTAGTTTAAAAATGCAAAAAAACTATTTCAGTACACCATCTAAATGCATAGCAGCATTTGGTTTTTCCAAAAACCACTTAAAAAGTCCGTTTAACAAAGCACATTTATAAGCCAAATGGTTTTGCATCCAAACTGGTCCAATATGTGTAACCATCTGTTTTTGCTCCCTCCACCCCAAACAACTATATTTTCTTGAACATAAAGCAAAACAAATGTTCCTCTCCCCGAATTTTTTATTCATTCAAACTGAAAAGTGGCTTCCAAGATGCTGTCTCGTATGCATGTTTAACTTGGGTAGCTGCAAAAAAACATCAAATATCTTTCAATCCTAAACCTTTTCTCCTTTAACATGATATTGAGACCACCTTAATTATCTCCTGATCCAAAAGTGCTTCAACTCTTGTCGGCAATACAGCCTCAGTGATATCTTTTCCGAGACCTAGCTGCCCACGCTTGGACTTTCCCCATACCCACAAAGAGCCATCATTTCCAATTGCAGAAGATACAACACCAGATGCAAATGCAGCTCGAACCCTCACTTCATTTAGTCCTTCCACTCTCCGTGGTTCATTCCAACTCTCTCTGAAAAAACAAATTCGAGATGTACATCATCAAAAACAACGACGAAAAATTGAATGATTGTTTTTCTTAGGCCCTGTTCATACAGATGGATTGGATTTGATAATGAATTTCGAATGAAACAGTTTGAAAATCAATTGATTTCAAACGACATCTCAAAAATATTCATATGCCCAAACAAGGCCTAAAGATTCTTTTATTTCAAAGATTAATTCTAAACTCTAGACGTATTTTGATAGTCTAACTTTAACTTACATAGTGAATCTAGAAGACGGATTTTAAATGTATGAAACTCTAATCTATTAATTGAAACACAGATTTTAGACAAGGCAAATCGCGGAGCATATTATCATAAAGCAAACATCATCTGGCATTGCAGAATTCCAGTTCTTAATCTTTCACAATTATTTCCGAAACGCATACTAATAACCCACGTTAACTCGTACATGATACAGCAAAATCCAACAAATGCAAAAATTGAAATGAGAATCTAAAGTGGGAGCACACCTAGAAGAAAGCGTGCCGCGGCCAAGCTGAGCTTCGGAATTGCGGCCCCATGCCCAGAGATGACCGAAAGAAGTGACGGCGAGGGAGTGGTAGTGACCGGCGGCGATGCTGGAGACATCGGGCGGGAGGCCAGAGACTGGAGTGGGCTCGAACGCGTCGAATCCCAGGCCCATTTTGGAAGCGGGCAAGCCCAGAGCACCCTGGGATCCGTCCCCGAAGCTCATCACCGTCGTCTTCGCGGACATCCATCTCCGGGTCAACCCGGTCAGGAGGTCCGATTGAGACCGACTCTGGATCTGGAGGAATCGTAGCATATAGTTGAGTTTCACAATTCCCGAGTTAGTATATATATTATTATATATACTCTGATAATTTGATTTAAAATAAAATTAATTAATTCAATAAATTAAAAAGTGTAAATTTTAAATGAAAACAGTAATAATAATTAGTAATTAAATGTAATTATTATGTCTTTCAATCATACTAGTACTTTTTTTTAAAAAAATATGATTATCATGTTAGGTTGTCTAGAGCATTATAATATTGTTTTAAATCTATATTTTGTAAATAAAAAAAAACATATTTATTATAAATGTGAATTTTACCATGATTATTATATTATCTCAATAGTTAATAAAAATTAAAGCTATATATTTCAATAATTTTAGTATTTTTTACTTCGTTGCTATCTTTATACAATTCATACTATTGACTACATATGTTTCTTTAGCAATTATCTCAAATAACACATAATCACTGATTTGAATTCACTATAATTTCTTTTATCTATTGATATTTATTGGTTGTAATTAAGGGTGTCAATTCGGGTGAGTTGTGTCGGGTTGATCAATAATATTATTCAAAACTTACAAAACCCGAACCCGAGTCAACCCGAAAACACTCAATCCGAACCCAAATCCGAGCCAACCCGATCAACCTGATTTCGAATTTTTTTTAAAGAAAAATAAATAAAATTCAAAAAAATTAATATTTTACTTTAAATACATAATAACAAAATCTCCTTGATATATATGATTTAAATTTGAAAGTCTAATTGTAGAAAAATAAAATATATTTACTCAATCAAATAAACAATTGTTTAGAAATAAAAAAATATTCAAAATAAATATTAAATTATGAAAATTTATGATATAAATATATAATAAATATTTTTTCAGACATACAATATATAAAAATGTAGGCAATACTTATTAATTATATTTTTTAAAAAAAATTTAAAATTTTCAGGTCAACCCGGGTTGACCTAAACCCAAACCAACCCAATTATTTTTTTCGGGTCAGCTATCGGGTCCAACCCGATTTGACCCGAACCTAAAACCTCAAGCCCAAACCTGATTTTTTTTGGGTTGAATCGTGTCTGATTGGTGGGTCGTGTCTGATTTTGACATCCCTAATTGTAATAGCTTAACATTGAATCATAGTGCATCAAAATAACATGAAATTTAGTTTAATAAAAGATCATTTTTACATGATATTATAACTTACAGGTATCAATATTGTTGAGAATAATATTTAGTCCTTATAGTTACCATTAAGATATTTTTTGTCTTTGTATCAAGAACCAACACTCAAGTCGTCATATTTTTTTTTACAGATTTTAAAACTTCAACATTTAATAATAAAATAAAATAACTATGATAGTATAAACTGTAATAGTCAAATCCATGATGGAATATGAGTTTATAGTTCTCAACAAATGTGCTGAAGAGGCTGAATGAATGAGTCAATTCTTAGAAGATGTTTCATGATGAGAAAAACATGTGTCGACTATATGTATACATTGTGATAGTCAATCTGTGATTGGAAGAGCACAAAACAATATGTATAATGGTAAGTCTAGGCATATACGTCGTAAACACAATACCATTAAACAACTATTTTCAACGGAGTTATCTCTTTTGACTACATAAAGTCAAAGGATAATGTAGCAGATCCGCTAACCAAATTATTGAACAAGGAGTTAGTTGCGAAGTCGTCAAAAAGAATGGGGCTTAGGCCTATAAAGTAAACTGATACGAAGGAAAACTCAATATACGCTGACTGGAGATCGCAAGAACTAGGTTCAATGGGATAACCTAATCGCACTAATTTTGAGAATCACTGTGGGCGTTATCTCTAGCTCATTCATATTACAGTGAATGTTGAGTATAAGCTTATGACTTTTAATGATTCTCATGAGATGCAATGTAGAATCACATATGTGAAAGAGAAGTGAGGCCGCTTCGAAGGAATTGCTAGGCTCAATTCTAGACCCTCTTCAAGAACCAGGAATGTGTTCACGATCAAAACGAACACAATCATGAGAATTTAATAGTATCAGGGAGAGTTTTGGGTGAAGTATATCCTAATTTACACAAACGGCTATACAGTTCAAAGACATCACATCTATTGTCAACCAGTGAAATAATGTGCTTTCACAAAAGAAAGCTCAAAAGGTAATACCTATCTATCATATGCAAAACTCAACTGTTGAACTTTGTAATAAAATTCTTTCGTATATCTTTCAATTTCCATGAATGTGGGATTGTTGGATTANAATTGAGTAATGATAGGTTTATACCACATAGGAAAATTAAGGTGGTATAAAAGAGCTTATTTTGTGTTACATTTTATGGAAGTGTAAGAATGATTGGTGAAGAGGCTCTCTCTCGCGCACGCCGGTGTAGGGGTGCAAATCAAGGGCCCGATTTGAACTGGAAAGACTTGAATTATGTGCAAGTGTGCGAGAGCGACCTGTATACGTCGAATGTCGGATCGATCAAGGGCAAAATCGCATAGCTAGGTTATGCCACTTTTTACATTTTTTCCCTCAGAAGAGACCTTCCACATGCCCTGTGAGACCTTTCACATGCTTGACCATTGGTGCTCCATCTGACTGGCTGTTTGTACTCCGGCTGCCTATTAATGGCAGCTTTTGGCCTTTCGTAAGGATGCTATCAGATTGAATAAATAGAGGATGTTCCAATCTTGAAAACAAACCAGAAAACAACTACTTTCTCCCTCGTTCTTGCATTCTACCTCCTGCTTGCTCCCTGCGCAAACTTGTGTTCCTGCATGTTCTGCTCATAGAGTTCATGTACTCTTTCGTTCACTAGTGTGATGATTTTTGCAACATCACTGTGGGTTTTTCCGTTGTATCCTGGGAAACAGCCGTCCGGTTAAATCCTCGAAACACATACCAGAGGGGACGATTATGTTTTAAGGAAACATGTACTTGCTATAGGCTTCGGTTTGGTTTTGTTCTTACATACACGATACTCATACTTTCAATAGTATACTCTTTCCGTTTATTGCCTTGACTTTACATTCTTGCTTCTATAACTCTGTGATTAGTAATTTCTCTAACAGTCTTAAAACATATTTAATCATTACATGGTTTCTTTCAGATATGGTCACTAAAACTAACGTGCAAAGGGAAACTGGTCATGTTGTCCCTACTATGACGCCTCAAGTCGTCCCTCACGTTACCCCACGTGCTGCTGTGATTGTTGTGACAGCCAGTCACGGTGAAAAACCTTAGAAGTTCATTGGTGTGGACTTCAAGAGATGGCAGCAGAAAATGCTACTTTATTTGACGACATTGAACCTGGCCAGATTCCTATCCGAGGATGCTCCTAAAATAAAAGAGGGTGAGGGAAATGTTGAATCCGTAAGTGCTTTGGAGGCATGTAATCATTCCAATTTCCTACGCCGAAATGTTGAATTCCAATTTCTTGTAAGCTGTTTTTTAGATTTTAAAATAGTAGATTCTAAGCCGGTTATCAGTCAAGTTCAAGAAATCCAAGTGATTCTTCACGAGATTCACGCTGAGGGGATGACTTTGAGCAAATCTTTCCAAGTGGCTGCTATTGTTGAGATGCTGCCACCAGCTTGGAATGATTTCAAAAACTATTTGAAACACAAGCATAAGAAGATGAATGTTGAAGAACTTATTGTTCGACTTTGCATTGAGGAAGACAACAAGAGTTTTAAAAGGCGTTGTTTTCTCCAGTTGATGCCAAGGTAAATGTTGTCAAGCATGGTCAAAGCTCGAAAAAGAGAGCATTTTCTTCTTCCAGAAAAAAGGTCAACGTCATACCCAAAGGAGGCATTTTAAAGAAGAAGCTCTTTGGAAAATGCTACAACTGTGATGGTATGGGTCACAAGGCCTCTGAGTGTAAGAAGCCGAAGAGAAACCGAGAGGCGAATGTGGTAGAGAACATTTCTTATGAGGTTTGAACATGAATCTTTGTGCTGTAATATTAGAAGTTAATCTGGTGGGTGGGTTCAAACCCAAGAGAGTGGTGGATCGACACTAGTGCCACTCGCTTGTTTGCTCGGACAAGGATATGTTTGCAAATCTTGAGGAATCTGAGAATGGGGAAAAACTATTAACGGGAAATTTCACTACTTCTGAAATCAAGGGTCAATGAAAAGTTGTTCTAAAGATAACGTCTGAAAAAAACCCGACTCTGAACAATGTGTTGTATGTACCAGACATCCGTAAGAACTTGGTGTCTGAGTCGCTTCTTAACAGGCATGGTTTCTGCATTGTCTTTGATTGAGATAATGTTATCTTGTCTAAAAATAGAATGTTTGTTTGCAAAAGTTATGTTTGTAATGGTCTATCCAAACTCAATGTAATGGCTATTAAGCATGTGATTAATAAAGTTAATACTTTTACTTGCTCGAGTCTTCTTGTTTGTGTCATGGTAGACTTGGACACATTAGTTATGATACAATTCGTAGAATAATTAACATGAAAATCATTCATCCATTCCAAATTGATAAACGACACAAAAGTGAAACTTGTGTGGAGGCAAAATTAACAAGATCATTTTTTTGAACAATTGAAAGAAATAGTGAACCACTTGATCTAATTCACAGTGATATGTGATTTAAAAGGTGTGCAAACATGTGGTGGAAATAAATACTTTATTGCTTTTGTTGAAGATAGCACAAAATTTTGTTATGTCTATCTTCTTAAAATTAAAGATGAAGCAATTGAAAAATTTGTCAACTACAAGAGTTAAGTTGAAAACCAACTTAGCAAAAAAATTAAGGTACTAAGAAGTGATCGTGGAGGTTAATGTGAATCACCATTTGCTGAGTTTTGTGCTCGACATAGTATCCAACACGAAAGAACTGCACCTTATTCACCTCAGAAAAATTGCATTGTAGAGAGAAAGAATCGCTACCTTAAAAGAAATGATGAAAGTATTGTTATTAAGTTCTGGTTTACAACAGAACATGTGGGGGGGAAGCTGTTCTAGCAGAAAATTTCCTTTTAAATAAGGTGTCCCGAAAGAAGTAAGATAAAAGTCTATATGAGTTATGGAAAAGAAAAATTCCTTCCTACCAATACTTGCGAGGGTGGGGGTTTCTTGCCAATGTAGCAGTACCCACTCCGAAGAAAATAAAGATAGGACCAAAAACTATTATTGCATTTTCATTGGATATGCTCAAAATAGTAGCGCTTATCGCTTTCTTATACATGAATCTCAAATACCTTATATGAGAATTAGTGGATCTTCATCCGGGAAGCAAACCACTAGGTTGTAAATGCATTTTCAAACAGAAAATAAAATCAGATAGAATTATAGATAAGTATAAAGCCAGATTGGTAATCAAGGGTTATCATCAACGTGAAGGGCTTTATTACTTTGACACTTATTCTCCTGTAACGAGAATAACCTCTATTCCCGTGATACTTGTAATTGCTGCCTTCCGGATTTTTGAAGTACACCAAATGGATGTAAATACAGCTTTTTTACATAGAGATTTAGAATAGGAAATTTACATGGAACAACCTGGGAGATTTTCTGCAACAGGTGCAAGAAAATATGGTTTGTAAACTAGTAAAGTATCTATATGGCTTAAAAAAAATACCAATGCAATGACACAAAAAAATTGATAAATTCATGATAGAAAGTGAATTTAATTCAGGTGAATGCGACAAATGTGTATACGTAAAGAATATTGGAAATGGTTATGTCATTTTATGTCTTTACATAGATGACATACTTGTAATTGGTAGCAATGATAAAATGATTAAATCCACCAAGAAGTTGTTAAACTCAAGACTCGACATGAAAAATTTGGGCATAACCGATGTGATCTTTGAAATTAAAATTAATAGAATATCAGAAGGGCTAGTTCTAAGTCAGTCACATTATGTGGACAAAATCCTTGAGAAATTCAATAAAGATGACTCTGCATTAGCTATAACCCCGATAGATATCAGTCAACATCTCTTAAAGAATCAAGGTGAGTATATATCTCAATTAGTATACTTGTAACGTCCAAAAGTCAACTCACGCAAACCACATGCATGGAAATGATTTAAATTACTTAATTGTTTCATTTAATTGATTTTAAATGCTTAAATGATACATAACATATGATGGAAGGTCTAATTGCATGATTTCATGAAAACTGAGGATTTTATCCTAATATTCGATAATATACCGTGGAAAGAAGACCGTGGACGACCAAGATAAAATATTTTCAAGGCTTATTAATATGATTAAATTTTTTTAAAAATAATGGAGTCCAAATTATTTTACGAGATGAGCACGATTTTATTCGGGAAGCCGATTTTGGGCAAATGAGGGATTTTTAAAGAACCAAAAATATTATTTTTGAAAACTAATTTTTATAAACTTTTATTTTTCAATTAAATAGGTGTTATAGGGCCTAACTTACCTAAAATTAGTAGTCCCAATAGCTCCTAAACCCATAGGCCCAAAATCTAAGCCCATTAGCATCCAAATTTTAAATCTATAAAATAGAAACATAGGGTCTTTCTTGAGCTCATATCAGCCGAAAATTTCACACACAACACACACACACACACACACACACACCATATTTTTGAAAATTTGAGGAGGAAAAACAAGGAGTCTTCGTCGCCCGCTCGTCTCCCTTCGCAACCCACGCCAACGATCGCATGTTCGAGCGTTCTAAAACACAAAGGCATGCTTCTAAACTTCTTTGACGCACCATTGAAATCATATTATGCTTGTTTTAATTATTTTTGCATGAAAAATATTTAAACACGATTCGTTTTATCGATAGAACAAATATTTTCAAAGTTTTGATGATTTTACGTTTGTTTGAAAAATATTATGATTCCTAAGGACACGCTGCCAATAGGATGTGTTTATGGGCTAGGAAAAGAGTCGTTAAGGGACAACATGAGGGCTGGAGTCGAGCTTGGTAAACGAGGGACGAACCTAGGGTTTGCTTGGGATACAAGGCTCGGCCATGGGGGGGAGGAGGGTTCGAGCGAGGGGCTGCGCGTAAGGGCTAGGGCTGATTGGGGATGGCTCATCAGGGTCCGGTGCAGTCGTGGAAGGGTTCATTGAGTGCTGGACCTGGCTGCCCCAGGAGATGGGAGAGTCCACAACCTAGGACTCTCCACGTGCATGCGCGCGGCTAGGTCCAGGAGAGGGGAGGCTCGCGGCTGGTCTAGGGGTCTAGGCTAGTCCAGTAGGGTCTAGGGAAGAGGGCTCGATGTCAGGGTAGGGTCCGGTACAGCAGCGGTCCGAGGCGGCTTGGGTAGCATGGGTCGCGACTTTGATGATAGGAGGGAACTCGAGTGGCTGGCTGCTGGAACTAGGGGCTAGGTGCGTTGTTCAGGGCGAGTTCAGGAGAGTCCAGAAGGGTCAGCGTCAGGTCTTGTCAAGGGTGGCTCGGTGGTGGCTTGTGGTTTGGGTGAGGCCGAGGGTTTCTAGGAGAGTTAGGGCTCGTTTTGGAGGCCAGGAAAGAATTGGTTCGAACAATGGTCCATAGAGGTCGATTCATGGTTCACGAGGGTATTTGAAGTATGGAATATTTATGTTTAAAATAAAATATTAATTTGAATTAATCCAGAAATTAAACCCTTCACTGTTTACTAATTAAGGAATTAAATCAAAAAGCTCGAGTTTACTTTAAATAAAAATATTAGAAGTCAAATTTAAGTTTAAATAATTATTTGTGATAGTCTCGAGTCAACAAAGTGAGAAAAAGTAAAAATCGGGAATTTTTGGGTCCAGAGGAAAAACGGTTATTTTCGAGCAATAGTCCGAATAGTTCGCGAACATGTTCGAATCTTTCGAGACAAACTCGAACTCGAATAGAATTCGAGCTATTTTTTTTTAAAAATTTTCGAACTTCGAATCGAGCTCGAACTCGACTAGTACCAATTCGATCCGAATTTGAACCTTCAAATTTTCGTCATATTCGTCTCGATTCGATTCGTTTACATCTCTAGACCCAATCTTAAATAGGTCGAAATATTAATTATTCACACATATGAACGAATATCTAAGCTCAAAGGCAATTTCCTTTCCTTATATAGAAAATATCTTATAAATAAGGAAG
This sequence comes from Primulina huaijiensis, assembly GCF_012295235.1. Taxonomy (NCBI): domain Eukaryota; kingdom Viridiplantae; phylum Streptophyta; class Magnoliopsida; order Lamiales; family Gesneriaceae; genus Primulina; species Primulina huaijiensis. Next base: position 18,051,954 of record NC_133312.1, read on the forward strand.
AAAAGTGGATAAAAGACAAGATCAATAGTTATTAAAGATTACAATAACATAATTAAGGTAGAATCTTGTATCAAATTGTTTAGTTTCTCTCATCTATACATACCTCTTAGGTACAAATTTTGACACAACTTTTTGATATACAAACTCTTGCTTATATTATCTTGCCAAAATTTTAACTTGAGCATAAGAAGAGTCGCGTTGAAAGTACTTCTTGACATTGACACCCTCAATTATAAAAAGTGCATTGGCTTGTCAAGTTTTATAATGGCACAAGTACATCTATTTAAAACAAGAAAAATTAGAAATTATGATATTTTTGGAATTTTGACATTCAAAAAGAATATCCCCAACTGCATTAAATGCAACCACCAAAGCTTCAAATACTTTCAATTAGAAAGATTGCATTAAAAGGTAAGGATTGAATAAAATAACAACAATATCTTATTATATTCAAAATTATTTTCGATTTTAAAGTTTTATATTTCTATTTAATTTTATTTAAACATGTAATCACAATTTGAAAACTGAGAATTTACGAATTTTTTATGGGAACATTTATAGTTAAATAAGTGTAATTTACATGGTTTGTCTAAGCTTCTCGGAGGATCGCCCCACACTCAGGTGGAGTGCGCGTCCGACCCTAAAAGAAAGAAATCTCAACTATACCATTACGAGACCACTAGAGGGGCATTCCTTGGGATCAGAAGGAAGATTACGTAGCTTGTTGACCGTAACTACTTAAATTAATCAATCTTCCACTTCTAAAAATAAAATCAAATTTGATAATAATATTTATAAAAAAAATTATTTTATTTTCCACTCCGTCAGTCTAAATAAAAGTGTTTCAATAGTTGGTCTCTTTTGAGAAGATCTCACGAATCTTTATGTGTGAGACGAGTCAACCATATCGATATTCACAATAAAAAGTAATACTATTTCGTGAATGACCCAAATAAGAGATATGTCTCACAAAATACGACTTGTGAGACCGTTTCACACAAGTTTTTGCCGTGTTCCAAAAAACGATAGGCGGTCAGTGGCAGCACCTAGGAGATCTCAAGATGGTTTTTTTTTTAAATCTATTTTTTCTTGTTTACCTATGTATTTCTCCAATAATTTCTCTATATTGGATTCAAACTCAAAATCGATAAGATATTCTTCATCTTTGTAATATACAAATTGATTGAAAAATATGTCAAACAATATTTTTTAAAAAATTATATATATATTACATTCTAGATGGATTCTAAAAATCGGGATATAAGCGAACGCTAAGTGCATGAGTACCACTTAGGCGATCCGCGCATTTTAGCCCACTGTAAATGGTATAAATACTAAAATGGGTCCAGTCCATCCATAATTAATTAATTATTTATAATTGAGCTAATTTTCAAACTAGCCGTTGCGAATTACGGCCACAGGTCAGAGTTCGGCTCATCCTCTACGCTCTCTTTTTTGTCTGCAGGCTCTTCTTCTCGTATACCCAAACTTCACAGACAAACTCTCTTCTTCATTCTGTCAATATTATTACTCGTTTTGTGCCATTGATTCATCATGTTTACCGAAGGTTTAGATGCCAGTGCCATAAACTGGATCAAGAAGGTAACTTTTCGATGACCCACCAAAATTGCAGCGTTTCTTGTTTGTTTGTTGGAGAAGTATGCCTTTTCTTTTGGAATGAGAGATTTTTTGTACGTTTCTATGTGTATTAAGCTACATATTTTCAGCCCAGTAAAGGAAAAAAATTGCATTTGAAGAGGACTGTGTTAATAAATTTGACTTAGTGTGAGAGTTGAATTTGGTTTTGAAGTTTCATCTCTGTACTCAATTGCCCGCAGGGATCGGATGTGGAGCAACGTGAAACAAGATCGCCTTTGATTGAAAAGCTAGACCAAAAGTACCATCTTCCCAGATCACCACTAGCCTTTAGTTCAAGTAGTTTCGCATCTTCCCATTCTCTGCCTCCGCTGAAATTTCATTCTGATCTTATTAAACCTGTCAATACGGTCACTCTAACTGTTGACAGCAATGAAGATGACTCTGATTATTACAAGGATAACGATGAAACCGAGAGTGTTGGTTCTGCCCCGGAGCACTCTGATGAAGATGGCTTGGATAAGCCAGTGCTTGAGGATTCCGATGAAGAGATGTTCAATCCCAAGTTGAGGAAAAAATTAAATGATGGAAAAAATGCATCTACTATAAATAGAGGGTTGTTGAAAGAGAATCTTTGTATTGAAATTCCAGGGAGTGTGCGAGGATATACGGTTCGGTCGAACAACAAAGTCCAACCTCACAGTGCTTATGTAAGCATTAGTTACCATTTTTTCTTTTAATAGCAATTGCTAACAATCAGAAACAGATAAAGAACATGGTGTAAGATTCTCTATGGACAGAAAAATGAGCCATTGATTTGAATCTTACCAGTTAATGGGTTCACATATTAGTAAAAACAAATGCAGGGTACACCAGTTGGTAAACTAACTGATGCCTTGGACTTGGGAACACCCAGTGCGCCGCCTGTTTTGGACAATAATATTGACTTACATTCTGAAGCTGGAAGTGAGAAACATAATGATGATCTACATGAAGGATGTGAACAGTGTTTCTCTGGCAATACGGTAAAGTTTTCGGGTCCAGGAGACGGATCTGTGAACAGTGAGGTGGATAAAAGGTATGGTACTTTAGCAGGAGAGATATTAAAGAGTTTTTGTTTATCACTCATGCCCATTGTATTTCGTTGTCACACTTCCCAGGAATGATGAAGAAAAGCTTTCGGAAAGAGAACGTCCAGCCTCTGGCTATCTTGCAAACTCATTTACTCCATATTATGATGCAAGGTTATAGATTTACTCGTTTATTCATTTTTATATGTGATCTTACCTATTAGATGTTGTGCTTGCAGTTGCTCCATGTTCATTTTTTCTTTAAATCTGAAATAGGAAAGACTATAGATTTAAAATTGGTTTTGGTCCGAGTAGGACTAGTGAATGCAAGCTGCCCAACAACTGATTCAACACTTGAATTTGCAGAGACATGCTTCTAGTTGAAGCAGAAGTTGGCATAATTGATTGACCAATATCTCTTTGGGCTATGGTTCTTACCACCTGTATTTAGATGGCCTTGCCGTGCTCCTCCCATTTTTTTTCTCGGTCTCTTAATTTCATCATGGATATTAGATACCAGTTTGACTAAGACATTAAGATTTCTGAGAAGGTACTGCCTTTTTTTTTCAATGACAGTGGGCAAAATGCATGGCAAGCTCTTGTAGCTTATGATGCCTGCATTCGCCTATGCTTAAATTCATGGGCAAGAGGCTTTGTAGAGGCGCCAGAATTTCTGCGTGATGAATGCCTGCTTCTTCGGAATGCCTTTGGGTAAGTCTACAGATTTCGTACTTACTGTTTCTGGTGTCTGTAAATTCGCCAGTTACATTATGTAAGAGAGTATGAAGCATTTTTTCCTTGCTCAGACTGCACAAGCTACTGTTACAACCTCGAGGCGCACAAGCAGCAGAAAGCATCAGTAAGACCACAGAACAAACAATACCTTCGAAAGTGAAAAGGATAGTCGGGAAGATTCGCGTGGAAGGTTTGGACTTTTCTACACTATTACTAGAAGAAAAATTTGCAGTTACTGTAAAGCTTTAATTGGTATATAAATTAGTATGAGGGGGCTTTACTTTCTTATGCCAAGATTGTCCTATGTGTAGAGTTCTAATTCCCAAAATAGTTGCATCTGCTATATTTTATGTACAAAGCATGAGAATTTGTGACTTTTTTATCCTTCTCTAATGTAAAAGATATGAGAGGCTGGAGATGATTTTAACGTTGATATACATTTTTTGTTCCCTGAAAAGTTGCAATACAACGTAATGACAACTAATTATCAGTATGCTAATTATTCTAGTGAAAAAGCTCCGAGTTATACCAAGACGAAAGTTGAAGGACACAAATTCAATGAGAAGTGCACTATACATGCCAGCTGGGGCAGATTATGTCCGACATGTTTCATCAGTGGTCAAGCATAAAATTAATTCTCTCAAGCTCAGTCCATTCTCAATGTCATCTGAAGGTCTGTCCTCCTTTAATGTTTATTTGTGAATTCTTTTTACCAAGAATTATAGTTGTTTAGAATTTAGTTATCATACCTGGTTTAAGAAATAAAGTCCCCCCTTCAGGGATGCAAAAGAGCAAATAAGTATATACTATACCTATTGCAGTGGAAGAAATAACTGATGAAGCCTAAAAATGAGCTTGTCTTTGCTTGAGAAGGATGCAAATAAACCTTCAACATAAGATACAGTTTAAACCTTTAGAGGGGAGGGAAGTCTTAGAGATGCTTCTAGAATATGTACACGTTTAAGAGAGAATATCTAAAAGGAAGACATGGACTGTAAACGCGTGTCAGTGGAACTCCTTAAACATAATCAGATTTTATCTTATGTGATAGAAGTTCAACTATATAGTACCCGCTCATGCACCGCACTATTAAATTTATAAAAATGGATTTTGTTGTGTCACATTATCTTAATGACTATTTTGTCAAATTTATCCACAGAATCAATGGTGTGCTTGGTTCACCTGAAAAGTTTAGTTGAGGAGAATGAAATGGAACAAAGCTCTGTCATCTCATTGAGGCCTGGGAGTGGTGAATATCATGATTTGTAAGTTGCCAATTACGTTCTTATATGATGATTTATATTTAGAATGGATTCCTAGAGAAACTAATCACAGATAGATTGGATTTCAGTTTTCCGGATAGCCAAGCAGATGCGCTTCTACTTGAAGTCCAAGATGTCAAGAGAAATACTCAAGGTTTTGCCACAATTCCAATTTCATCCTTGACCGACAACCCCGTAAGTGCTGTTGCAGCGTAGGCGTCATTATTATCATTAAAGTTCCAGTGGCAATCTAATACTAACTAACATCATGCAGAATGATAGAATTCGATGGTGGCCTATTCATCTTAATGATAATGAATGCGCGGGCAAAGTTTTGCTCTCTATGGGTAGCACATTTACGAGTGACGAGACAGTGGCTCTGAAGGTAACATATTGTTTGATAATGAAAATGCAATGCATTATCAACACTTAATTCAAGCAGTTCCTGGAAAAAGTGACAATCTTTTGCATTCATTAACATATATAAATTCAGCAATGTGATCTAAAATTTATAGTTGCCCATTGAAATGTAATAGAGTGGATCTGTAGTAGAGACTCTAGCATACGATCTGTTGCTTGAGGCTGCTATGCGTGCCGAACAGTTTCATGCACGAAATTTAAGAGTAGGAGGGCCATGGAAGTGGATTTTGAAAGAATTTGCTGAGTATTATGGAGTTTCAGATTCATATACTAAACTAAGGTACTGATTTGTTTGGTACATTGTGAATTTCAGTTCCCTAACAGTGTTATAAAATTCTCGTATATCCATTTACATTAATTTACACAGATATCTCTCTTATGTGATGAATGTTGCCACTCCCACAAAAGATTGCTTAGAGCTTGTTCATGAGTTGCTTGTGCCTGTCACGAAGGCCAGGAATGAGAGAATCCTAACGAGACAAGAAGTAAGTACCTCAAGAAGCTCAATAATCACATCCTTCATGAATTATCATAGATCCAGGAAATGTTTAATCAATTTTGTCGAATTTTTCCGAGAGTGAATGCAATAAAACCCGTGCTAGATTAGAGCTGGCCATAAGATTATAATACAAAGTTTAACACNTCACAGAAAAGTATTTTGTTGGATTGTGAGACGCAAGTTGAGAGTCTTCTCTCAGCAACATTTTGGAATTACAAGTCACTAGATGAAAAATCTCCAACTGGATTGGTTGACGTATCAGGTCCAATATTAGAAACTGCAGCACCGGCACTAGTTCCTGCTGTTCAAGTGTATACGCTTCTTCACGATATTCTTGCTCAAGATTCTCAGACTATGCTGAGAAAATATTTACAGGTATATTTTACCAAATTGGAAATATATCTGGCTTTGCTGCATTTTTTATATCTTTTTGGAACCAGACAACTAAGGTAAATGGCAACTTTTCCAGATGGCAGCAACAAAACGATGTCGAAAACACATGTTTGAGACTGATGAGCTTGTATCAAGCAACTCAGATGGCTTTGTCATGGATTCTGGTTCAATCTGCACAGCCTACTCCAAAATGAAGAATCTCTGTATCAACATAAGCAAAGAAATCCAGGCTGACATCAAGATACACAATCAACACATATTTCCTAGGTATCAAATTTGATGTTAGACAATTTCAACTATTGATTTATTTGTGTGCCACATATATAAGCTGCTAATATGAAGCAAAATCATCTGCCATTTTTAGTTCCATAGACCTGTCGAGCATAACCTCATCAGTGTATAGCACAGAATTGTGCAAAAGGCTCAAAAGTTTCTTAGCTACATGGCCTCCATCAAGTCCCATGCCACACGTGAACGATCTTCTGATAGCAATGTCAGAATTCGAGAGGAGCCTTGAGTTGTGGAATATCAGGTTTACAATCTCATTACCCCTAGTTTTGGCCTGAGATTTTCAATAATTTCAGCTTTAGAAAATACTTTACTGAAACTTTTACACTGATAATTTGTAAACATGTAAATTTATAAATTCAGCCCAGTCCAAGGCGGTGTCAACTCCCGAGAGTTGTATGACAATTACATAATGGTCTGGATACAAGATTTACAACTGACCTTTCTTGATCTTTGCAAAGCTGAAAAGGTACCTCTTCTTACTTATTAGACTATCGTCTGTGCATCATATTCTCAGCTGATTTTTTGTGCAGCTTTCTGCCTTTAGGAGTTTAGGTCTATAATATTGCTACTTATTGAACTTTCAATTGCAGGTACCTTGGTCTGGGGTAGTTACAATTTATTCAACCTCTCCCTTTGCTGAGGATATGTTTGAGAAAATGACAAAAATGCTCGTGGAGTATGAAGTTGTGATCAACCGATGGCCTCAGTACACATTGATTTTGGAGAATGTGAGGTTCTATCTTTAGTACACAGGCGTTTTTTTTCCTGACATTCACATACACATTCTATTATCATTTTTTGTGCCCACAAAGTTGTATTTACATTTCATTGGTTCATATTTTATAGGCTGCTGCAAATGTTGAAAGAGCAATAATCAAGGCAATGGAAAGGCAATATAATGACATTTTGACTCCTTTAAAAGATAGCATCCCAAAAAGACTTGGCATGCAAGTTCAGAAATTGGCAAGAAGGCAATCAACCACTTACTATTCCATTCCTAGCCAGGTGAGTTGAGCTTCTGCAATTTATTTTCACCTCAGAATTGATAGAAGAAAGAATAGATTTGACCGTTCCTTTTATTTGTGTTTGGCAGCTCGGAATATTTCTGAACACAATGAAGAGAATTCTAGACGTGCTTCACTGTACGATTGAGGACAAACTGAAGTCATGGGCATCCTATTTGCCAATGAATGGAGACAGTAGGTCAACTTTTGGGGAACAAATGAATGCTATTACTGTCCTCTTAAGGACAAAGTACAAGAATTATGTCCAAGCTATTGTGGTCAAGCTTGCAGCGAACGTAAGCCATTTTTTTATCTCTGAATTTGTTTAGTTTTAGAGATGGACAAATATGCTAAAGATTAGATTTCATCTCTCGATTTTCAACTTTATAGGCTTCAACTTTAAAGTAAGATCAAACTTTATTCCATATAGTGACTTAGAGTTTCACCACAAAGCTTCTTCAACCTCATAACTGCAGAGAATGCTTTGAAAACTTGAAATTGTTTATGCTTAGAGAATTGTACATGTGATCCTTATTTCCAAAAAACTGTAACCCTTACCCAAGTATCCAAATGCATTATGCCAATGTTTTCATGCCCTCCTTTTGTATTGTGTAAGTGGTAAGGTAACACATATTCGAGTAAATTATTACAGTTGCAAGCTAATAGAAGTACAAGGCTTCAAAGGATCTTGGAAGATACAAAGGAAGCAGATGGGGAATCTGAAATCCGTGAGAGGATGCAACTGCTGAGCACACAACTCTCTGACTCCATATGCCATTTACACGAATCTTTTACAAGTCAAATATTTGTTGCAGCCACTCGTGCTTTTTGGGATAAAATGGGACAGGTAACCTAAGAAGTATGCTTCTTTTTATGATTTTCATTTTATTGTGATTTAGTTTTAAAAGAGATTTCCTACCCCATATACCAATAAATTTTCCGCTTTACAAATAGAGATTATTCTATTCTAAAGCATGAGAGATTTGTGAAGTTTTAGCCCTCTGAGAGCATTTCAACGTGTACTTAGTTAGACCTCTTGATGCTCGAATCATGAGAATCCTATATTATACTACATTCTCTCTTCATCATTAGTTCCTCCATTTTAAGTTCAAGAAATTTCCTGATTCCTGTTATTAGATTGTATTGAAGTTTCTGGAGGGCAGGAAAGAGAATCGAGTTTGGTATACCGGATCATATCATGCTCTTGTTGTAAGTAATCCGAAAGACATTGTACATAAACAAGGAAATATTACTATCTTTATGAAAACACAATCATTCATTTGTATTGCTCTCTTTGACTTATTTCTTTTTAGATTCTGGATGACATATATGCATCTGAGATGCAGAGATTGCTTGGCAATGCTTTGCAAGAAAAGGACTTGGAACCCCCTCGATCGATCACCGAAGCTCGGTCGATTTTGTCCAGAGACACCACAAACAGATTGGACTCATCTTCTTACCTGTATTTTTAGATGAATTTCTTTGCTATACCAATAATAAGTACAAGTACTGTGCATATAAGATTTTGATTCATTATATAATTCTTTTTTGTATGTAAAATTACAATAATTCTTTTAATAGAATTGAATATATAATGTTTGGCAATGTTATTGCACGACTTTGAATTAAATAATTTACTTTTATATTATGAACTGGAATCTCATTTATTATTCAAGACTTAACTTGAAGTTTTCTGTGTTTGGCCATTTTCTTTAAGTCTCAAATAGTATCCCAGAAAATTTTGTTTTTTGAAGTATTTATTTGGGCTAATATCTTTAAAAAATTATCGTGCCTTATAGGACTTACATTCTTAGTAATTGAAAAAATTGAGCGGACGAGAAACAGTAAGATACTAAATTTAAAATTCGGAAGAATTGATTATTAAATAAGGGCATTTGATATCTTTTAATAAAAATTCTAATTATTTGACAAAATGTAAGTATGAAACTATAATATAGTAGTGATTTATTAAAATAAAGAAAATAAAATAAAAAATAGCAGCTAAGTCACAAATATAATATAATATTAAACTTCAACATTGTGTGCCCAAATATTTATAAATACAAAATATTATTTATTAATTATAAAATTTTGATAATATATAATTAATTTAATTTAAATGAAAAACTATAAATATAAAAATATTTATAATTATGTTAAGAAGTAGGTAGAATTTAGAAAATTATAAAATATAAAAGTGATAGATTTCCGTTTCACTAACATACCAAAATATTTAATGCGAGAGGTTCAAAATTAACATAGCACTATTCACAATGCACGTGATACATGCACTTAAAATTTTAAACGAAGATACAAAAAAAAAAAAAAATTAGTACTTTTGCCAACAAAACGATATAAATCGATATTTTGATCCTGAGCTGAATAAATCGATAAATCGATAAATATTTTGATCAATTATTTTGATCCTGGGCTGAATAAATCGATAAACAACATTAAATAATATAAATCAAATATTTAAAAATTAACTATTAATATTACAGAGTAATACAAATCAGATATAAACTACTGAAGATGTGCCATGCGGTTTTTCATTCAGTAGAACTCATCAATTATTGAATCAATGTCAATCCTTGCAGTAAACTCTCTTTCAATATAGACAATCATAGAATCTGCCAATAACTCTTCTTCCATCTTATTTCGGAGAGATGTTTTAAGAAGTTTCATAGTTGAGAATGATCGTTCTGTTGTCGCAGGAGAAACATGAAGCGTTAAAACAAGAAGGATCAATATGTCAATTAAGTGATAATGACCTGCCTTTTCAGTCTCTAGTAATCATCGACATAATTCAGAAATAATACAAATATTCTGAAACCTTTCATGATGAATTATATCAAACTTATAATGATCCAACTGACTTTTCAGATAATGTAGTTCTTCTTTATTGAAATCACTAGGATAGAATTTCTGTGCAAGATTGTAAATATTATTAGCATTAAACAACTTAAAGTTGTCTCGAGGTTCCAAAGCATAACTAAGTCTAAGAAGTTATACAGCCCCATCATTGAATCTGCTATTGAGTTCTTCCACTTGAAAATCTATTGCAACATTAAATACATCAAAATGGTAATGATGTTCAAATTTAATAGAATCCCTTTGCTGGCTCGAACGTCCTGTAACATATCTATACCAAGCATTCATATCTGGTATCTCAATACCATTATTTTCACAAACTGATTGCACGATCATTAGAAGAATATAATAACCTTCTACTCTCAAAGTATGAAGTAAATCTTTTGTAGTTGAGACAAAATCCATTGCATTTAAAATGTCCAAAGACTTCTCTTGAAAAGCTCGACAAAGCAAATCTGTGATCCCCATAATCTTATGCATTAAATATAGGGTAAATATGAAATCAAATGATCTCAATGCAATCAAAAAACCTGTAGCTTCCCCTCGTATAGAATTCGAAGATGTTTCCTCCACCATGTGCTCAAGCACAATAATCACAGAGCTGTACATATCTATCATACTGCAAATCGACTCAAAATGAGAACTCCAACGCGTCTTTCCAGCTCGTTACAAAGTACCAATCTGATTAAGGCCAGTACTTGTGTCGCAAACAAATAAGAAGTGAAATGATTAATGAGAATAAAATGAGAACTCGATTTTATTAATAAAAAATCATATGATTAAGTTTAGTACCTGTCTCGCGAATACCAGTAGCTACCATAGTTGCAATTTCAATAGCTTGGGCAGATTGCAACTCAATGTGACGTTTTGGACATGTCTTAATAAGATTACAAATAGAATTCAATTTTGAAAAAAATAGCCAAATAGAACTCTCCTTTTCAGTAGCAGTCACCAATACTAATAGAAGTCTATGTGCAAAACAATGAACATAATATGCTTGAGGAGAATCTCTCAGAAAAAGAGCTTGTAGTCCGTTCCATGAGCCACGCATATTACTAGTTCCATCATATCCTTGACCCCGAATATCTTTGATATGCAAATCATGTCGACCAAGCACATTACATATTTCTTTTTTAAGTGTTACCGCAGTGGTGTCAAAAACATGCACAATATCAAAGAAACGCTCCATTAAGAACCCTTTACGATCAACAAATCTCAACACAATAGCCATATGCTCTTTGTTTGATATGTCCTCATAAATCAAAATACAAAATTTTGCACTCCCAACCTCTTCACGTATTTTTTTCCTTACTCTCTCAGGAAGAATATGCAAAATTTCTTTTTGAATATCTGGTGATATATATTTTGCATTTTTTGGTGCTTTTTCTAAAACAACATTATTAATGTGAACATCCATTTTTCCCATAAGCTTTATCATTTCTATAAGATTACCTTGATTTTTGGAATATGAAGATTCATCATTTCCTCTCAATGCACATCTTTGCAAACAAAGCCAACGAATGCTTTCAATTGTGGCCGTAAGCCTCAAAAGGTTTTTCTTCACTTCTTCTAATGTTTGTTCATTCATCACTTTATCAATGTGACTACTTACATTCATCAAAGCACTCATAGATTCCACGACATTGTTATGTGGTGAAGTGGGACTTCCTGTGTACATCAATAAAGCACATCTTTTCCCATCATTAACTCTTTTCCAACCTCTAAAACCATCAACTGTAAATGCAGCATAACGAGCCTCTTTTTCTTGGAAAAGGAAACATGGGAAGCAAAATGCTGCATCTTTATTAGGAGAGTACTCCAACCAAGGAAATTGCTCAAACCAACTTTTTTGAAATCGCCGGTATTGTTCTCCTAATTTGGTTCGCGGATACTCCATAACAGATTGATATGGCCCCCTTAAGATATAAGTTCGTCTGATTGCTTCTCTTTCATTGACAGGACATTGCCAAATTGGAGTACGCTTGGCCGGATATAGTTGAACATAACCGCAATCATCACTATCAACTCTTTGATACTTGACCGGGTGTTGTTCATCATGGTTTGAGATCTCATTATTAGTTGGAGAATGCTCATCTCTAGTCGATGTACTAGTTGTAGGTTTAAAATATGAAACATATTTTTCCTCTTGCCTCTTTGAGCTTCCATTGAAAGCTACACCATCAGATAAAAAATAACATTGAACATGCAAACCAAAGTTGCAAAAATAAAAAATAACAAACTAATAATGGTTGATACATAATAACTATGTATATATTTATATAGGTATATGAAAACTACTTAACCTTACATCCAGCCAGATTGTTCATTATGTAGCTAAATATGGTTCCATTAATTCCACTTCACAATTAGAAGTTAAGTGTGCTTACTGGAAAAATGATAAATTGATCAAAGAAAAGCTTATTTTAACTTGAAAGGAAACACAATGCAATAAGTTTGAAATATTGTTGGTGATGCCACAAAACCCCATACTCATAAAACCTAAACAGAGATCTACAATCAAGTTCAGTAAAAAATTAGAAAATCCCAAATACTAGTGGGAAACTTCAAAAGAGTACTGATTACACATGCTTCACGTTTCTCGACGTATAAATCACCTCAAAACTCCTTATTTTCAAAAATATGAAAAACCATCAACCATATTTTAAATAATTAAAAATAATTATTAAATAAAAATATTTTACGTTTTTTAGCCCTCGGTCTCCATTCCTCGATCGTAACTCGAATAACATTTAAAAATACATTTTAATGCAACCATGAAAAAAATATAATTTAAATATGTCAACATGCACAACATAATTAATTTATGCAATTAAAACAATTAATTGAAATATACAAGGAATCTAATAATTTATATGTATGTGGTTCGCGTGGACCTTCGAATATTCGGGACGTTACAATCTTTCCCCCTTAAATTGAATTTCGTACTCGAATTTCGCTTATCCTTGATAGTCACAAGTTTAGACTTAGATCTAGTATCCAAAAAATCCACGCTTCCGATGCGCAACTCTGATAAAACTTAAGTTCTAGAATGTCATTACGCCTCTTTGATCTCAATTAAATTTTCCTTCTAAATCTTTATTTGCGAGTTGCAACTTTAAAAGATCCATAATGGCTTAGTGCTGTTACTATCATAACCTCGAATTTCAACTTTTCTTACAATTCCTAAGATTAAAAGATGGATGACCATACTTATCGTATATTACTTTCCTTATTTTATACCCAAAATATTCGTCAACTTATCATATTTCAACCTTAAAATCCCAAACACATCCGCTAACGCTTAGATTTTCAAGCTTAATATTGATTCACCCTACAAAATCCTTGATTACCATTCCTTATAACATTATAACAAAGATATCCCAAGGTTTTACATATGCTTACAAGCCTAAATCATCGAAAATTATTATCATTTAACCCATTCAATTCTCACATATTGTTAAACTAGTCCCCAAATTCCTTAAAAATTACAAAATCAATTCTTAATTTCCTCAAAATTTATCCAATTGTTCCTAAATTTCGAAAATCCTACGATTAACCCATAAGTTCTTGGCATTCTTAATTCCCTTTATAGGTTTCCCATAACATAAATTTCGATAATTTCAAACTTATTTACCCAAAATCAATTCCTATAACCAATCTTACCTTTCATCAAACTTAAAATCCCAATTTATACATTTTCTTACTTTCAAATATCATCGCAGTCTTCGAATCATTATTCCTTATATCTAATTCCCAAAAATTAATTCAACTAGTAACCACGAATCATAAATAGTTTCTTAGAAAATCTACGTGTCCCAAAGACATTCATAATATTCATGATTAACTTATGGCCCAAAAAGTAGAACGTCAATACTAAAACTCAAAATCAACATAGTCCAATTCCACCACAAAGCCAACATGCGTTGAAATCAAATAATTTCTTATTTCATGTCATATCACGTATAAAAATTCTAAAGCATATAAATCATATATTCCCATAGAGCTTAAACATGTGACGTAAACATATAATTCATATAATTATGCAGGTAACACGATAAAATCATATAAAGCATTTAAACTTACATATTTGAGGCTTGACGATTGAGCTTCCCGTCACTGATGGTGACACAACCCTTTACAGGACCATTGCTCTGAAACGTTTGCTACTCGTTTTCTTAAAACGTGCTAGAAATTTTTTTTTTCTCTCCTTAATCTCCATGATTCAAAATATACATATATATACTTTAAAATACCTTGACACCATTTTTAAATAAAACAACAAACTAACATTTAAAAATCAAAGGAAAATAGTTTGAATCGTAAAGTCGTTAATCGTTTTACCAAATCCAAAAACCTTATTTGAAAAGTATAGCCCATACTATAACCTCTCAAAAATCTCTCAAACATAAATAAATAGTCGTAAAAATATTCTTGACATAAATCATAATCATAAACTAGTGCGGAAAACCGTATGAGCCGTGTTTCGATTTATTTTGACTTTAAAAACCTTAACTAGACCTATATAGTTCGCCCCTGACCCATGGTTCGATTTTCTCGAGCCACCCTCGAGCCATGTTGGACCAAACCCTGAACAACCCCTTAGGCCACCCCCCTTGGACCCTTGGAACTCACGGACATGACCCCTAGGATCGAACCGAAGCTTCCCAACCCGGCACACCAGTTGGCCGAGAACCCTCTTGTACATGTACTCTATGTTTTGGTGCCTAGGACTCTAGCCGACCAAGCCACCCTTGAACCAACATGTTGTACACTCACCTAGGACCCCAAGGAGTCCCCATATCCCAGCTCGTTGTCCTCCAGACCGAGCCCTTGTCCCTGCGCAAGCACTGAACCCTGCACGATACTTTCTTTGGCTCTCGGGTGCTAGTCCTAGCAAGCTAGGACTCCTTCCCCAGCCCATGACTCGAGTCCTAGCATGGCTAGGACTCTACCCCTAACCCTTCACAGACCCTAGCTAAGCCCTGACCCAACCGAGCCCCTATGACCCAACACCGAACCACATGATCACTTTCTGCCAGATTTGGTTCCAGCTTATGTCTGTTTGTTTTGCAGTGTTTGTGCGTGATCTTAGGACTCTAAAATCGTGTAAAATCATGCTTAATCATAATCTATATCGTGGAAGCCCCTTAGAACATATTAAACATGAATTGGAAGCAAAAATCGAGGCTTAAGACATCCATGCTCATGAAAAACGAAATTTAACCAAAAGTTTCACTTTTTTTCAAAAATTTTCATGTATAAAAACCTATTATGGTGTGATGATGTTTTAAAGGAAAGAAATATGCGTGCCTTTGCGTTTTAAATGCACGAATTCTTGTTGACGATTGCGAAGAACGGGGCAAGAACCTTGGCTTGACACTTCCTTGAACCTTTGAAATTTTCTTCAATTTGTTGTGTGTGTGAGTTCGTGTATTTGGAGTGTTTTGGGAGAGAAAAATTCAGATTGAGGCGTGGGGTGATGTTGTTAATGGGGTGGATTTACGTATTATACAGTTAAATATTTTACTAACAATGCTTTAGGCCTATTAAGCATAATTTAGGCCCATTAATGATTAATTAAAATTTAATTAAAATATTTAAAATAGCTTTGTTTAAGTAAGTTTGTGAATTTAATAGCCGGGTTGTCAAAAATTTCGTATTTTTGTTGAAAAATCAACACCGATAAAATTTACGTCCCGGCGTATAAATCACCTCAAAACTACTTATTTTCAAAAATATGAAAATCCATCAACCATATTTTAAACAATTAAAAATAATTATTAAATAAAAACATTTTACGTTTTTCAGCCCTCGGTCTCTGTTTCTCGATAGCAACTCGAATAACCTTTAAAAATACATTTTAATGCAACCATGAAAAAAAATTTAAATATGTCAACATGCACAACATAATTAATTTATGCAATTAAAATAAATAATTGAAATACGCAAGGAATTTAATAATTTATATGCATGTGGTTCGCGTGGACCTTCGAATATTCGGGGCGTTACAGTACTGTCTGCCTCGATCCACTCAAGCGTCAGCGCCTACTCACTAACATCATCACATGCAGCATTCAAACCTAGTGAGTCTAATGACTCAGCACATTCTAAACAGTAGTAGCTAACAATACATATACAAGCACATGCATTAAAATCATACTTTTATTTAAAATATTTTAAGCATAAATAAACTTGTAAGCATAAATAAATCATAAATCATCAAATTGTAAAATCGTAAAGCTGTCAGTCATTTATCATTTTGGGTGAAGTTTGATACTTGAAAGTGACTAGTCTTTATCCTCTGGTTGACTGATCAGTCTTAACTCACCATTGTGCATGGGGAAGGGCACTAGTCACCGACGTAAAAATAGAAATACGATTGTTGGGCTCCCTCTGGGCCTTTTCCCGTATCCGGGCTCCCTCTGGGGTCATTTCTCTCACGATATTCCCGAAAATCATATATCATATCCTCTTTGTCACAGTCAATTCACATCCTTCAAAAAAATTTTCCTTTCCTTTTAATTTATAAAATTTCACGACTTTCCAAAAATAGCATTTTTACAGTACAAAATTGCACAACTTTACCATAAATAATAAAATCTCGTTTTTTAATCATAAACATCATAATATATCATTTAACATGCGTTATGACCCTTCGGCACGCTACCAACCCTTTTCGTACTACCCATGTGTAAAATGATCGTTTTGTCCCTGGACGTAAAATTTCTTGATTTTGACTTTTTCTTACTTTTATTAACTCTAGACTATCCCAAATAATTATTTAAACTTAGATTAAATTTTTAATATTTATATTTAGCTTAAATTAAAGGCTTTTGATTTAATTTCGTAGTTACTAATTCGTAAAGCGTTTAATTCCAGGATTAATTCAAACTTTAATATTTTAATTCCAAACTTTTATCATGAACTTTTTATACCTAAATTACCCTTGTGAACCATGCACCATGGTTCGACCCCTTAACCATTAAAATTCAATATCACGAACCCTAGTTAGTTCCCTCGAGCCATCTCACGTTTCACTCGAACCACACCCGAGCCACCTCAAGCCAACCCCTGACCAGACAAACTAGGGACCCTACTGACCAGCCCTGGCCCATTTAACCAGCCCCTAGCCCATGCCACACGTTCTAGCATGAGCCGAGACCGAAGACTTGCGTGCTAGGACTCCTCACTTGACTAAGACTCTTCACTCGAGCCACCACCGTGTCCGAACCCTCCTGACCCTCACTGGACCACCCTCAGACCTAGCCTAAACCAGTCCCCAACCGCCGTGATCCCCCTTGCCCGTGGCTTCTTAATCGCACATGGTGAAGAGTTCATGCGGTTGTGGACTCTTCCCCTACGGCAGCCTTTGGCTAGGACACTTCCTAGACCTTAGTCAGGTCCCTCACCGAGCCTTAGACGAACCTTGGCCGAGCCACACACAGCCAAGCCCCTAGCCGAGCCCTTGATCACCTAGTACACGTAGCAAACCCTAGGTTTCTACCCTCCCACGTGCACAGCCCCTTCTAGCTTGTGTCCAGACCTCGTTTCATTCCTAAAACGTCCATGTTCTATCCATAAATTGTCTCAAGTTGTCAGCCTATCCCTTGAAAATCAGAAAGTTTAATAACCAAGCGTAAAATCATCAAAAATTTTGAAATAGTCGTTCTATCGTTAAACTAATCGAACATAAATATTTTTCATGCAAAAATAATCAAAACATGCATAATATTGTTTGAATGATAAATCAAATGGATTTAGAAACGTGCCTTTGCATTTTAGAACGCTCGAAAATACGATCGTCGGCGTGGGGTGCAAGGAAGAACGAACGGACGACGAAGACTCCTTGTTTTCTTCCCTTGGAATTTTCGAAATATGTGTGTGTGGTGTGTCTAAATTTCGGTTGGTATGTGTGCTCCAAAGCCTAGGTTTCTATTTTAAAGTTTTTAATTTGCATGATAATGGGCTTGGGTTTTGGGCTTTCAAGTTTAGGGGTAATTGGGCCTACTCATCCTAGGTAAATTAGGTTCAATAACACCTATTTAATTGAAAAATAAAAGTTTATAAAAATTAGTTTTCAATGATAATACATTTGATATTTTAAAAGTCCCTCGTTTGCCCAAAACCGGCTTCCCGGATAAAATCGATCTCGTCTCGTAAAGGAATTTGAACTTTATCATTTTTAGAAAAATTTAATCATATTTAATCATATTAATAAGCCTCGAAAATATTTATTTTGTCTTGTTCGTTCCAGTCTTCTTTCCCCCAGCCTATTATCGAATATTCGGGTAAAATCTTATAATTTAATGATCATGCACTTTAAACATTTAAAAATGTAAAATATATCATTTAATTTTTTAAAATCAATTAAGTAAAATAAATATGCAATTTAAATAATTTGCATGCATGCGCTTTACGTGGGTTAGGGGTGTTCAAACTTCGGATAAAACCGAAAATACAAACCAAAAAAACCGAACACTGAATCGAACCGAAAACCGAATTTTTTAATTCAGATATAAATGTTAAAACCGAAATTTATTTGGTTCGATTTCGGATTATATATGTCAAAATTGAACCGATCGAAAAAACCGAAAATTCATTAAATTAATAATTTTATTTTTATTATATATTTTTTGAGATGATATCAGTGATTAATGAATTATTTTGAATAATATTTAGTAAATTGTTGTTTATGTAATTCATTTAGACTTTATATTTAAATTTATATAATTCATTTAGACTTTATATTTAAATGTTTTACTAAAAAATCATGTAAAAAAATAACATATTATATTTTTAAAAAAAATTTATCTTATTAATTTTAATAATTGTATCAAAACCGAAAAACCGACCGAAATAACTGAATTATTTCGGTAGAAAACCGAACCGAAGAAAAATGGTTTGGATATCGAATTATATATTTGTAAAACTGAAAATCGAAAAACTCGAAATAAAAAACCGAAAATCGAACCAAACCAACCGATGAACACCCCTAACGTGGGTTGGCTTTTGGACGTTACGTAGTCTTTTACGATAATCTGTAGACTACACTAGTGACATCCTTTTTTTGGGTACTATATATAAGAGGATGTTCCTATTTGTTATAGTTGTTCTGTACAATAGTATACTTTATTTAAAAAGCGATTAAATGAATTGTACAGAGCATTTATTGATCACTACCGTTTTGGGTACAAGAACAAATAGCAAGTCTATTCTTGGATTCGAATACTCATAACGGAAAAAAGATTCGTTCTCATTCGAATGTTGATGATAGTTTATAAAAAGGCTTCATATTGTATTCACAAACACTGACCTTTTTGTGAAACCACGAAATCACTAACAGCTTCCAGCTTATTATACTGAAAGTATACAAAAACTAGCACACGCTATAAAGTTTTTTTTTTAAAATTCCTAAGATCATCTGTGTTATCATTGTTTACTCACTCTTTCATTGTGTTTAGCTACTGAAAAGTATGAAGTGGTTGTAATATGTGGAAATCGTCTTTCCCAGAATCAAAATTCATCAAGTGTTGAGTTGTAACACTAGGAGTTTCAGTAAGTAAGGGTAAGTCCTATTGAAGTGGGTTTGTACAAGTGTGTACTGATCAAAATCTTTTTGTGACGAATCGTATTTTAAAATACTAATACTTTAATATTTGCAGAAAAATTTAAAATTTTCTTATTAAATAATTTGTTATCAATATAACTCGTAAAATAAATCACGGCCACCACTCGTACTAAAATAAAATTAACATTAAAACTCTATCATTTAAAATACCACAACCATCAAAATCCCAAGTTTAAAACCACCACCATAATTTGAAAAAGTCTAACATAATATAAAAATTTCAGCATACTAGTCACCAAAACCAGTGCAATAAAAGCAGAGTAAATAGTTTTAAAATGTGCATAATAAAACTCGTGAACTACAAGGTCTTTGGATTTGCACCGCCATTGGCCCAAGCCTGCTCACTGGTCACCACCTCCCTTCTCCTCAACAACATCATCTGCATCAATCAAGTCTAGTGATTCTAATGACTCAGCATGCATAAACCGTGAATAGAAAGTAATACGTAAAAAAATTCATACAAATTTAAAATTGCTCGTACATAACATAATATAAGCATAAATATGTGTAGCGTGACTTTCGTGCATAAACATTTTCATAAAATCATATTTTCATGCTCGTCATAATAACCGTTATCGTAAATAATTTTGCTTAGAGTTATGTTCAATGCAAGTGACTCATAACATAAATCGTTTGATCAAACTAAACCATAGTACTGGGCCTGCAGGGATCACCACAGCCCTTAGACTGGATGTCCACTCTCTAACATAACATAATTCCTCCGAAGAGGTTGGAGAAGTCCCCGAACAAGTTCTCTAGCTTCCAAACACGTAACATAATTTGGCCACAAGAAAAATCGCATAACTAAAAAATAATTATTTTGCACGTCATACATACTTATGAACATCGTGAACCTCATTGGATCGTCATCGGACATGCTGTCCTAACATACAAAAATTTATAGCCAAAATAGCCCCTAAGGTTCATACGGACACGTGCGACTTCCCGAATTAAATAGAACTACTTAGGACGTACCGATTGACTCGGAACTCGACCCATAATTAAAATACATAACCTACTGCCCAAGGCCCTAGACCAGCCCCAAACCATGCCCGAACCTCGTAGCATGCACAATAAACAATCTATACACAAGCTGCCCAATGAGTGACACTATGACACTTATGCGTTCCATATGACTACCTATCGATTCTAACTCGAACCAAACCCGAACCAAGCCCTAGACTCGACCCTTAGACATATCTTAAGCCTCTGGTCCAAAACCGCATCCCAAAACTTGACTATACATAGCAACAAGCCATAGGATCGGTCCAACAAAGACGACGATTAAAAAATTGATAAAACGAAGAAGTTCATGCTTAATATGTATCGAAACGAGTTTTAATCAAGTTCTAGCATATATATAATTAAACAATGACTTTTCATGCATATTTTATATCAAAATACAGTATATAACATGATCGGTGCATAAAAGAAAGGTTTAGACATGCTTTTACGTTAAAACGCACGAAATATCGACAAACGAACGCGTGGGAAACCGGAGGTCGAACGGAGAAGGATTGCTGTGTTTAATGGCTTGAAAAGTGACTAAATTAATCAAGGATTATAGTGTGGTGGTTGGCTTAAGATGCTGACGGAAGAAAATTGAAAAACTATTAGCCCAATGAGGTGAAACTCTCGGCCAATGTGTGTGTGAGTTTAGTGTGTGTTTTTGGTGTGTGTTGTGCGCGCGCGTGAGTTTTGAGTGAATTTGGGTAGGACTCTACCTCTTATCTAAATAAAGTAATGGATAGGTAATCAGGTGGATTAAATCTCAATTTAAATTACTAATTAAGTCCTCAAATTTTAAATTACTTATTAAGCCCTCCAATTTTAAATTAAAAGTCCTACAATTTTAAAATTTTCTCATAATTAAATACTAACTAATTTATTTGATTAAGTCATAAAAATAATTATTAAAAAATTTTATTTCGAGTGGGCATATTTAAATTCTTTATTTTTGGATTTCGTTAAATAAAATACTTAACGTCTCTTTTTCACTCGATAATTTAATTTTAGCCCTTAAATGCTAATATTTTTAAATATTTTAAAATATTTAATTTCTTGACTTTAAATAAAAATTATAACTTTAAATTTTTAACATCTTAATCGTCTCTGGTCCCCTTTTCCGGTTCGGTATCGAACATTAGTCTGAAAAACTAAAACTCATGAAAACATCTTAAATATAATAAAATTACGTACTAAAATAAATATATACCTTTAAAATAATTTAACACATAGCATGCATTACTTAGATTATTAACTAAATAAATAAATTAATTCAATCATGCATGAGGTTTACATGTATTAGTTTTTGGGCACTACAATTCCTTTCCCTTGAATAAATTTTGTCCTAGAAAATAAGGCTTACCGAACAGCTCTAGTTAGCGACTTCTCATATCAGCTTCAGTCTCCCAAGTAGCTTCCTCGTCGGAATGGTTCAACCACTTGACCTTGACCAACTTGGTAACTTTGTTCTGTAATCTTCTCTCATGTCGGTCTAAAATCTGAATAGGTCTCTCCTTGTATGACATGTTTGGTGATAGCTATAACGGCTCAAAGCTTAGTACATGTGAAGGATTCGCCATGTACTTCCTTAGCACAGAAACACGGAACACATTTTGTACACCTGCCTGATTCTGCGGCATTGCTACTCGATATGCTAGTGTTCCCACTTTCTCGAGGATCTTGAATTGTCCTATGAATCTCGCACTTAACTTGCCTTTCTTCTCAAATCTCATAACACCCTTCATAGGTGTTATCTTTACGAAGACGTGATCTCCTACGGCAAATTCAATGTCTCTTCTTATCTTGTTAGTGTAGCTCTTTTGACAACTCTGAGCAGTCTTCATCATGTCCTGGATTTTGACTACTACATCTACAGTCTGCTGAACAATCTTTGGATCATGTCTGATCTATCGCCGACCTCATCACAATGAATTTGCGATCTGCACTTCTGTAACGCCCGAAAATCAGTCCATACAGACCGTATGCGTGAAAATTATTAAATTGCTAAGATATTTTAATTAAATGATTTTGGATGCATGAATGATATATTTCGATTAACTAAATGATTAATTGTGTAATTTTTCTTGATTCCATAATTTAAAGATTTTCAGGCGAATATCGGTGGTTGGCGGAGGACGGAGGACCGAAAATGATTAAGGTGTTAAAGATTTAAAAGCTAAGTTTTTATTTTTAGTTAAGAAAATATTTATTTTAAATAATTTAAGAATTATTGTATTTTTAATGTCCAATTTAAATTAATTAATGGAAGCAAGAAAATTATGTATTTTATAAAGGATTTTTTTTTGGAAATAGATATTTTTAAATCTTTTAATTTAAAGCCTAATGATTTTATTAATCTTAATGAGCATAATTTATTAATTAAAAATTTGATTTGATTAAGCTCATTAAATAAGTAATTAAGAAATCTTTTTTTTTTAAATAATAAGCCCTAAACCCTAAAAACACACACACACTTACACTTTCTTCCGACAACGATCACCATATTTCCTTGCATCCCAAGGTGGGTTTTCGGTGGGGTTTTGACGAGAAAAAATGGTATAAATCGTCCTCCGTTCGTCACCGACGTTCCACCGCTTTGATATTCGTATTTCGAGCGTTTTAAACACAAATGCGCGTTCTAAACCTTTCTTTTTGCATCATTAAACCATATTAGGCATGTTTATGATATTTTGAATGAAAAACATGATGATCAAGTTTATATAACGTTTGAGCGAATTATTTCAAAACTTGGACATTTTAATATTTGGTAATTTCTTCTAAACTTTCGAGTGATTTAGAATATAAATTGTTTGATATGCCTAAAAGACATAAAAATGATATTGTTTCGACAATAAAAAATATCAAGGGCATTAATCCACTAATTTGAACTCATAAAATTTATTTAGAATAAAATGCTAAGACATCCAAAGAAGACTAAACTCACATATGAAAGATTTTTTGAAAATTGATGTTCTCAAACTACTTGATGTTGAAATTATCTACCCTATTTATGATAGTAAGTGGGTAAGCCCAACACAAGTAGTTCAAAAAAATCTTGCATTACAGTTATAAAAAATGACGAAGGTAAATTGTCAACAAATTGAGTCCCTTCTAGTTGACGTATGTGTATTGATACAGAAAATTGAATGACGCCACGAAAAAAAATCATTTTCCTTCACCATTTTTTGGATCAAATTTTAGAAAGAGTAACAGTGAAACGACAATTTTTTTTAAAACTAATAAACTCGAAAATACTTAATAAAATAACTTAACATTTCTAACAATCATAATAATTTAACATTTGAAATCTCAAGTGCACCAAATAAAATCTTAAATCATCAACTAACCAAAACTTCTAAATCGACCTTTAAAAAGATCGATTAACAATAAAATAAAGCAAAAAAAATATCTCTAATAAAATCATTAGCATAAATCTTTTATCTATCTAGCTAGTGCGGAAACATAAAGGCTCTCGGGTGTGTACTGCTGAACTCGATCCATTCAATCGTCAGCGCCTCTCATAAAATCATCAAATCCTGCATCATACAAACTTAGTGAGTCTAAAGACTCAGCACGTTCTAAACTTGAGTAGCAAATAATACATATATATTCACATGCATTTAAAATTCATATTTTTATTTAAAATATCTTTTGAAAATAAATAAATCATTTAAAATCATTCAAAAATCATTAAATCATTTAAAAATAATTTAAGAATAAATCCTATATCATAAATCATTTTAATCGTAAAGCTTTCAATCCTTTATCATTTTGGGTGAAGTTTGATTCTTGAAATTGAATAGCTTTTATCCTTTGGTCGACTGCAGTCTTAACTCCACATGGTCCATGGGGGTGGGTACTAGGCTCCACCATGGAAATACGATCGTCGGGGCTCCCTCGGGGGCCTTCTCCCATAGACGGGCTCCCTCTGGGGTCTTTTCCCATAAATGGGCTCCCTCGGAGGTCTTCTCCTGTAAATGGAATCCTTCTGGGGCCTTTTCCCCTCACGACATCCCCACAAAATCATATATCATTTGTCACAGTCAATTCACGTTCCTTAAAACATTTTTCATTTTCTTTTAAAAATCATAAATCATCATAACTTTTCAAAAATAGCATTTTAGATAGTGAAAATTGCACATCTTTACCACAAATCATAAAATATCCATAAATAATAGAATATCATATTTACATCAAAATCATCATTTTAAATCATAAAATATGATTTAACATGCATTATGATCCTTTAGGATGCCGCCAAACGTTTACGTATTTTTCAGGTGTAAAATTATCGTTTTGCCTCTAGACGTAAAAATTCTCGATTTTTTTTTTCTCGCTTTTGATGGCATGGGTTTATTCTTAATAATCATTTAAGCTTAAATATAATTTTTCCATAATTTATTCTGCTTAATTCGAGGCTTTTCGATTAATTCTTTAATTAAGGTTCGAGAGGTGATTAAATCCCGGATAAATTCAAAACTCATTATTTTGATCTCAAATTTTAAACCTAAAATTTTTATCACATATTCTACCCTTGTGAGCCATGAACCATACCCGTGGACCCATGGTTCCAATTTTATTCAATTAATTCGAAATATGACCCTTGCTTGAACCACCCGAGCCAACTCACAATTTACTCGAGCCATGGTCAAGCCACGTGAAGCCAAACCCAAGCCAACCCACCTAGAAACCCTACTAACCAGCCTTGACCCTTAGAACCTAGCCCTAGCTCGCTCACCAGCCGTGCAACCGAGCTTCAAAATTCTGTGCGTGAACCCTTCCTTGCCCAAGACTCCTAGCCAACTAGGACACCTCCAGCCCTCTAACACCAGACCACCCATGACCTTTACTGACCCTAGACAAGTTCCAAACCTATCTTGGACAACCACCGAGCCCCTACCCCGCGCAGCAAGCCACGCGAACAGCCCTAACACCCCAGCAGCAACATGCGCACAAGCTTCTTCTTCGCCCAAGACTCCTAGTGGCACTAAGGCTCTTCCAGCCGAGCCACCACCAAGCCCACCTGACCCTAACCATCCTTGGACCACGCCCAGACTCAACCTAGACCAGCCCAGACCCTGGAACCCACGCAGCGAGCCATCTGAACCCAGAGACAACAGCCACGCGCGTCCAAGCTATCCCACGTTTTCTCAAGCCACCTGCCAACCCAGTCGCTCCAGCCCCTGCCCCATCCCTGAAACACCTTCCTTAGACTCTAAAGGACCCACCGAGAGCCTCCCTGCCCTAGTCGCAAGCCACCATGGCCGTTGCTATCCTCCCTTACTCACGCGAGGAGTCCTTGCTCCGCAGGACTCTTCCAAAGCTGCAACCGAAGAGTCCTAGCATCTTCGTAGCCCTAACCCACGTCCAGTAAGAGCCTTCCTTGAGACCTGGTCGAGCCTCATGACCCCATGCACCCTAGCCAACCCCATGACTCAAGTGCAGCCCCAAGCAACGTTCGGTTCTTTTCTCTCTATAATCCCACGGTTTTCAGCTTGTTTTCTATTGAATTTTTTTCATGTTTCAGTCACAATTCATTCATATTTTATCATGTATTGGCAGCGTGTCCATTGGGTTCATAACGTTCTTCATATAAACGTAAAATTGTCGTGTTTTTGAAAATATATGATCTACCGTAAAAATAATCGAACAATTATATTTTTCATGCGTAAAAATTAAATCATGCATATTATGATTTGTATGATATTTTAAAAAGTTAAGAGAACGTGCTTTTGAACGCTCGAATATACGATCGTTGGCGAGGGTGCGACGTTGGACGATCGGACGACGAAGAACACAAGTCTTTCTTCCTTCCTATTTTTCGAAAATTGTAGGTGTGTGCAAGGTCTGATTTCAGCTGCTGATGGCTGATTTGTGAGGTTTAAAAGGCCTATGTAGCATATTTATAATTTAATTAACATGCTAATGGGCTTTGGTTTTGGGTTTGCATGCTTAGGAGCAATTGAGCCTACTTAATATAATTAAATTGGGCCCAATAACACTTAATTAATTAAATAATAAAAGTTTATAAAATTAGACTCCCAAAAATAATATTTTTGATCTTTTTAAACTCCTTGTTTGTCCAAAATCGGCTTCCTGGGAAAAATCGAGCTCGAATCATAAAATAATTTGAACTCCCACATGTTTTAGAAAAATTAAATCATTTTTAATCATATTAGGAAGCCTTGTAATTATTTATTGAAAAATACATATTCTTGTCTTGGTCTTCCCTGGTCTCCTTTCCCCTGCCTATTATCGAATATTCGGGTAAAATCCTTTAATTTCATGAAATCATGTCATATAATCATGTAGTCATACTTTAATCATATAATAAATATCACGCAAGCATTTAAAATCAATGAAATAAAAAATTTAATAATTTTCATACATATGGTTTACGTAGGTTGGTTTTTCGGACAGATCATCCCCACTACTATTTTCTTGACAGATATTCAGGCCATTATCAAATTCTTATTACACTTGAAGATCAAGAAAAAACCACATTCATATGTCTTTTTGGTACATTCGCATTTAGAAAGATGTCATTTGGTTTATGCAATACCCCATTCACATTTTAGTTTTATGATTGAAAATTGTTTGGAAATTTTCATTGATGATTTGACTGTTTTTGAGAATACATTTGATAACTGTCTTGAAAATCTTGAAAAGTTTTAAAAACATGTGTGGAAAATTTCTTATTTTAAATTGAGAAAAATGCCATGGTTATTTCTGAAATTGTTTTAGGACATATTGTGTCATCTCATGGAATTGAAGTTGATAAAGAAAAAATTGATGTCATCGTCAATCTACCTAAACCCAAGATCATTAAAGAAATTCGTTCATTTTTAGGACATGCTGGATTTTTTGTAGGAGGTTTATAAAGAATTTTAGTTTATTCTCTAAATTTGAATATATTTGTAGTCTCTTTACAAAAGACACTGCATTTGAGTGGACTCAAGAATGTCAAAATGATTTTGATAAAATATTTAGATATTTAACATCAGTTCTTATCATGCAACCTTCTGATTAGTATTTACCATTTGAAATCATGTGTGACGCAAGTGATTTTGCAATTGGTGTAGTATTGGGTCAAAGAAGAAACGGTAAGTCTTATGTAATATATTATGCAAGTATAACTTTAAACAATGCTTAAATGAATTATTCCACAACTGAAAAAAACTACTTGCTGTAATATTTGAATTAGATAAATTTCGTTCCTATTTTATTTGATCAACGACAATTGTTTTTACTTATCATTCTGTTGTTAGATATTTATTGACAAAACAAGATGCGAAGCTATGATAGATCCGATGGATTTTGTTGTTCTAAGAATTTGACATTTCTATCAAAGATTAAAAAAAAGAATCGAGAATGTTGTAGCTGATTATTTAACGAGACTAGTAACAAGATCATCTTGTGAAATCACATCAATCAATGATAATTTTCTCGATGAAAAATTATTTTTCTGTTGCTACTACACTTTGGCTTGCTAACATAGTCAATTTTCTTATGACAGGAAAAATATCACCACAAAGGAATTCTCAAGATAAAAGAAATTTTTTGAATGAGGTAAAAAAAATATTATTGGGATGATCCATATTTGTTCAAGTATTATCTAAATCAAAAATTTCAACGTTTCATGCCCGACAATGATGTAAGTAGTGTCATAAAATTTTGTCATTCAGAATCATGTGAATAACATTTTTCTTCAAAGAAAACGGCCAAAAATCTTGCAATGTAGATTTTATTTTCCCACTTTATTTAAAGACACTCGCGAAATCTGTAAGATCAGTGAAAATTGTCAAAAATTGAGTGTAATTTCAAAAATTAATATGATGTATTTGAATTCTATCCTTGAAATTGAAATATTTGATTGTTGGAAAATTGATTTTATGGGACTTTTTCCACCGTTATTTGGATACTTGCATATTTTAGTTGTAGTTGATTATGTTTCCATATGTATATAGGCAATTTCATGTCGAACAAATGATCGTAAAATAATCATCAAATTTTTGAAAGAAAACATTTTCAGTAGATTTGGAATTCTATAATAAGTGGTGGAGGAACTCACTTTGTTAATAAATCATTTGCTTCATTAATGAAAAAATATGGTATTACTCACAAAGTTATTAATCCTTATAATTCTTAAACAAATGGACAAGTTGAATTAGCCAACAGAAAGATAAAACAAATTTTGAAAAAAAAAATGTTAACTCAAATTCTAAAAATTGGACTTTAAGACTTAATGATGCACTTTTGGCATATCGAACAACTTTTAAAACATCATTAAATATGTTTTCTTATAGTTTGGTTTATAGAAAACATTGCTTGTTGGAATTTAGAAGTTTAAGAATATCACAAAAAAATCCGTAAAAGAACTGAAGAAAAAAACTGAACTATCATAAATTAGAGGTCATAACTGAAAGGAGACTTACTGGACTTAAATGGATTAAAAACTGAAATTAACAGGCTAAAGTTCTTATAGAATAAATAAGTATCAAAGCTCTGTAAACAAAATAAAGATCAGAATTGAAGACTTCATAAAATTGGACTGAAATTACCTATCTCAACTGAAGTATTCAAACTGAAAAGACACCAGTTAGAATTGATGTAGTCCAGCTGAACTAATCAGTCGACCAGGAGTCAGTTGGCCATGTCATCAGCTGTATTTTGAAATCCTCAGCAGACATACTGACAGTCCGTAGCGAAGCAGAACAGTCTGATATATCGTACCTTTGTCATAATAAAGTCGTCTGTATGGACTAGAAGACAATTCAATGGATATTAACCATTAAATGCATTCAATGTGACCGTTGGAATCAAAGACTATTTATAGCCTATGAGTTCAGTTGAATAAAGGTTACAAGACAAAAACGGAACTATCAGTTAACTACGATCTATTCTCAAGATTATTCAGTTTACAAATCGCATATTTTAACTCTTACTGCATTGTTGTATTCGTAGCATTTAGGCTACTTACTAGAGCTATTAAGTTATCAAACTGTTAAGAAAAGAAGTTAGGCTAAGAATTTTAGTTTGACATTATATAAGTCCAACTGAAATGGGTTATTACAAATCCTTGTAATCAATCAAAGTTTTTTAATAAAATCATATTTTTGATATATAAGGGGTGCAATAAAAGTAGCTAAAGACTCCGAACATCCATAAAATTCTTTGTGTTCATCATTCTATTCGTTCTGTTTTCAATACTTTATCTAAACTTATTCAATCTATCTTTCAGTTTATTTCCGCACTACAATCATTAGTTAACTGATTGATATCGACACACAAGATTTCTGAATAAGTTCTTTAAAGAACTGATTTATATATGAAATAGTTTACAAAAATCGAAGTGTTTATTTACCCCCCCCTTCTAAACACATCTTCATCCTTAACCGATCCTAACAAGTTATATCAGAGCGGTTAAAATCTTGTCTTGAATATTCCATACGCTCAAACTGATAGCCATGTCTTCATTCAACAAAATCCCTATGTTCTCTGGAGAGAAGTTTGATAATTGGAAAATCAGAATGCAGGCTCATTTAGCTGCACAGGGCGATGACATGTGGTAAGTCACAAGTGACGGACCAATGAAGATTATGAAACAAAACACAGTTGTTGCTCTAATTGATGGAACACCTCATCGTATCGAAAAATCACGCGATGAGTGGACCACAGAAGATAAAAGACAGGCAAACTTGGACAATGTTGCCCAGGACATTCTTTACAAGACGCTGGATAAAAACACTTTCAGCAAGATCAAAATGTGTTAATCAGCTCAAGAAATTTGGGAGAAGCTGATTTAGTTGTGTGAAGAAAATGAGCAGACTAAGGAAAACAAACTATCAGTTGCAGTTCAGAAGTTCGATAATATCAAGATGAAAGCTGGAGAATCAATGAATGAATTCGATGAAAGAGTGAGTTGCATCATAAACGAACTGAAAGCACTAGGAAGGGTGTACTCAAACAAAGAGATTGCTTTAAAAGTGATGCTTGGCCTTCCCAAAGAATGGGATGTCAAAACTATGGTCATGAGATAATCAAAAGACGTGAACAAGGTAGAACTACATAACTTGTTTGCAGATTTAAAAGCATATGAATTCGAGATGCAAACCAGGGAGGGCGAACCAATAGTCCCATCAGTTACATTTTCCCTAAGCGCACTGAAATTGGTGCCAACAATTTTAGTTGAGAAGTCAGCCGAAAAACTGAGCAATGAAGCAATGTCATTGTTCGTAAGGAAATTCAGAAAATTCACGAGGAAGAATCAAGGTTATTTTCAAAGAAACTATCACGAGAATGAATCAAAAGAGGAACCAAATGCATGTTTTAACTGCAGAAAAACTGGTCACTTCATTGTTGATTGTCCAAAACTGAAAAAAGACAGCAAGAGATCATTTGAAAAGGGTAAGAAGCCATTCGAGCACAGTAAAATATTTAAGGATGAAAATAAGTCATCCAGAAGAAAGCACAAAGCTCTGGTAGCTGAAGAGAACATGTCAAAATGGGCTAAAACTGACGGCGAGGCATCAGAAACTGAGGAGTCAAGCAGCTCCAGTGATAAAGAAGAGTTGAAATGCCTCATGGCTGATGATGCAGAGCTAGAATCTAGCAACGATCATGTATTTGACTTTAGCTCTACTGACTTTACACGGGAAGAACTCATTTCCACATTGCACGATATAGTCAATGAGTATCGCAAGCTGGCTATCTCCTTTGAGGAAGTTAAGGCTAGGCAACTGATCCTTCAAATGACACAACTGATAGTTTAAAATCAGTTAAAAGCTTAAATCTCAAAGAAGAGATTACTAAGCTAATAGATGAAAAAGATGAAAGTCAATCTTTGATTCAGTAGTTGAGATTAGAAAACTCTTGACTGACTGACGTAATTCAAGCTTGGAATAAGTCATCAGTCACGTTGACTGAAATGCAAGGGTCACAGAAACTAGTTGGGGATAAAACTTGTTTGGGCTTCAATAGCCAAGATGAATCCTCAACTAGCGGTACAATGCCAAAACTGAATATGAGCAAAAGGAAGTAAACTCACTTTGTTAAATCAGTCATGATACATAAACAACCAGAGTTCAGTAAGTCGGTTGAGCAGCTAACTAAAAACATGAAAAAGGCAAAACGACAGGGAATTGGTTATAGCCCTAAGAGTTCAAGTGAATCAAGCAAAGGGTCACCCAAGCGGTCCAGTTATGGAAAACACAACTCAACAAAAGGCTATTACAATAACTATTACAATTGCAAGCATGTTCAAAAATGCTACCGGATGAACAAAAAGGTTAACAGAGCACGAACACATGTTGTATCATCTTTACATCACACACCTGTCACACAAAAATTAGGTAAAGTTATCTGGAACAAAGCAACTGGTAGATCATTTCGATTGATCCAAGTTTGGGTTCCCAAAGGACTAATCAGTTTACGACCCAAATAGATTTGGTTGCCAAATTTATTTATTATTTGTGATTACAGGTTACAGGTAAACTGACCAAAGACTCAGTCTGGTACTTGGACATTGGATGTTCAAGACACATGATTGGAGATGCAGATTTAATATCACAACTAGTCAAATATTCAGGTCCCAAAATCAGTTTTGGAGACGCTTCACAAGGTAGAACCGTTGGTAAGGATAAGCTTATCAATATTAACAGTATTATTGATGAGTTCTATTTATTGAAAATTTAAAATATAACTTGATTAACATTAGTCAGTTATGTTATCATAACTATTCAGATGAATTCAATAGACATACATACAATGTCAAAAATACAACTGGTGATATCATAATGACATGAAATAGATGTGTTAACACATATAAAGTGAGTTGGAGCAATCAACCCAATTAACCAGTTTTCTTTGTCGCTATCAATCCAATAACTGGTTACGGCATAAAAGGCTGAACCGCCTAAATTTCAAAGCCATTGCGCAACTGAACAAACACGAACTGATAAATGATCTGCCAAAGATT